>NC_046172.1:33057357-33134122 GCF_011064425.1 Rattus rattus
CTGGGCCCTCCCCCACAGGAACCCAGAGGCCTTGTACAGTTTCCTCTTGGGTCAGGGATGTGGGCAGGGGTGGGCAGTGTTGGTGGTCTCTTCCGCTCTGCAGCCTCAGGAGTGCCCACCCGACCAGGCAGTAAGGTATCTCTCCCACGGGTTCTGGGAGCAGAGAGCTGCTGCGGGCCGGGATCCGCGGGTGTGGGACCTGTTCATTTTTTTTATTTGAGTTCTCTGTGTATTCTGGATAAATATTGGGTGGAAAAAAAAAAATAAAAAAAAAAACTAAAAAGAGAGGGGTTTTGCCCTTTAGTCCTGCCTCTGCTATCTCTTGAGGGTCTTTGCTCATCTACACCATAAAGTGATCAGGATGATTAAGTGCCCTAATGTGTGAAGACCCTCCTTGTAGAGCTTGGAGTAAAGTCTTGGGTTCCCATGGAACAGCAACAAAGGACTGCAGGGTCTGAGGGGAATGTGTGCTGTTGCATGAACACGACATACATCAAAAACCCCAATACCATGGAAGTGGGAAACCTTCCCCAGCTGAGACTCAGAACTGACACAGTCTTCCTCTGGTCAGAGTCCCAATGTTGGCAATGGGTACAGAAATGATCACAGTACTTTTCTTCCCTCTTGCCCATGCTATGGCCTAAAGACTGTTCCTCTACAAAGACTGCTCCTATTGAGATTTGCTTAACTTGTCTTCTTCTCAGCTGTATAAAATAACCCTGCCTTCTTTATCTGTATGTAATAGCCCTGCTTCATTATCTGTATGTGAGGACCTAGAGTACGTCTTTATCTGTAATGTAATGACCCTGCCTCCTTGTTCAGTTGTGTGTAATAGCCCCACTCCCCTGATCAACTATGAATACACTGAGTTTTGTTTTGCTTTGGGTTTTTTTCATGTGTGTGTGTGTGTGTGTGTGTGTGTGTGTGTGTGTGTGTGTGTGTGTGTGTGTGTCATGTGCACCCTTCTCCATACAGAGTCCAGTGTATTCAATACAAAGGTTAGATTGTGAGTCTTTGTGTTTGCTATTTCTTCATCCCTACACCCCTAGCAGGGTTCTATCCAAACCGTGCAAGAACACAAAAAAGAAAAACCCTTATCATACCTGTCACATACTTGGTCTTCCAATAAATGCCACATGCCACTTTCATTCTCTCGAAACCCAGTATTCTCCAAAATGAAAACTGAATCTCTAGAGATGGATCCCTGCTATGTGATCAGTCAGACTCCATCATTAACTAAAGCAGACAGGGAAGTAGATGACACACACTGAAGTTTCAAAGGTACTGAGTGTTATGGCACAAAGACAATGGCTTCGGATGGCCATACATCTGACCTTCCCACCTGGCCTAAATGAATTCCTCTGAAGGAACTACTTTCCATAGGAGACACCACTAGATGATCTTTAGAGTCTCTCTGAGTTTGACTCTCCATTGCTAAGGCCAACGGGCCTGTGCACGTATAGCAAGGGCTCTTTATGGCTGGGCACACAGCTGGGTCTGACAGCCATGTGAGGCAACAGTGTCAATTCAGCTACTTGCTTACCTCTCCTACAACCTCTATGATGTCCCCGACTTTCAGCTCAAGCTCATCGTCATTCTGAGGCAGGTAGCTGAATGCCACCTGGCATCGGCGTCTCCGTCGCTCTCCTGAATGGAAAAAGCAAAAGAGTTAGATACAGTTCTTCTCCCACATCTCATGCTAAGGTTTTAAAGAGAGGCTTCCTCAGGCATGCAGGCAAAGTTGATTGTCTCAAATAATGATTTGTCTCAAATGCTTTTTCTGGTGTTTTTCTGGGGGCATGAGAAAACTGAATTGGCACAGAAGGCGGACTTCACCCAGCCCTGGTCTTTTCCATGGATGGTACCTTCTATTTGCTGCTGTTGATTTGTAATGGAAGCTGATGTGATGTTCTACAGAAACAAAGATGGTCTACTTCTGATGCTAGCAAGGCAAAGAGCACTTCCCCCAAGTGTGCAAAGCAAATGACAAAGTAGCCTGGCCTTTCTCTTACTAATCGTCACCCTTTCAACACAGTGGACCTCAAGCCTGATAACCCAGAGCCAATTGGATTTCTGCTATTCTTGGTATAATTTCAAAAGTCCCACAGGGTTCAACATAGTCATTTGTGTCCCAGGGGATGCATTAGCAAGATGCCTGGCTGCTTCCACAGAAGCAACCCAGGCAGGTCAAGGTTAAAAGTCAGAGCCATACTTCACTTAGAGGACACTGTTACACTGATACACCATGCCGTTTATACAATGGGGCCTCTGACTTGGAGCTGGTACAAATACAGACACTATCATCTAACCGACATTCATACTGCCTATGTGCATTGTGGGAGCAAAAATCATGCATGTGGGATGACATGCAATAGTGGTGGTGGAAGGCAGGGAGTGTTGTATGAGGACTACGAACCGAGATAGGCATTGCTCAGAGGTTTGTTGCTCACAACTGAACACCTCACACCATTTCTTCACGCCACTACATGGCCTAGAAAATCAACAGGATCAACGACTTCAAAGAAGTACATTTGGAAAGGCCAGCATTATTTCTGGGTACTGCCTCGGGAGACTCTTATTCTTTTCTAAGCTTTTCCCTGTAAAAGGAAGTCCCTGTCGGGATGATTACAGGGCACATTAGCCCTACCCTCCCGCCAGCCCCCGAATGACATCACACAAAGAGGAAGATGTTTGAACTACATCTATGGGCTTCCTGATCAATATTTTTCAAAAGCCAGTGGCCTAGATTTTGCTTTCATTTTTCTCTGTCTGTGCCACCTCCCTAAGGAAGAACAGGGTGGAACACAAAGAAGGGGGCAGAAGTTCAGAATCAATATCTCGTCTAATCACATCTTCAGCCACGACACTAATGATCTCCCCCTTTTTGCACAAAGTCACAAGCTACTGAATCTTGCTAAGAACACACTCAGAGCTCACAGACATATCCTAGGCTAGTACTGTCCTGTTAGCTGACTGGGTCATGTAACCTTGGAAGGAGGACCTGGCTCTGCATGGGCCAGGAGGATATCAACATATTGCCTCTCCAAAGGACAAGGCTAAAGCTATTGGTATTCCAGCTGCAATGCATACTGTCAAAATTTGGGCTATGGTGGGACACATCTACAGTCTCACTGATCAGAGGGCTAAAGCAGGCGGATCCTAAGTTTCAGGCCAGTTTCAGGCTATTCAGTAAGATCCTATTTCAAAAACAAAAATGAAACACTACCACTATTGCTCTATAGCTCCCAACAATACAGAAGACAAATCAGGTACCAGACACTAAATAACACACAGTCTGCATTCTAGCAAAGAAAACCCTGTTGACAGGGCAATCATAGTGCCCCAACCCCTGCTTTCCCATATGCATTCCTTGAGATAAAGTTTTAGGAATTTGTAAGTTTTCATTTTCTAGGGTTTATTTTTATACATTTTATTTAATTTCAAGGGGTGGAAGAACTATGCGTACACCGCATGGAGGTCAGAAAACAACCCGGGGAAGTCAATTCCCCTTTCACCATGTAGATCCTAGGTGCCAAGTTTAAGTCGTGAGCTTAGTGGCAGGTGCCTCCATGCCCTGAGCTATCAAATTGGGCTACCCCATTATCTATTTTTATGTTGTAATGAACTCTGAAAATACAACTGTAAGCATGAAATGAAATAAAAAATGTCTGAAAACTGATACAATCACAGAAGCCAAAACCAGACCAAGGTGAAATAATAACCAAAAGGCTCCAGAGGGTTCTAACTAAAGTCATAAAATTTAGATATAATGTTAAAGGAAGTAGTGGGGGGTCGATTATACATACAATGAAGTGGTCAAGTGGAATACTGCAGACAGAAAGGCTCAAGCAGGGAAGGAGGGAGGAGTCGTAGAGAAATCAGGGGATGAGGGAGAGGCTCACCCAAATGAAGACAGTATCATAGGTACTCATAACCCAACTTTAAAAATGAGTGGAAGGATAGTAAAACAAATGGGGATTAAGGGAAGATGGGGGAAATAAGAAATACTGAGGGCTAAAGGGTTCATTGGGAACAGGGAGGAGGAACAGGAGAGAGCAGCAAGACCGGGTGGGTGGTTTAATCAAAACTTAGAATCCATGAAAAAGCCTTATGGAAACTCATTAGTTAATGAACACGTTTCAAAATACAACATTTTTGAAAAGAATTGTCCTGCATGGCTGGATGATAGAATTGTCAGAAGACATAGATTATCAAATGAAAATCACAGTGTAAGACCCAAGATCTTCTTCTGGCCTTCTCAAACACCTGCAATGCACCCCAGTGCATATGAGCGGGCACACATGTGTGTGCATGCACACGCACACAGCCACACGAATAAATGTTTTTGAAAATTTAAAACATAGCACCTAGCCTAACACTGTACAGATGGCAAAGGCCAAGGTGATATATCCTTAGGGAGCAGATTATTCCAACAGATTCAGGACCTGGAACACTGTCATCTGACTTCACCTCATCTAAATCTGTGCTCTGGAGACCATAAAAGCTTACATGGTATCAAAGGAATGATGCATTCACTAATTTCTCTCTGTCAGGCTAGCCACTGTTTCTTAAATGATTCAGAGGTTACTTAACTGGTGCCATAAAATCTTATAATGTACACTGTCAACATACCAAGAAAAGCCCTAGAGGACAAAACGAAAGATTCAGAGGCAGCTGCTGCTAAAGGTGACCTGACTTGAACCCAGGCAGAAAGTCTTATTTTCTCCACAAGAGGCTAGCTCAGGACCATCTCTTTCTCTGAGGAATTTCTTCAGTTCTTTGAGCCAGGGTCTCCCAAAGAGTCCAGACTAGCCTCAAATCTATGATCCTCCTGGCTTTGCCTTCCAAGTGCTGGGATTTCGGCCATGGGCCATCACACCTCCTGATGCCCCTATCACTGTATCTCAACCACATGAGCTATAAATAAAAGAGCTGAGATGAGCAACCGTTTTGTAAAGGAGGAAAAGACGACTGACTGACTCAGAATTGCTAAGCTGGTGAGTGGCAGTATTTTCCTCTGCTTGTTTTCAGAGGTCTCTCTCCAGTCCCAGATGATCGAATCAAATCACTAGTCCTAAATTCTCTGCAATCTGTATTCACGGCTTCCTGTAACACTGTGATACTGCACCAACTCTTCAATCTGCCTTTATGTAGAAAGTTCCCAAACCATAAGCCTCCTGTTTCTCTGGACCTCAGCTCTGCACATCATTGACCTGAACTTGAGTGTTGGCTTCACAACCCAGTTTTTGGTCTGAGGAGGAACACAAACTGCCTTCATCTAGTATAACATAATAAGTTTCAGGGTGACTCTTACCATGTTTTTCTTGCCCTACTATTTCACTGACATTTACTAGTGAATCACAGCCTTCCTTGAAATGGTAGTATCATGATATCACTTCTATTTGAGGGTTGGTTTTTTTTCTGACGATTGGAGACAAACATGACTTGCCCACACCTGGGATTTGTAATCTCGTATTTCCAGCCACCATCTTCCTGCTCAGACCAACTTGTGACACACACAATAAGGATGACCAACAATAGACATTTATATTAAGACAAACTAGAAAGTGGAGCATCTGCGTTCTTCCTTCTTCATGGCAACACCACCGTCACTGTTTAGGTCACTTCTGTGTTTCCAAGGCTCATGCATAATTGAAAGAAGGAGAGGGCATTATGGACATGCAAGTATGCATGCAGACATGGCTTACCCAAAAGTAAAAGTAAAGAAACCATCACAATGCATATTTGCTACATCTCTACTTAATAGCTTGATAGCATGTTGGCTCTAAAATACACATGCACGAATATGTGCCCGTATGTAAGAACATGGGCACAGACACATAGTAAAGCAGGCACAACCTCAAGTTTCTCGATAGAACTAACAGCCACAGTTCATTCCTAACAGATTAGGTTAATAAAATATCATCAGCTAACATATATTGAGCACTTATTCATACTCGATGCTTAAGACTGTTAGGTACATTACCTGGACTGTGCCATTTCCTTTCTAGACTGATCTCTAGGTAGATTACCAGCTCTCTTTTTATAAACAATGACTTTAAGGAAGACGTAGCAATCAATTATTTCACCAGACATTTTATAGCTTCTAAGTAGAAGGCTTTGTACTCAAACCTGGTAACATAATTCTAAAGATGTTACTGCCCATCCAGCTGGGTGTTCTTAAAATACATTTCAGCTGTGTTGAGGCTTCAGAAAGAATCATGTATAGGAGTCAGAGAAATGGTCCAGTGGGTAAAAGTATTTTGATCCTTAGAATCCACATAAAGGTAGAGGGGGAAACTGACTCTACGAAGCTATACACACACCACATACCACAAAATAAGTAGTAGTAGCAGTAGTAGTAGTAGTATTAGTAGTAGTAGTAGTAGTAGTAGTAGTAGTAGCAGCAGCAGCAGCAGCAGCAGCAGCAGCAGTAGCAGTAGTAAAGTGGATGAGCTAGTATAGTACATGCCTAAGAGTTGAAACCAAAAGGTGAAAAGACCCAAATCACAAAACTTTCCAGCAGCTACTAGGAACTGGGGCCTACAGGACCCCCATATAAAAGAAATGTACAAGTTATATAGGGAGAAATTACAGTATGTTCCCCCCTTCTCTAAGATTGAAGTTACTGAAATTAGAAACCACACCATGACTCCAGTCCCAGAATAAGCACACACTGACCCTTCTTCCTACAGTCTTGTGGCATGGGAAACTGTCACTAGATCAAAGCTATTCACTGGCCACAAAAATATAACAAATAACATCATGAACAGAAAGTCTCTGGGTCAACTGACACTAGCTGACACTCACAAAATCTACTGTTTGACAGTCCACATCCTTCCTAAGAGCAGTAAACTGTAAGGCTTAAATTATTTGATATTCGGGTACTGAGGATGTAGTTCTGTTGGTAGTGTGCTTGCTTAGCCTGCAAACAGCCTTGGGGTGGTGATATATTAGCACCTGCCTGTAATCCCAAAAAGGAGGGAGAGAGGGAGGGAGGGAGAGAGACAAAGACAGAGAAAGACAGAGAGACAGAGAAAGAGAGAGCTACTTAGTAACCAAATTATAAAAGAGGAAGTACTGTTAAAGTCCAAGAGAAAAAATAGAAGTCCCCAATTCCCCACTTCCAGAGTTACTTCAGGCATTTTTCCTAGATTGTTCTGGGAATCAGATGTACCAGGATCTTAAAGTACAGAGCAGACCTATTGAACATAACTTCTGGGGTAGAGCCAGAAACTTGCTGTTTCTCCACATGATAATGCTCACAAGAATCTAAACCCAAGGCAATGACTCAGTACCACAAATTATAGGCAATAGAAAAACACCTCACAGGAATGGGCCATCACTCCTTGGAGGATGTGAACCCATTGACTCTCAGTCTTGGCTACACACTGACATCTCTTTGGGACCTTTCAGGAGACTACTGATGCCTTCCTACATGGCAGTCCCTGAGGAACTAGATCTCCACAGAAAATGTTTTCATTCAGTGCTGACAAAAGAAAATATCAGATGCATCAAAATTTATGAAAGACAACAAGCGTCAACTTTGCAGGCCTTTCCGTGGCACTGGAGGGACCAGGAGATCATGTACTGAGGAGTGGATTATAATTCATCTGATACGTTCCAATAGGTGGCAAGCTATATAGGCAGGCAGATACGACTAGAGAGTTAAGGAGTGAGAAGCAAAAGCTCTTTCTGTAACAAAGGAATATTGACTAATAACATAAAGCAATGTGAACACACATGATCTCCATTTTGTAGATATCATAGAAACGATTCTGGCAAGAATCAATGTCTCCTGATATCACCGGGTGAATCTCATTGAGGACTGGGATATTTACAGAACCTCCAAGTATCTCCCTCCAATTGCCATTAATTACAAAAGAAAACAGGTCCTCTTGATTGCTTCACCAATCAAAGAAGCAAGCTGACATGACTCCTGACCAGCTGCAATTAAAGAACACTTTGCAAAAACACTGGCTTCAATCCAGCCATGAGGAAACCAAAGGAAGGAACTACAGTCTACAAAAACTGCCCTGGTTTGTTCCTTTTATTAAAGTCTGTGTCACAAAATATTTCTGAAGGGTAAGAAACTACTCAGCTCTCAAAACATCTCTCTCTCTCTCTCTCTCTCTCTCTCTCTCTCTCTCTGTGTGTGTGTGTGTGTGTGTGTGTGTGTGTGTGTGTGTGAGAGAGAGAGAGAGAGAGATTTTGTGCTTTCTCTTTGGCTCTTTCTCTTGTTTGGTGTCTTGCCCTATTCCAACTTGTTTGTTTTGTTTTATATTAATATCCCTTAGATGTTTTTTTTCCCTCATGAGAGAGAGAAAGGGTAGGGATCCAGATGGGAAGAGAGGAGTGGACGAACTGGGAGAAGTAGAGGGGAAAACATTATCAGAATATATTATGTGAGGCGGGGAGTCCACTTTAAAAGAAAACAGAACAAAGAGTAAATAAAAAAACTGGTACCAAATAAATGCACATAATCATTATATGTAAACTTATAAAAGATTTATGATATATGCCAACTATAATGCATGACCTTAATTTGGTTCTTGATGCTTTTAAAGCTTATACATTAGGGCATTATAGGGAGTATTGGGGAAAACTGAGTCTGGGCTAATTCTAAATAAGCATGTTGCATTAATGTTACTCTTTCTGAGCAGGTTAATTCTATTGCAGTTATACAGCACAATGTCTTTGATTTTACACAAATATACGCTGATGTATTCAGGAACAGTGACCTGATGTTTGTAACTTACTCTGAATTTATTAAAGAAAAAAGCAAAAGGGGGGTGACAATTGGATTATCTAGGTGAGTGTATCAATGTTGTTAGCTTTTCTGTAATTTGAAATTCATATGAACAAATTTTTGAGGGAATAAAAAGAGAAAAAATATCAGTGCTGAGGCCCCCACCTCTTGCAATTCAGATACCAATTATCTAAAATGTAGTCTGGGCATCTGAATTTTTGGAAGCTCCCTGGGCAACTCTAACATGCAGTCAATGTGGACAGACATCTAGATAGATGTATCAAGAAGATCAAGCCAAGTGGGACTTTTGCATTATTACTATGTTACTGTGGTGCCATGTTGAGCATCTTCTCCAACAAGGAAGAGAAGTCATATGGCTAAATACCTGACAGTACTATCCTAACATATAACCCAGGGGAATGCTGCCATGGTGGTTTTATTTCACAGACCTTTGGTACAGTTGTACTAAGTAGTTCTGAGCTCTGAAGATGTACTCCTGGGAACAAAAGGATGAAGAAAAATTACCTGGCATGAAGCATTATCAGACACTAGCTGATAGTCTGGGGAGTGGAGGTTCCAATAAGTCCCCAGGCTAATGAGCAGCATATAGGCTTCTTAAAAAAGCTACCCTTAAACCGGGAGCTTCTATATAAGGAAGCAGACTTCTTATCGTAGGATAGAAAAGCAATATAAACTAAATATGGCACGTTGGACACCGAATGAATTCCAGATGGAAGGGAAAAGGTGTAGACTCTGCACCATGCCTTCTCCTAGAAATACTGTTTGAATGTGGTGGACCCCAGAGTAAAGAAGGGCACTTTAGAGGCTACGGGCTCCAGAACAAAAAGGACCACCTATGTCTTCCTTTGTAAAAAGCCTCTTGGCTGCAACTGGACTGTTCAAGGAAATATGCAGTATATAATCAGCTTTGCCAGCACAGTGTGAATCCCCAGGAGATGAGCCTGCTTTGTTCCTCAAGGTAGAAACAGTCAACAGCTTTGTGTGGGAGAAACCAGGAAATCCATTTGCCTGCTACTTCAAAGACAATGATTGTGAAGAAAACAGTGAAAGCTATACTAGTCCTCACTTTGTCCCAAGAGAAAAATAGAAAAGCCATGGGGATTCATTTCTTAGGGCCTTTGAACTATAGAAGGTAATAAGGGAGACAGACAGAGCCAATCATTACATAAAGAAAACCAACTTAATCGTGCTGGCTATAAAGGAAATGAGCATCTAACATCTCCTATGATCTATATTCCCCTTCAAGAATATAGCACAAGGGGTTAGGGATTTAGCTCAGTGGTAGAGCGCTTGCCTAGGAAGCGCAAGGCCCTGGGTTCGGTTCCCAGCCCCGGAAAAAAAAAAAGAATATAGCACATATATTTGAAAGCCTAAGTGCCTTCCTTCAATTCCTCATACCAACCCTATGAAGCTTAGGGTGTTGAACACACCTTTGGGGACAAGCAGTGAAAGACTATTTAACTTATCTAATGCATATGTGTTAGGTATCAATCCAAGATATGGTTAAGAGGGAAGAATAAGACAGAATCTCTGTGTGGTACTCTAGGTGTCAAGAATAAGAATTACATTTTTTGGACTATGAGAATTCTGAGAACAATCCTTGGATAGGGAAGCAAGGAGTAAGAGGTAATAAGGAAAACAATTCAGGAGAAGGCACTACTATCAGAAATATGGGAAAGGCTTTGGAGAGATAGCCCTAAATCAGTTGAATGGCCCAAGAGAAGGGAAGTATAGATATTAAACCTTAAAAACACAGTGAAAGTAATACTATACCAGTTAAGAAGGTGAACAGGGGCTGGATTTGGCTCAGTAGAGCGCTTACCTGAGAGCGAAGGCCTGGGTTCGTCCCCAGCTCCGAAAAAAGAACAAAAAAAAAAAAAAAAGAAGGTGAATACAGTAAAAAATGTATATATACATAGTACCATCACCAGTTGATGAAATCTGCTGCCTTCTTTGGAGCCAATGACCTTCCCTTACTTATCCTTGATCCCCAGCACGTAGTCTAGAGTGTGTCTGACAAAGGAAGGGATCAATCAACTAATGAATACTTACAATGCATATTACCTATGGGTCATGGTTTTGTGAAGGCAAATTCCCAGACAGTCCAAGAAGCACTAGAAGGACAGGAATGGTAGAGAAAAGGGGAGAGAATGCTTCATTGCGGTGCTAAACAGGGAACCTACTATATGTCTGCTTAAAACACAATGGCATCAGCCAAACACAGCAGCACATACCTCTAACCCTAGCAGTTTTAGAGACAGAGACAGGGCTGCCACAAGCTAAAGGTCAGCTTGGTCTACACCGTTACTTCCAAATTCGCTGAGGCTGCTTAGTAACATCCTCTTTAAAAAGAAAAGGAAAAAATGTAAGTGGCATCTTAAATTGTTGACACTATGGGGATGGAGGCCGGGCAGACACTGTAGTGTCATCATTGTGTGAGAGGTCCCTCATTCTCCACCAGCATGTAGCAAGAAAACCTCTGCAAACTTACATAATAATCTATTTCTGTTTTCCCTTAAAACGTACAGTCCACTTATATAATTATTCATACTAAATGGTAGAATTTATAAACAAAATCATTCATAATTGGTCCAAAAGACAGAAAATGTTTCTTTTAGATAGCCAGAACACATGTTTAAGAAGGTTTGGGGCAGCAATGTTTCTAGTTGACTCTTGTTTTTTTTTTTTTTTTTTTTAGAGCTGAGGACAAAACCCAGGGCCTTGAGCTTTGCTAGGCAAGTGCTCTACCACGTAGCTAAATCCCCAACAGCAATGTTTCTAATAGCTCAGAGATCTACATGCAAAGCATCCCAAATGTCCACGAGGAGGGGAGGGCCTGAATAAATCATGGTATATTTAGTAAGTAAATACAAAGCATTCCACGAATAATGATGTGAAAATGTGTCCATAACAAGACCAAATATCATATATATACACACTATCTTTACTTGTGCCTGATCACCCAGGTTATAACACAGACTATGAACTCAACGAATGGTTATTGATAATAAATTAACCCATTCAGCCATCAATCTGTGAGGGCCTATGAGTGAAAGAATACATATACAAAGCCCCACAGACAAACGGTGGATGGAGCTTGGGAACTCTTATAGAAGAATAGGAGGGAGAACTGCAGCCCCAAAGAGGATAGAAACTCCACAGGAAGACCAACAGAGTCAACTAACCTGGACCCTTGGGGCTCCCAGAGACTGAAGCACCAACCAAAGAGCATACACAGGCTGGATCTGGGCCTTTCTACACATATGTAGTAGATGTGCAGCTTGTTCTTCATGTGGGTCCCGAACAACTGGAGTGGGAACTATCCCAAGAGCTGTTGCCTATGTGTGAGATGTGTACTTCTAGCTAGGCTGCCTCGTCTGGCCTCAGTGGGGAAAGATGCACCTAGCCTCTCAGAGACTTGATGTGCCAAGATTGGAGGGTATACCAAGGGGTGACCCCACCCAATCAGAGGAGAGGGAGAGGGGGGAAATTCTGGGAAGGGGTGACTGAGGAGGGGGGCAGTGAGAGGGATGTAAAGTGAATAAATAATGAAAAAAGAAATACATATGTATATAGACAAGTTTGTGTAAGCACAGAAAATGGTGTGGAAAGCAACACAGCCAAAGTAATGATAGCAGTTGGGAGTGGGGCGTAAAGATTCATTTAAGTGTGTTTGCATATCAATTTGATTTCACAAAGAATATATAATATGCTGAAATAGGTTTCATTTCAAACAACATCAGTTATCTGCTAAAATAATTACCTTGTTCTGTGGAGCCATCTTCATAGATGCTTAACATGCTGAACATGCTTAAATTACATTATTGGCAAGTTCCTATTTCACAAGCAACAAGTACTAATTGAATCAGACAAAAGATGCATTTATTCCATGGACTGAATGATAAGGGGGTCCTGGCCACCCTATGACAAGAAACCCATTATGAAAACAGAAGATTTGAGCTCCACATCTATACCCCATAGTAGTCAGTATTCCCATCATACTGCTGTTACTGTCCTAAGGAGACAAGATTCCATTAGGACCAATCCAAGATTGCTTTCCCTGGCCTGACTCCTCCCCATCTGCTTGACCAGGCCATCCCTGTACAGGAGAGGGGGAATCCCTGTCTATCTTATGAGCCTGCTTACTCACTCATATTCTTATAATAAGAGAGACAGGGTAGGGGGAAACGGGCGTGGAGGAGAAGAAGGAGGAGGAGAGAAAGGGGGAAGAGAGAGAAAAAAGGGGAGGTGGAGAGAAGAAGAAAGAGAGGAGAGGGAGAGAGAATGAGAAAGAGGGAGGGGAGAGATGGAGGTGGGCCAGGGAAAGGGGGTAGGGAGAGAGAAGGGGGACAAAGAAGGGGGAGAGGAGGAAGGGAAAGGGAAGGGAAGGACAGGGAAGAGAAAGGAGAGGGAGAATGTAGTGGGCGGGGAGTTGTGGTGGTTTGAATAAGAATGGGCCCCATAGACTTATTTATATGAATACTTCATCATCTGGAAATGCATTACTTGTGAAGGATTAGGAAGTGTTGCCTTTGCTGGAGGAAGTGTGTTACCAGAGGGGGGTCTCTGAGGTTCCAAATGCTCCTGTTGAGCCCAGTGTCTCTTCCTGTGCCCTGCGGATCCTGGCATAGAACTCTCAGCACCATGTCTGCCTGTGTGCCACCATAATGATAATGGATTAGACCTCAGAAACTGTTTGCTATCCCCAGTTAAATACTTTCCCTTATAAGGGTTGCCTTGGTCATGGTGTTTCTTCATAGCAATAGAATTCCTAAGACAAAATGGAAGGAAAAGAAAAGAAGAGAGAAAACTTGAATACAATATGAGGACACTTTTCTGGGTTTCTCTAACCACCTCTGATTTGTTCTTGCTCCCTTGTATTTTCCTCATTTGAAAGCATCAGTTTGTCATCAGTTTGTCTGCACCCTTTCAATATGACACCTCTTGGCTTTTTTGTGCTCACCTTTTTCAATAAATTTGACTCATTTACCAAACTCCCACATATGTCTTATTATGGCTATGATGATCCTACTTCTTCACAAATACCCACTCATAATTCAGTACGTGGGCCCAGGTGCTGTGTATCTAGAAAAAGAGGAAGAATACAACTCCAGGATCTAGTCCCTCCTCAGCCCTAGAAATTACAGATTGGGGTACCCTGTTTAACAATACTACTGGAAATAGTCTTAAAGCTGGCAGATTAGGTGCTGTGGATAGAACTTAGTTGGTACAGTGCTTGCCTACTATACATGAAGCCCTTGGTTCAAGCCCCAACATCACATAAAAAATGGGTGTGGTGGTACACATCTGTAATCCTTGCACTTAGAATGTGGAAGCAGGAAGATAGGAACTTAAGGTCTTCTTTCATGATATATCAAGTTCAAGGCTAGCCTAGGCTATATGAGACACCATATGCACTTCCTAAAAAACAATTGGCTGGAAAAAACCAAGTTACCAGAAGAATATAGAAAGGAACAACCTCCTTGAACTGACTTTCTGCAAAGCAAATTTGCATATGTATATTTTCAGCATTAACAATTTTGCTTGATCTGTTCTGGTTTTTGTTTGTTCAAATAATTTTTTGTTGTTGATTTGCTTTTAAGGCAGGGTTTGACAGTCCAGTCCTTCTGGTCTGGAACTTGGCTATGCTGTTAAATGTGATCTTGAACTCCTGATCCTTCTGGCTCCCCATTCCAGGGACTAGAGATTACACCATGCTAAACTCTGTTTAAAAGCCACATCTAGAAGTCATGAAACGTTTTCCACGGCAACCATCTTATAAAAATGGTGTGGAAAATACTGTGAAAGGCCAATATGAACTGTGATTTTTTTTCCTGCTCATAGATACACAGTTCACACTGGAAGCATCGTGGCCATGTCAAACACACCTGCAGCTCCAAAGACAGAAAACACAGAGCCAGAAGGCTCCCACGTGCAACAACTGCAGGCTCTTGGCATCAGTTTCCTTGTGTACGACATGGGCGTGATAGGCAGAGACGTACTTTACAGGAGGGCTTCCTTTTGCTTGACTCCATCCTCTGTAACATTTGGTTTTACATTCATAAATCTAGTAGAAAGCAGCTTTGTTAAATTACCTATACCAGCTCAACCAATTTTCTTTTCACCAGCCTTTTTTTTTTCCATCAGAAAGGCATAAAGGCATCATACTGAGAAAACACAATCAGCAAGGTCTCTAAGCACACCAGTTCTGTTGCTTGCCTCGAGCTACTCTCAGGCCTTGGCTTTAGCCTTTCACTGCACCTCCCACTCAAAGGGCTGCTCCACCAAGGCTTCCTCGGCCTAGGCAGCTAGTCTTGGGAGAAGAATTCTGGATTTTGCAGGAAGAAAAATCCAACATATTAAAAGCATTTTTCTCTTCTCTGCTTTATAAGGCTGATTTGGGCAAAATGCCCAAAAGAACTAAATATATTTATAGAGGCTGTTTGATCTACTTTTAAATGCTCCATGCAGAGTCATTCAGTTTAAATGAGAATACAGAATTTTAAAGGAAAACTGAGGAAAGTTTCTAAATATAGGTTATTTGCTGGGTATAAGCAAGACCTTTCCCTTCTCCCCAATACTCTGCCCTCCAACATATTTTTAAGGTGTTTTTAATCTTTGCTGCTGACAAATGGACCTCTCAAACACCAAACGTTTATGGAAATGGAGAAGGAGGGGCAAAGAGGAGGAGGAGGAGGAGGAGGAGGAGGAGGAGGAGGAGGAGGAGGAGGAGGAGGAGGAGGAGGAGGACATGGAGGGAGCCACAGAGGAGGAGGCAACCAAGAAGATGAACATTTTAGAAATTGTGAAAGGTATCTAGAAAATGCCAGAGACCCTCATCTGGGATCTATATCTCTTTCTGAGTCTTAGAGAGGCTGGAAGGAAAACATCATAATCAAATCGAGAATGTCCTATAGTTTTTAAAGTACCAACAAATGGCACTGTGGTAGGAGGATGACTGAGAGGGTGACAGAAAGTCCCACATAAGCATCTCTTGGAGGAAAGGAAGATCTCTGCCACGAGTAGTGAAAACGTATTTTCTTTTCTTTAAGCTGACTCACTTTTAACATGGATTCCCTTCTTGTCCCTATCAGAACAAAGAAGTGGGGTCCAGAGAGTAAGGGAGACCTGGGTGCTAATGAATTTTCTTGAAACCAATAAAAGCTTAAAGCCTCACAACTCATTCCTTGGGATCTAAGAGGGCCATATAAACAGAGGCCCTTCTTTAGGGTCTTTGAACAGAAACAAGGGGGTCTGACACGAAAGACAGGCTCTGTGGGTAAAGGCGCTTACTGCCAAGCTTCTAACCCCAGGAAGTACATGATGGAAAAAACAGAGGACTTACACCCTCAAGTTAACGCTGACCTCTACACACGTATACTGGCTCAGCCCACACCAGGATATACAAGAACAAATGTAACTGAATTTTCTTACAAATGATTCAGGGGAATCCAAAATTTGGATAGGGGCTGGGGATATAGCTCAGTGATATGGCACTTGTAAAGCACATCCACAACCATCCTTAGCACTAAAAACTGAATAAACTTAGACAGGAAGACAAAGTGTGAGCACCCTCTAGTTAAAATGAAGCTTTTCATTATCCCCATAAACAAAGGCAACACACTACATGGAGGCTGGCAGCTCCTCTGAAGGTTTCTTTCTTTCCTATTCTGCAGACATTTTCAGGCCACAACTGTAGTTCTCCTGAAATGTCATTTACTCTCATTTCTACTTCATTTAACACACACGATCCCTTGTAGGCACACTGGGATCTTTCAGGTTAACACATCAACAAAGAGCACTCATCACATATGTTTCTGCAATATTTGGATAACTACAGTGATGTGGTTGGTTTCCTTTGCAATCTTATAGAGTCAATTTATTTATTTATTTATTTTAAAGATTTATTTATTATATATACATTGTAGCTGTCTTCAGAAGCAGACATAGGATTCCCATTACAGATGGTTGTGAGCCACCATGTAGTTGCTGGGATTTGAACTCAGGACCTCTGGAAGAGCAGTCAGTGCTCTTAACCACTGAGCCATCTCTCCAGCCCGAGTCAATTTATTTATAAACATCACCTTTATGAGAGGGTCTGTAGATTTCACTAGTGAAGAATCTTTTAATTCTCATTTTAAAAATTGTGGTTTCCAAGGAAACCCAAAAGAAGAATTTTTTTTTTATCAAATAAAGGAGTAAACATAGCAGTTCCAGTCTGTTCACTGGAATGTCTCATACGTCAGGGAGATGCACACTACGACCAAAGAACCACTTCAGGTGACCTCACAAATCATGATCTAAAGTAGCCTCATGGGCACCGTGTTCATGAGGTCACTTGCCAAATGTCTTCTTATTACTCAAGTCAATAGCTAATGCGGGACCACTCTGTCATATGGCACTTCTTGTCAAAACCAAGAGCAAAGGCCATGTTCCTTCTTCCAAGGAGATCAAAACAGCTAATTTTCAGGGTGACAACCACTGCCCCCATGCAACTCAGCCTGACCCATCATTCCTTTCCTAGCTACTGAAATTTAGAAAGCACTATATGTTTGCCACTCCCTCTGGGACAAAGAGATAGCAGGGCTTCTATGTACCTATAGGGCTTCACAAACCTGTGGCTCTTGGCCCTATTTAGCAGGATTGTTATTGTCTGCATTGGGGAGCCCTGCTGCCTGTCAGATAGTGAAGATATACATCATCCACAAAGGAAAGAAAGTTTACTCCAATATTTACAGCAGGATTTGCAAGAGGAATTGACTGACTACCACCAAAGCCTTATCGCTATGGTTTCACTACATGGTAAAGGGTTTTAGGAACAGTAAGTTCAACAAAGACCAAAGACCTACTTCTTTCAGGAAAAAAAAATCTAAAAATTATAATTCCACTTTTAAGAAGTTATACTTTAGATAACTCACTTAGAATAATGTCTTTGTTTTCTCTTGCAATGATAAGACACTGACCAAAAGCAACTTGGAGAGAAAGGTGTTTATTACATGTTACATGTTACAGTCCATCAACAAGTAAAGACAGGAACCTGGAGGCAGGAACTGAAGTAGAAGCCGTGGAGGAGCCACACTTACTGGAACTCAGCCTACTTTCTTATACACCCCAGGACCCAAAAGTAGCACCCCTCTAGGTGGGCTAGACCCTCCTACATTAATCATTAATCAAAGAAATATCCCACGGACATGCCCACAAGCCAATCTGACAGCCTCCATTCTTCAATCGAGGTTACTTCCTCCCAAGTGACTATAATTTGTAGCAAGTTGACAAAAAACTAACCACCACACATATAAATCAATCTGTGCAAAAGGTTTACTGCTAAATTATGCAAAACAGTGAAAAATCAGAAACATCCTAAATGTCCTTCTATTAGGGGACTGATTAGTTAAATCATAGGTACACTACACAGAGTATACTAAAGGAATGGTATAAATCTAAGTGGACCAATACAACAAGACTTCTAAGATTCTATCTAATCTAGTAAATATATTGTAATAAAATGAACAGTAGGATTCCCCCATCTGTGCCTAAAACAAAACAAAACACTGTCATGTTTCTTGGCACAAAAGAAGATGAAGAGGGAGGACCACCCAGAACAAGACCCTGTTCTTAAACAAAAACAAAAGGATATCAATGTGTGTGTGCTACAGTGTTCTGAATCAGCCAGTCTCATATGCAATTAAAATTTTTCCTGACTAGACACCCACAGCTTCTTAGAGCTTATATCAATGTAACTCTGCCGAGATAGATAGCAGCTGAGAGAGATAATCGGGAACCAGATGTTTCCCAGGAAGTGTGACTAGTTGGAGATTATTCTTTATACTGGGCCTACCTAAGAACATTTAGGATGAGTCTAAAAGAAAATATACAAACTCAAAGAGAAAGAAAATAACAGTGTAGACTAAGTGACAGAGCACCAAAGTTGTTGGACCAATCATTTGATTGTGCTGGTCACAGTAACAAAACCAAGCAGAACTTGAGGCTTCCTGTAGGGATGCAAATAGGATTCCTCCAAGGTCCCTCTGGAGTGATAGCGTAAAGAACACAGAGGGCTTCAAAGCAACTGAATAAGCCTTGAAGGTGAAAGAAAGGGGCTGGCTGTGAATAAAGAGGATGGGGGTGGGGGTAAGTTTTAGATTAGCATACAAAGGAATAGGTTTCCCCATACCTTCTTCACTCTGTTGGGTCATTACGTTTCTTTCTCATTTGCTCCCCGCACTCCCCCTTGACCCCTGTCTAGCTTCAGCTGGCTCTCTTTCTTCCCCAGTTAGTCCTCCCTTCTGCTTCCCTATCACCCTCTCCTAGCTCCTTTGCTGTCTTCTCCCTGTCTCTCATAAGCAGTGAAGGCTTCTAAGCAGATGTTCCCCCAGCATGTTGGTAGTAATGTACAAGCCATCTATTTGTTCAAAGCAGACAGACTTCTCCTTTTTCTTTAAACAACTCCTATTTCCTTTTAAGTACAGGAAAGACCCAAAGGTGTGCTTCAGAAACTGGTAACGCACATTTGTACCTTTACCCCTCAGAAGGAGGGACCCGAGTGTCATAAAGAGTGTAAATTTAGAATTTGTGCAACTAGGAAGTGTCAATCTAGAAGTCTTGAGGCTAGAAAGGCAGTGACAATTCCTTCATGGAACAGGAAAAATGAAATGGAACAGCCGAGAAAAACATAAAAGGGACAAACATAAATGTACAATTATCTCCACATCAATACTATTTTTTGTTAGCACTTGAATAATTTTTAAACAGTTAGTGTCTTTAATTCGACAAGCCAGATTATACAGTTGTGTTTATATTACACATGACTATACATCTTTTTCTGCAAAAAGCAAACTTTCTGGAAGGCAGGAATTGAGCTTTTCTAACAGAGAGATTGGCAAGTGGGGTTTGTAAAGGGCCACAGATCACGTGAGGCTCTATGAACCATGCTACATAACTGCTGTTTTAGTGCAAGCACTTGTACATACTATACCAATGACTGGCTGGGGCTAAGTCCAATAAAACTTTATTTATTAAAAAAGGAGGGACAGATTTTTGCCATATTTGGCCCATGGGCTGGTTTACTTGCTTGATCTATCATACATCAAAAGGGTCTAAATTAGAGGCTGAGATTTTTATTTGTTTGTTTTTTGATATTTTTAACAGGAAGAACAAGAAGCATTGCTAAGACTGAATCATCAGCTTAGATGTGACATCCCTCTCAAACATCTGTCCTCATCCTGCCTCATCCCCACCCCCGCCAGCAAGGAATTGCACAGAACAAAGAGAATCTCCTTGCAAGTAAATACAGCAGTCCAGAGCCTAGATCCAAAGGGGGTGGGGGGTGATGGTCAAGCTTTGTCAACTTGACAGGATGCTCAATGGAAACTCAGCACTGTGTCCGTGACGCTATGTGACGTCTATGTGAGGAGGGACAGTAGTCTGCCCTGCATGTGAGCAGCAGCAGCTCATGAGCTAGGGTCCCCAACTGAGATGAAAGGAAGAAGGGAGTAGACCACCAGTACGGAGGTCACAGAACTGGAGCGTAGTTTCTTGTTTCTTACTTTTTATTTGTTCTTTGAGAATTTCCTTTAATGTATTTTGATCTTCTTCACTCTCTCCCCTAACTCCTCCCAGAGCCTTCTCTTCCCTGCTCACACAACTTTATGACCTGTTTCTTCTTTTAAACCCATTTCCTACAATGTGTGCTGCCCATATACATTTTTAGAGTATAATTATATCATTTCTCCCTTCCTTTTCCTCCCTTCATATCCTCCCATAGACCCCCTTGCTCTCTTTCAAATTCATGGCCTCTTTTTTCATTAACTGTTATTATATGCACATATATATATATGTATATATATATATGTATATATATATTCCCAAATATAACCAGCTCAGTTTACTTATATGTCTATCTTTTCAGGGCTTACCATTTGGCATTAGATAACAAATTGGTGTATTCTTCCCTGGGGAAGATTATTTCTCCTGTTCTGAGCATATGTTACTTGCCCATAGCTAGCTCTTATGTAGAGTTGAGGCCTTATGATCTTCCCCTGTCCATTTTGACATGTCTACTGGTGTTGTCCTTGTTCAGTCACCTTTGGGCAGTCATGTTGGTGAGACTTCATGATTGTAGCTTCTGTCATTACGAGGAGATACAGTCTTTCAGCATACTGCCTGATCCTTTAGCTCTTATGATCCCTTGGCCCCCCACTTCCTCAACATTCCATGGGCCCCTAGGTACAGGAACTGTTCTGTGGATATAGCCATTGGGACTAGTTAGCCTGGCTTTTATGTAAAGGCTGGGGATACAAACTCAAGTCCTCATGCCTTCGTGGCAAGCACTTTATCAACTAAGCCATCTCCCTAACCTTCTCAAAACACTAATTTTAAAGGATACAAAAAGCATTAATTTCATGGAACTAGGACTGCAGCTCTATAGGCATGGTAAGAATGCTTATCTAGCATTCACAAAGCCCCAGTTTTGATTCCCTGCAGCACATAAATTGGTGATTTTGAAGCACTTCTGTATTCCCAGCACTTGGGAGACAGATGCAAGAGAATCAGAAGTCTGAGGTTATCTTTGGTTACAAACCAAGTTTTGAGGCCAGTCTGGACTACATGAGATCCTGACTCAAAAAAAAAAGGTTACTAATTTTCTAAGAGTAGTATATTTACGTTAGTTACCTAATACAAACAAAAACTTAGGAAATCTCTCCTAGCACAGAACTCTCTCACCATAGTCATCCTTACCTTCTCACACGACATACACCATGCAGTCTGAGTAAGAAACACGGCATTATAATGGTTGACAAAAGTTCTTAGCTAGTGATAGTGGCTAGATGGGTACTGAACTTTCATGCTACCATTGATTCCTTTTAAGCACGGTAAAGGACGTATTAGATAAAGTTACCATTCTAGCCATTTTCTTTATACATTCTAATACGAAGTACATTCCCACTCTTGTATCTTTACTACCACCTATCTATGACTCTTTCCTCTCTCATTTCCCAAAACGGAAACTCAATATTCTCCAGTGAAGAGCAAGTTGCCACTCTGACAGCTGGTCCTAGAAATTACCATTCTGTCTCATACCTCCATGGTTTTGACTATTCTGGGCACCTTGGAGGACCAGAATCAGTTCATGTGTGTCTTTAGGGGCTGGCTTATTTCACCTAGCGTAAGGCCCTCAATGTTCATGCCTGCTGCAGCAGGTATCCAATCTCCTCCCCTTTAAAGCCTGAGCAGTATTTAATTGCATGTATCAGCCACATCTGTTTCTCTATATTTCCTCGAATGGATATCTTCAGTCTCCTGTGAATACTGCTCTGAATATGTATACATGCATTGCCCTATTCTTCGCTCCTTCTTGCTCCTTTTTCTTCTGTGTCTCCTTATAGCTTTAGTTTGAAACAGTAAATGAGCTAAAGGAAACATATTACTTACCAACCCACCCCAGCTATCATCTAACAAGCTTGAGGGACTGGATTGGCACATAGCAATTCAACCCAATTCCCCATGAATAATGTTATCCCACACCCAATAAACGCAGAGACGGTGTGAAAGTTCTCTGGACGCAGCCTTCTGAAGACTGCAGAGCAGAATGCAAATAGGATGCACATTCACTCCCTGCCCAGCCATGTATGAGAAAGCAGAGTGGAGAGTGCATGGCAGAAGCCTCCACTGCTACGGAGCGAGTGAAAATGGGTGTTTTATCGAAAGCAGAAACACCATTTTAACTTTCATTTCTCAACCAAAACTCACACTTAAGCTGTCCTAGTAAGCAACTAGAATCTCCAAAAGGTTCGGACAGGCCATGCAGACACTCAATTGAGTCAACAAACATTTGTCCCCATAACAGGATGTGGGTAACATGGTATCTTAATGTTCCCTCCTGCAGACCCTGGGAAGAATTTGCAAGATGAGGAATGGGCCCCTCAAGGTCTGGAACATTTCAAAATGCTTAATAGACCAAACTGAGGACGCACAGGTTAAAGCGTTTTGAAAACTACAGATAAACAGCCTTCAGCTGCAGTGCTGGTTCTCTCGGTGGAGACAGAAACAGAAACTAGCAATATTACCACGTTTTTAAATTATTGAACTTCATCGACTGTGAAGATGAAGAAACTGATACATTCATTCAAAAATGATGACAGGAGGTTAGACAGGTGGCTGTTCTAAAGGACCTAGGTTCCATTTACAGCACCCATATCAGGTCACGCATGCCCCTACAACTCCAGCTCCAGGGCACCTGATACCCTCCTCTGCCTCCATAGGCACCTGAACGTCTATGTATAACACACACACACACACACACACACACACACACACACACACACACACACGCACACACACAATGTTGTTTTGTTGTTGCTTGGTTTTCTGTGTTCTGAAATACTCTGGAGACCGGGCTGCTCTTGAAATCATACAGATCCACCTATGATCCTGGGTTCTGGGATTAAAGGTGTGCACTACTACTGCCCGTTAACACATAATGATTTTTAACATTTTTATTGGATTTTTTATTTACATTTCAAATGTTATATCCCCTTTCCCGGTTTCCCACTCGTAAACCCCCCATCCCCCTCCCCCCCCCCTTCTTCTATGAAGATGTTCCCCCATCCATCCACCCACCCCTTCCCACCTCCCCACCCTAACATTCTCCTACACTGGGGGGGGTCCGGCCTTCACAAGACCAAGGGTCTCTCCTTCCAAAATGCCCAACAAGGCACCTCTGCTACATATGCAGCTGGCGCCATGGGTCTTTGGGTAGTGGTTTAGTCCCTGGGAGCTCTGGTTGGTTGATATTGTTGTTCTTATGGGGTTGCAAGCCCCTTTAACTCCTTCAATCCTTTCTCTAACTCCTCCAATGGGGACCCTGTTCTCAGTTCAATAGTTAGCTGCTAGCATTCACCTCTGTATTTGTCATGCTCTGGCAGAGTGTCTCAGGAGACAGCTATATCAGGCTCCTGTCAGCATGCTCATCTTGGCATCAGCAATAGTGTCTGAGTTTGGTGGCTGTATATAGGTGGGCTATGTACCTGTGTGGGGCAGGCTCTGAATGGCTATTCCTTGAGTCTCTGCTCCAAACCTCTCTGCTCCATATCTACTCCTATGAATATTTTTGTTCCCCCTTTTAAGAAGGACTGAAGCATCTGTACTTTGGTCATCCTTCTTCTTGAGCTTCATGTGGTCTGTGGATTGTATCTTGGGGCATTTGAGCTTTGGGGCTAATATCCATTTATCAGTGAGTGCATACTATGTGTGTGTGTGTTTTTTTTGAACACACAATATTTTTAAGATAAGTAAACAAAAGGTATAAAGCTGTCACTAGAATCTACAACCACTGGTAAAAATGAAGAATTCCATGCACAGATATCTCATGTCCATGCATGACGGTCTCTGGATAAACTTGAGTACAAGTATGAATGAAAAGCAGTAAAATATATGAGTTTCTGGACACGGAAAATTTCCAGCCTTGTTCTGAGCTTCTGAACAGAACAAGATATTTGCAATGTTACCCAGCCTTGCTGGTTCACCGAGGTGTGTTGGCCTGTGGCCATGTAATATGAAAGGGAATGCATTCAGATCTCTGTGCTTTTGTTTTGTTTCAATGCAAAGTTGACACTCATCAGTTCTAATAAATGATCGTTTTCCATTTTCCATTTCTTTCAGGCTTTTTGCAGAATGAGTTCATACATCAATGTGAATGGATCAATACAGTTGATAATTTATGGTGATGTTGATGAAGAGATTGATCCTACAAGCCACCCAACTGATCCCTGCATCTCTTCCTTCACGCTGCCTAGGTTTAGTCATTTTTATATTTATGAACACTTTCTCCAGAAAGGATCAGTGGGACACAAGAACAATATAAAATAACATCATACATAAGTATCTCTAACAACAGATTTAGACCTACACTGAAAAGGTTTAGTGGGCCATCTCTGGATTTCAATGGTCCAGATTATTCCTGTGTAATACAGGGATTATACAGATGTAAATAACAGCCAATGGGACAAATACATACATACCCAAGGAAGCCACTATATAACAGGTTGGAACCCAGAGAATGAGTTAAGGAGAGGGAAACAGTAAGGAAGAGGAGAAAGATGGCATACTGTCAAGATAGAAAGCAGAAAAAAGGAATCTTTTTTTTATTTAAGCCAAATGTTATGCATAGCAAGACAGTTGACATAATAAGTGACAGGAGTGTTTCTGATATTACAGTGACCTGTACATAGATATGAGACTAGAAGGACCGAAGAGAAGTATAAATTGTTACAACTGTGTGGTTGTGAGGTGTGTGTGCATGTGGTGTGTGCACATGTGGAATGTGTGGTGTGTGTATTTATATATAAACATACATATTACAGACTTCTCATTTCTTACATTTCATGGTTTTTAATCCTTGTTCATGGCATGTCAGACACTCCAGAAAATTGGGTAAATTTTCCCTTTCTGTATATAATTCCAAATGTCTTACCTTTTATAACAATGCTTTAGTCAGAGTGAATTACAAAAGAAACTAATTTATTCAAAAGAAACAAACACTATTCTCCTGGTGATATTATCAAAGATTGCTGTAAAGTTAAAAGTCAAGCATAGAACAACTGGTATCATTTCTTCTCTTGAAGAGCATTTTAAAAGAATATGTTACTATTAACAGTATGCTATGCTATCTGTTTGCTTTACTCTTGTCAAAAAAAATGAGCCCCAGAAATGAATTAAAAGAATAAAAGGTGATCCTTTTGTTTTAAAAAAGTCTTGTAAATTATACTTTTTCCCTTACAGAGAATGATTCTTTTTTTAAAGATTTATTTATTTTATGTATGTGAGTACAGTGTAGCTGTCTTCAGACACACCAGAAGAGGGCATCAGATCCCATTACAGATGGCTGTGAGCCACCATGTGGTTGCTGGGAATTGAACTCAGGACCTCTGGAAGAGCAGTCAGTGCTCTTAACCACTGAGCCATCTCTCCAGCCCCACAAAGAAGGATTCTATTCAAGAATCTATCCAAGTTATCCCTAGGGAAAAGTAAAGAGATAGAAAGAGAAGAGAAATGGGGAGAGGGCAGGGTTCCTGACATCATCCCCCACAGAGGTTGTGACATCTCAAATCTTAACCAATTATTAGATTCGGATCACCTATGGTCCTAATACCCGACTCCTGACAACCAGAGCTGCCATAATCACATGATCCAATCACCCAACTGCCTCCTGCTTACTATTGTGACTTTGCCTCCCTGTACTGATTAGTTTTTGTCAACTTGACGCAAACCTATACATATCGGAAAAGAGAGAACTCACGAGGAGGAAGTGCCTCCATCAGACTGACCTGCAAGCAAATCTGTGGGACAGTCTCTTGATTAATGATTGATGTAAGAGGGGCCAGCCCACTGTGGGCCCTATCACCCCTGGGTAAGTGCTCCGAGGTTGTAGACAAAAGGAAGCAAACCCAGCAAGCCAGTAAGCAACATTCCTCCGTGGTTTCTGCCTCTGCTGCTACTTGACTTCATGTCCTGGCTTCCCTCAATGATGGACTATGATGTGGAAATGGAAGAGTAAATAAGCCATTTTCTCCTAAGTTGTTTTTGGCTATGGTGTTTTTTGCAGCAACAGAAATTAAACTAACACCCACCCTGTTCCTGACAAAGGTGATGACAAACATCACCAGATCAAACAGAAGCTCAGACAGGAAAGGGGATATAAGTCTGACCCATGAATTCCAATGAAAAGAGAAGAGTGTGCATGTATCTGTTGGAAAATGAACGAAGTATACACATTCATTTAGAATACCCTGGGAAAGGGTATAAGATCAAAAACACATTAAAACGATGGCATGGAGCTGGGAAGATGGTTTAGCTGTTAAGGAGTCTGTCACACATGCATGAGGACCTAAGCTCAAACCACCTATGTAAAAGCTAGGCTCAGTAGCACTGTCTGGAGCCCCAGCCCTGAGGAAATGGAGATAGGCAGACCAGGTGGTGCACTGGTCAGCCAGCTGAGTCAAAGTGACAAGTCCCAGGTTCTATGAGAGGCTGTCTCAAAAAATAAAACGGGAGCAATCAGGGAAGACATCCAAGGCTGACTTCTGGCCTCCACAATGTGCACACCAGCATGCATGTGTGCACACACCCACATTGATATATACCATACACACACATACACAGAATAATAACGATAACAACAAAGTGATGGCATGAAGTCAAAGCCTTCCCTCGCCCTGGACATATTCTCTCACTTGTATCTTAAAGCCAATGTGAACAATTCTGGGGTTTCCTCTTCAAGCATTTACCATATCATTGGCTCCAATGGCCATAATATGACTCCAGTGATGTGACTTCTGGTTCAGATTTCCTCCTGTGGAACTGCATTTGCCTTTGCATACTCTATTACTCAACTACCATTTATCAGGCCAGGAACTAGGTTCCCTCCTTAGCCTCAAGATCCACTTTACCAACCAGCTGCTTATTGAGTCTCCCCTCTCCCTCAGCACTCAGGAACCAACGATCCGTTCTCTGAATGGCAGAATTTTAACAGCTCTTCTTACAGTTTTTAAATTACTTTTTAAAGAATTCATATATGAGTACTTCATTTACATCATTTCTCCCCTCCAAACCCTCCCATGCTCCCCATTCACTTGCAAATTCACCTCTTCTTCTTTAGTTGTTAAACACACACACACACACACACACACACACATATTTACACATACATACAGGCATGCATACAAATGCATATATGTACACACACACACACACACACACACACACACACACACACACACACAAACCTGATGAGCCCATTTAGTGTTACTCTTATATCCATGTTCAGAGCTGATCACTGGGATAGAAAAACCTACCAGAGGGCTTGCCTTAACAGCTTCTTTTCTACACAGATAACTTAGGAAGACTACTGCTCCTCTGATTTTTTCCTTTTGCTAACTTTTCCCAAAAGAGTTGATGCATCTAAGTTTAAGTGCACAATTCCTTCAACAGGGTCAGTTGGTTCTAAGAGAAATGACATGAAGCGTTCTCCTTCAGGGAGCTTAAGATCAATGTATGTTTAAAATGGACCAACTATGATACTTCCCTTAACATTCCTCATGGGATTAAAGTAGATGCAGACACACATGTGAAGTTAATCTGCACATGTGCATGTGTGTATGCATACATATGCACATTGTGAAGTTCTATCCAAGTTAAGAGATTTTTGTTTCTAAAATGCTGTTTATAAACTCCAGCATTTGCTGGGCAGTGGTGGCACATATCTTTAATCCCAACATTTATGAAGCAGAGGCAGGTGGATCTCTGTGAGTTCAAGGCCAGCCTGGTCTACAGACTGAGTTCCAGGACTACCAGGACTACATGTAGGAATCCTATCTTGAAAATAAATTTAAAAATCCAGCATTTTATAATTTTGCCTGGCCCACCTCCTGAGAGCTAAAACTGATATATACTAACTCTACCCTCACTATTTTCAACTCTAAGATTGTTTCACAAAGGTATATTATAAGAGAAACAGTCAAAAGTTAAAATCTATATATTAATATTGTTTAAAAAACACTTAAGTAGAGAGAAATTCCATTTTAAAAAGGCAACAATGTCTACAACCTGCTTAAGACTAACTATCAGAAGGAAGAAGGCTGCAGGTAAAAGTTGGGCACTGGACTGAAGTGGACAGCCAGGATCAAGTGTTTAGAATGCTGGAGTGGATATGTTTTTGTTTGCAAGAATTAATTGACCACAATGTCTGAAAAGAAGAGTAGGGGAGAGAAGGCTTTATATACTTGTATCTAAAGAAAATTTGTATGCTAATAAGAAACTCATAAGCAAAGAAGTTGGGATGATACCAATTCTTTCAATATTGCCCTTTAATTTTAATAAGATTGAAATCAAAATTCCAACACTAATTTATCATAAAAAATAGCAATAGTAAAAACTTTATTGGTCTGTGGGGGGGCATACATGTACATGTGTACATATGGAAGCCAGAGATCAACCTTGTATTTTTCAGGAAAGGTCTCTCAACAGCCTAGAAGGTACAAAGTAGGCTAGACTGGTTGGCCAGAGAGTCCCAAGGGGATCTATGTATTCTGCCTCCCCAACACTAGGATTACAAGTGCATCTAACCACACACAGATTTTTGTTTTCAAATCTTGAGTTCTGAGAATCAAACTCAGGTCCTCATGTTACCGACAAGCCATTTCCTAGTCCCAAGATCAGATGTCTTTCCAAATGAAGAGTGATAATAGAAAAGACAAAACTGTGCTATACTATATACTGAGATGTATTATAAAGCCCTGTAATTAAGAATATGTTGCAAGAATGTTGAGACAAGTTAATGACATTAAACTGAAGGTCCAGGGAAATAGTGGTCTACGATAAATGAAGTATCAAAAATCCATAGGGAAGAGCTGTTCTATAAACGATCTGAAAAAGTGCCCATTCCAAATTAACAATCAATTTGTATACCAGTCCCATATATTGAAATTTCTATGCAGAAAAAGTCAAAATTAAAAATGAAGCTACTACCAAAAAAAGTAGCTGAGAATTTACTTAGGGGAATTACAAAAGCATTAAATATACTTGTCTATATGAAAAGTATGTTTCTACAGATTAGATGTATAGAAATGTACTGTTCCTACAAATGCAATAGAAAAAATTGAAAAGCGATCAAACCACGACACAAAACGGGCCATGAGTGAGAAAGTGATATTAAAAAAGAAACTAGAAAGATCTTTATATAAACAGCAAATACTAATAAATAATTAATGACAGAAAGAAAACTATTCAAGCACTGCACTAATTAGAGAAATACAAGCCTAAAGCTTTACAAAGCATCTCCGACGGCTGGTAGGGGGAGATGGAGAACTAGTTGTGAGCATCAGGAAATGAATTCGATAATAATGGATCAAAGTACCATGCAGTGAATGCATGGCTTTGTCTGGTAATTCCACATCTAAGCATATTTCCTAAAGAAATCATCAATGCCGCAGATAAAGACTTATGAGCACAAATAGTCAGTGCAGAGTTAGGGACAATGGCAGGACAAATTGGAAACCTAAATGGGATTCTTGCCTTTCCGACACAGACTCTCTCCAGGAAGCGCAGAAAGTAGACTATAAGAGGTTTGGCTTTTGATTTACAGGCAATCTCATTTTTTTTCCTCAAGAAATGAACAATGGGAGGCCACAGTCAGTTCTCTGCCTTTCTCAAATCGATTATCTAATATTTAGGTCATCTCTAGCAAAACAGTGTCATTTTGATCCCCTAGACTCACTATCTCCTAGGCAACTGATTGAATAAAATATATATATATATATATTCTCACTGAGAAATATATTATTTTAAAGACTTAAATAAAAGGAATGGCATATCACAGCCCTCAGCTGGGGGGGATGGGACGCAGCAGCACAGAGAAGAAAACAGGCAGACAGACAGCCAGGCACCACCAAGGAGCTGCACTGTAACACCACTCCATGTGCTGATTTCCTTTTTTAACGGCTTCATTGAGAATATAATTTATGTAACATAAAATTCACCCTTTTCAAGTATATAATTAAATGGGTTTTATATATTCACAGAATTATACAGCCAACCCAACAATCTAATTTTGGAACATTTCCATCATCCCCAAATGAAACCTCATGTTCATTAGCAGGTGTCCTCATTCCCATCTCCAGGGTCCAGGCCGATATTAATCAACTTTCTGTCTCTAGGAATCTGTTTATTCTGGGTAGTTCACATAAATGGAATCAAATAATGTGTGATCTTGTGTGTGTGGCTTCCTTCTATCAGCATCAGCTTTGTTTTAGTACCAAAGCTTGTTCATTTACTATGCGTCAGGTGCCGAACATCTGTGTTGTCTCTCCTTGGGGATTATTATGAATAATGCTGCTAGGAATAACCAAGTACAATGTATGTATATATGTATGTATGTATGTATGTATGTATGTATGTATGCATGCATGTATATACATTGTGAATATGTAGGTTCTAATTTTACCAGGGCATCAATTTCTGGATTATACAGAAGTGAGAGGTTTGAAATCTATGGAAATTAAACTAACTGCACTCAGGACGCAAAGGCAGGACCATTGTGATCCACACTAGTTTTCCAAACTGCTTGTTCCACTTTAAAGTTCCATCAATACTGTACCAATTATTGATAATAGTCCCTTGCAGCCCTTTTAATGTCTCTTATGATTGACAGGTATGTCCTTTTTAATTTCTCATGTGGGGATTTAGAACTTCTTTCTTGATCACTATAATTAAACATTTATCAATTCTGTCAACCAGCCCATAGAACTACCTTTTATTGTATGTTTTGTTTTATTTTATTTTGAGACAAGATCTTATTATATAGCCCAGGTGGCCTTAAACTCAAACTCTCTATGTAGTCAAGGATAACCTTGAATTTATGATCTGCCTGACTCCCCCTACTAAGTGCAAAGATTACAGCTCTGAGTCACCACATCCAGCTAAGAAGCAACCTCCACTTGATTGATTTCTACGTTGTTTTTCTGTTGTCTTTCATTTCTTTCCACTGTAGGCTTTGTTCATCTTTCTGCCTGTTCATTTTGATTTTCTCTCAGGTTTTTTTTTCTTTTTCAAGACAGGGTTTCTTTGTGTAGCCCTAGCTGTCCTGGAATTCACTCTGAAGACCAGGATGGCCTTGAACTCACAGAGATCCGAATACCTCTGCCTCCCAAGTGTTGGGAACAAAGACAGGCACCACCATGCCTGGCTTTCCTCCTCCTGTAAGGTACAAAGTTAGGTTAAAGACTCCTTCTTAAATATAGGTATTAACAACTCTATTCTTCAGGAAATTCACTTTTAATCTTATTTTTGTTTCATTCACTTTCAGTATTTTAGAATTTGTGAATTCTTTGACTCATGGGTTATTTAGAAATATGCTGTTCATAGATTTGTGAATTTCCCCAATTTCCTTATGTTGTTGATTTACAATTTAATTCTATTGTGGCCAGACAACATGCTTGGTATGATGTCAATTTTTTCAAGTTTATTGAAATTAACAGCATAGCATCCGGTTCACCATGGAGAATATTCTATGTGCATCTGATCATTGGCTATTTTATGGACAACTCTATTACTATTTTCCACAAATCTCTAATGTCTTCCCAACATTTTGGGGTCTTACAAGTTATCACGTTTAGTAATGACTACTACTTACTTTATGACCTCTTCCAAACTAATACTCATTCATATTCTCATTCCTTCTGTGTCTCTGACTCTCTCTCTCTCTCTCTCTCTCTCTCTCTCTCTCTCTCTCTCTCTCTCTCTCTCTCTCTGTGTGTGTGTGTGTGTGTGTGTGTGTGTCTTCGTGAGTGTGTATATGTGTGTATATGTGTGTATGCTTATGTTTGTTTGAGTTCGTGTGGAGTTTAAGTACATGGAGACCAGAGGATAATCACAAGCATATTCCTTGGGTAACAGCCACCTTGTTTTTAAAACACGCCTGGAATGCTCACTGACCAGGAACTTTTTAAGTAGGCTAGGCTGGCTGGCCAACAAACACCAGGCTTCCCCAGCACTGGCGTTATAAATACAAGCCACCATACCAAGCTGCTTTACATGGCTTCTGGGGACTAAAATTGGGTCTTTGTGCTTGCGAGGCAAACACATTACGGACTGAGCTATCTCTGCAGTCCAACACCTATCCTTTGCCCTTATTTTCACTACTCAAAATTGCCCAAGGAATTAACAAAGAATAGTAGCTATGTTTTAATGACGAGAAAACTGGCAAACAGATAAGTATAGAATCTGTCTCAAGTTCCACAGAAACTGCCCGTACCACAGGAATTGAGTGTGGAGCCTTCCAACAGCCACTCTGAAAGAAGGCCCTGTTGCTGCAGGTCCTCAGAGAAACATGAATGGATCATGCAGGCCAGGCTCACCCCACTCCACCCCCACACATGTTCCTTCTCACACACAGGAACATGCAGGGGAAGCTGCTGGCTGCTCTCTTACTTTTGCTGATGGAAACAGTAATGGCAGCACATATGCCCCAACAAATTACTGAGGGACAAGAGAGAGATTCTTTCCTGCTTGTCACTTACAAAACTCAAACACTGAGCTTCTAGTTTCACATTCATGGACTGTTCTCTCCAAGAGACATCTAACTCCAGTTTCACGGCCACCAGCTTTAGAAGTGCTTGTCAGCCACTTCTTCCTTTTCCACTCTGACTTAAAATCCCCCGGGGTCTTGGTTTAGAGATGATTAGCAAACCCTCTGCCCTGCTGTGGAAGCCTGGCACATCTCACAGGGGAGTGCCAGCTAGAGTGAGTCGGTCACACACAGGTTTCTTTACCACGGGGCATCAGAGAGGATGCAATATGTTAATGTGTTTGTCAGTCCCTAAGAGGATGTCAATAATACAGCTGAAATACAATCAGACAGGTAATTTCCTCCCCCTCACTGCACATCTGTCTCATCTCGTGTCTCTTGTGTGAAGCATTTCCTAGTTGGAAGTCTACACAACACACATAGCCTGGTTTCTGTCTGAATATGCCATACTTGGTGCAAAGTTGCCTTCTTACCACATAGAAACACAAAGCAGTACTACATTTTACATTACTGATGCTTTGTGTTTGTGTGTGCATGCACACATGTATAGGTACACATGCACATGGGTGCACATGTATATGGAGGCTAGAGGTCAACATAAAGGATTATCGACTATCACTAGTCCTCCTTGGTTGGTTGGTTGGTCGGTTGGTTGGTCGGTTGGTTGGTTGGTTGGTTGGTTGGTTGGTTGGTTGGTTGGTTGGGTTGGTCAGTTGGTCGGTTGGTTGGTTGGTTGGTTGGTTGGTTGGTCGGGTTGGTTGGTTGGTTGGTTGGTCGGTTGGTCGGTTGGTCGGTTGGTCGGTTGGTCGGTTGGTCGGTTGGTCGGTTGGTCGGTTGGTCGGTTGGTCGGGTTGGTCGGTTGGTCGGTTGGTCGGTTGGTCGGTTGGTCGGTTGGTCAGTTGTCAGTTGGTCGGTTGGTCAGTTGGTCAGTTGTCAGTTGGTCAGTTGGTGGTTGGTTGATTGGTTGGTTGGTCGGTTGGTTGGTCAGTTGGTCAGTTGGTCGGTTGGTCAGTTGTCAGGTGGTCGGTTGGTCAGTTGGTCAGATGTCAGTTGGTCGGTTGGTCAGTTGGTCAGTTGGTCGGTTGGTTGATTGGTTGGTTGGTCGGTTGGTTGGTTGGTTGGTTGGTTGGTTGGTTGGTCGGTTGGTCAGTTGGTCAGTTGGTCGGTCAGTTGGTTGGTTGGTTGAAACTATGTATCCCTGGCTGGCCTGGAATTCACTGTATGGATCAAGTGAGCCTCAAACTAATACAAACTTGCCTGCTTCCGCCTCAGAAGTGCTAGAGTTAAAGGCAGGTGCAACCATACTCAGCTCCATCTTGCTTTTTGACACAGCATCTTCCACTGAACCCAAAGCTCACTGGATTATGTAGGCCAGCAATCTCCTGAAATCCTTCTGTCTCCAGCACTGAAATTACAGGTATTGACCACCATGGGTGCTCTGGTCCTCATGCTTCTGTGGCAAGCACTTCACTGACTGAGCCATATTTCCAGCCCCAACACAGCTTATTTGGACAAACTTGAGTACTCAGGTCTAAGAAAACTAAGAACTCTACATGATGGTACAATATAATGTAAGGAAGTCCTGCCCCCAGAGCACAATGTTCTGATTGGATTATGTCAGAGTCTGTGTTGCTTGGTACAGCTGAAGTTTGCTCTTGGTGCAGAAGGGCCGACAATCCCTAATGACTTTCCCAAGTCAAGGCTTCATTGCCAGAAGTATTAAAATGTCAAACAAGAATTTAGATGTCTGCTGTGTTTTCTGCAGAGGGTTGGTACCTCTAAATGCATTTTCCCACAGGAACTAAGTTGTACATGGTCCTTAAGTTCCCAGACTAACCCAGGGGGACAGCTGAAATAAGGCACATCAGCAACTTTATCAACAAGAACAAAAACATACAAAAAAAGAAAAAAAGTCGTAAGAGTTCAAAGCAGACATTTTGACTTATCAAAATAATCATGGTCCCTAATATCCAAACTGGGGATGATTTGAACCAGGCAAGAAGAGGTTGTATACAGAATTTACAAACCAACATGAGGCCAGCAAAGACAGCTGGCCTTTCCCTTTCCATCGCCTGCTGGCAACTGAAAACAACATGAGTAATAAAAATATTTCTCCTTGGAGGAAACACAGGTTCAACAAGATGTGAAGAAGTAATTAAGAGCACTTGGAGCCGTGAGGAGGCAGCTTTGGCTCACCTCCAGGGACTTCAGCATGAAGGTTTGCTTTGTCTAAATTAATATCTGTACCTAAACTCATGCCTATAGGTGTCTCTGCTTTTTTAATAGTTATCAAAAATAGCTGAGTTTGATAGCTCATGCCTATAATGCCAGCACTCAGGAGGCTGAGGGAAGAGGATGGTCACCAGTTCGAAGCCAGCTTGGGCTGCACAGTAAATTCTAGGCCAGTTTGGAATACATTGTGAGAGTTTATTTCAAAACATAGAAACAGACAGAATTTATTAAGAAGATTAGCGCACATGCACACACACACACACACACACACACACACACACACACACACGAGGGGGGAAGGAAGAAGGGAGGGAGGGAGAGGGAGGGGGGAGCGAGCCTACCTCTGCCTCCCAAGTGCTGGAGATTCTGGCTATATATAATTCTTGAGCCACCATGTGGTTGCTGGGAATTGAACTGAGGACCGCTGGGAGAGCAGTCAGTGCCCTTAACCTTTGAGCCATCTCTCCAGCCCCTATATATAATTCTTAATTGAAGACCATCCTGGTTAGTGGAAGACTCACAGGTAGTGCCAGGATCATTGAGGTAGAAACTCAAGGGTTCTCTGGAAAGTCAGCAAAACACCATCCAACACAACCGACTTTCCAGAGAACCCTTAAGTTTCCACTTCAGATCATGACACAGATTCTGAGCCCAATTAGCAAATCTTAGACAGGAAAGCAGCGAGCTAAAGGGAATGTTTACCTACAATGAGAAGCTGTGGGTCTGAGGTGGATGAAATATTGGGTCTGGGGAGCCAAAGGTGAGCAAGAGGAGAAGTTTCCTCAGAAAGCCACCAGGTGGTGCCACCACTTCAAACCCACATCAAGTGTCTTTTAGGGACTGACTTGGGTGGAAATCCAGTATGAGCATGGTGGGATATTTGTCACTCTATGTAGTGTTAATGTCTTGGGGACTGGACACAGGATTTAAAGGGGTATATATAAGAGCAATTCTAAATACCAATTTTGTCAATGACTTACACACACACACACACACACACACACACACACACACACACACAGACACAAAGCACAGATGTGCAATAGCAACAACCCTCCACAGAGCTTCTTTCTACAGTTGTATCCCTAGGCTGGACTGGCAGTGCTACTCGCTAATGAATGAGCAAGGAAAGCACATTATCTACCATCAACCTAACATGGGCTTCCATAAAAGCATTCTAGAACTATGGTCAGGGCTAATAGTTACGAGGTCTCTGAATGGAGAGGCTTCTGGAAGAAGTGCAGGTACATATACAGATATTTTGTGTGTACACGCATGCGCGCGTGCATGTTATGAAATGACTCTTTCCTACTCCCTTACTTCCAATTTCTCCCTTTCCTTGGGAAAGATCAACTTTGGTGATGATCAATACCTTCCACACAACATGGATGTCTTCTCTTAACTCTTCCTCTGTAGGTCCATAACAGCTAGCTCTCCAGGTGAGATCAACATGGGATTTAAATGGATCAAGGAAAATCTGACACAAAATGCCACATTTTTAGATACCCAGTTAGCCACAGGGAAATTCATATTTGAAAGGAAAAAAGCTTCCTCCTTTCTACCAGCAAAACCACAGGTTTTGCATAGACCTTAAATAACAGATCACCAGGAAGCCAAATGAGTTAGTCTGGTTTTGCTTTGTGTTATTTTCCCCAAAGGGAAGGACAGTGACCAGCATTAAGCACTCTACCACTGAGCTAAATCCCCAAACACTTTCTGTATCCTTTGTTTACAGATTATTTCCAACAAAGAGCCCAAGGCCTTCAAGATCCACGCCAGCCATGCCTGGTGGTGCATGCTTGGAATCCAAGCATTGAGCATTCAGGAGAGTGAAACAAGGGAGTCCCTAGTGAATCTGAGGTAAGCCTGGGCTTCATAAGGAGACATTGTCTCAAAAACTCTTTTTCCATGCCATTGGGCCTCTGAGCCATGATGTGCTTTCCATGCCAGCATGTGCATATCTACACACATATGCACAAACTCTCACCCTCACCCAGAGTCTCATGAATCAGTCCAATGGACAATTGGTCCATTGCTGTATTATCCCAGGCAGCCAAGGTAAATGATGAAGAAATGGAAGCCTTAAAAAAAGACATTTCCATTTCATAAAAAGAGACAGGAGAGAGTGGTCACTTGGCCAGACCTGTTTAGGGACCAAAATGACCATTGCTGATACAAGGAAAAGAAGGCTAAACATTAGTTAAATTCTTTGGATAGCTCCAGGCAGTAGTCTCAAATGGAGAGCACTTCTGTGTGGCAAACGGGAGGCCCATATTAATGTGAAGGGCATGCAAGTACCACCCATCCACATGCAAAATGAATTCTGAAGGTTTCCATGCCGATCTTTAAAGCAACCGTGTGTCACCAGAGGAGAGCATTTCTTGGTCCTTCCGTTAAGGAAGGCTTTGAGTCCGATCTTTCAGGAGGATTAAATGTACCAGAACAGAACCCACAGAGCGATGTTCTATGAAGTCAGATCCACATATCCGTACAGGGAGCAACCCTCTCTCCCCCCCAATCCTCACTGGAATCTCGTGTGAGAGACACATGATCTCACCTCACAGCATCAGAGCTGGACCTGTTACCAATAACGTCTTTAAAACTGTCAGAGCCTTGCGAATTTATCTCCGGAAAGGGTACTAAAGTGCAAATGCATAACCTTAAATAAAGATGGTGAGAAGCAGTTTATCTTTCAGAAGGCAGATGCCAAAGTAGCAGAGCGGCTTAAAAAGATGATTATAAAATACATTTTGTATCAGAAGAGCATAACAATAACAGGAGTAATAGCAAAGAATAAGAAATGCACAAAATACAATAGACACTTACCAAACACTGAATTCATGATAAACTGGAAATAGAAACAAGGACACATAAAGCCAACCAGAAACCCACCGAGTGGCTTCACATTAAGAATGACAAGAGTAAATAAGAGATATACCCCCACCTTGTCCTTTAAAAAGATATAAGGACTGGACAGTGCTCTCTCAACATTTCCCATGTGCCGGACAGCCTGAAGGGCTTGTGGGCAGAGCTGCCTGTTGATTTTCTAGTCTTCGTACAAGCACCAGGCACTAGATGGGGTGTGTAGTTGGCATGCAATAATCACATGCTATAGAGTGTTCACTGGTGTCTATCAGAAAAAAAATTTTCAAAGAACAATGTCCAAAATCACAGGCAGCAAAGAAGGGAATGCTAAGACACAGCTTCCCTGTCTGGCTTCCTAGTCATAGAAGCCAGAACCTGGCATAAGCCTGGTCTTCACCGAGGTCAGATAAAGTCTAGATTACAGCTCCGATATATAATTCGTCACATGGAGAAAGCTGATCAGGAGTGCCTTCTGCAGACAAAACCAAAGGATTTTTTTTTTTTTTTTGCTTTGAATTCAAGTACAAAAGAGCATTCAGATGTTCAAAACCAACTGTTCATCTGAGAGAACATATTTGCTTATAACTGTTAAAACTTCCATTTTATTCAATTTTGCTTCTCAACTCATGTTTTGAACATTGAAAAAAACCTACAACAACAGCAACAACAACAAAATTCCCTTTATCCATTTGAGTTCTAATTTAGGAGGGCCTATCCTTCTTCTGTATGGGTTTAATGACAGAAAAAAATATACAAACCAAGGAGTCATATCTGGGCCTGTCTGTGACCTGAAGTGGAAACAGGGTTCACCTGCCTAATGTTCGAGAGGCTCAAATGGGCTGCTGATGGGTGCCAAGCCAGTTGGGATGGTTGGCTTTCTCTCTGAACTCTAACTGCATCTCCCTTCTTCTCAGTAAGCGCAAGGAGTCATCCCTGTCCCTCCAAAAATCAGCCTTAGTAACTGCAAATGTCACATTAGCCAGGTCCTAATATTCATCCTTTGTACTTCTATCCCTTTCCTTTAGACTCTGAGTTCTCCTGCCCTTGTTCAGGAGAAGGCAAGTTTACTCCAGATTGTCAGGTCCTAAAACCAATCTGTCTTCAATTGCCACAAAGCAAGGAATATCACAAAATACAGTAACAGCTGGATACAGCTGGGTAATCTTCAGTTAACTCTGTCTCCAGCTTGGGGCCCCAGTGACAGGGTTCAAGTTCAGAGTCAGAACCAGACTAGAATGGCCTCTTCATTAAACCAATTCTAGGCCTGAATCAAATGACCAGACTCATAGAAAGAAAAGAGCCCTCCTATCCTTAGCTAAGTTGAAGGAAATTTGTGTTTTCTGCTAAATTCTCACAGGGTCCAAGGTGGGGTTACAAGGTAGATTCATATACCTGAGGAAAGATCCCACACATTGGCGAATCAAAACAGACTATCAAACCCCAAGAACAAGCTCCTCTTTTAATCATAACTATGACAGACTGAAGCACCCTAAAGGTTTTAAGAACAAAGCTTGCTGGAAACAAAAGGGGAGGAGTGGGCTTCAATAACTTAAGTCCAAAAACTTGAAAATTTTAGACAGTAGTTTTAGAGGTACTAGAGTGACCTCTCACAGATTTAGCCTCAGCTCTTTATTTGGGTGGGGTGGTATTTTGTTTTTGTTTTTGTTTTTCATTGATTTTGGGTGGGAAAGAAATGTAGCTTTTGAGATCAGTACAATGAACTATTTATCTGGCCTGACAAGGCCAATCAGTCTCCACCACACACACTGTTTATTATAAGGAGGAGCAAAATAGTGTTAGTTTTGATGGGGTGGGGGAGGACCAAACAGTACCCATCCTGGTACACAATGCCTCCCTTCAGCTGGGAACTGATGTTTGGCCCAGGTGACCCCAGAGGTCAGTGTGAAGCCTGGAACAGAATGGAGATGAGCTGTTATGGCCTTCCTAGTTACAGGATGGCTTTGCCTGTTCAGATCTCATAGTTACTGGCATTTAGCATGTAAAAGCCCCAACTATGAAAGTTTGGTCTTAAACCAGCTGTTGGGCTAAGGTAGAAGGCTTTAAAAAGTCAAGCAAACCACCCCTTGGAATTCATTTTTCTGGTGAATAAGAGATTCCATTTGGGGAACTCAAAAGCCAGAGTTACAGTTCTAAAGAAACAATTATCTGAAAAGTTCTACTCTTTAGTTGACTTAAAGTTCTCATGTAATTTCACTGAAGCCATGCAGATAATTACCTTCATTTTTGGCCTTAATTATTTCTTTCTCTTGTGAAATTAATTATCTTAAGTCTCATATTGACTTGATAAAATACCAGGGCTGACCAGAAAGACCTGGCTACTGGTCAGTATGCATGGAATTGCTGGACCCACTGACTTAAACAGAGCCATATAAAGGGGACAGCTCACAGAAGCCACAGAACTCCAACTCTTCAAAGTCTCCTCTAAGCTTTGGGAATTTATATGCATAAATTAAGAGCTGAGATTGTTATCTTAGGCTATGCATGGTACCATACCAGTACTTTGGAATTGAGGCAAGGGAATGTTCAGGACTAGCCTGAGTTAAGTTTAAAACCAGTCAGACTGTTTAAGACACAGTATGTGAGACTGTGTCAAAAATATTTTTAAAAAGAATTCAGGAGGCACATTGGCAAGACTATAGTTTTATAGTAACATAAGCTAAATTCTTAAAATGGGAAAGCCCCAACTTTGATACAATGAGATTTAAAGGAAGGGGAAGAAAGAAAGCCCTATAGTTGCTAACCAACTTAGGCATCTAGCCAATATTTCATGTGAATAATTCAAAATAGGAAATGGAACCCAGAGCAGCTGGATGGGGGCAGCGGAAGAGCCAAGAAGGGAAAGAGACACAAAGCCAATGCTACCAGCGCTAGGATCAATGGGTAGTTTATTGGACAAATTCTCATGCTGTCTAAATTTTATGAAAGATTAGCTGTTCTTCCCTGTGGTTATGTAAACTTGCATTCTGTCTCTTGTTAATGGAACTCTTTGCTAATACATTTCTTCCTGCTGGTTTTGAAGAGCTCTCAATGCCTTTTTAAGGAAGTAATAAGCCCAGGAAAAGAGGGCAGCTGAAGTTTAACCTTCTTTGAACATTCTCAGCTCACTGTGGCCCTGGCTGACCCAAGGTCAGGAACAGTCCAGAACTGAGTAGAGCCCTCTCTGAAATCTTAGTCTCTTTTACATCATTCAAAAAATAGTTATTACCAGGGCAGGTGGTGAACAAAGCAGTATTAATAAACTAGTACCTGAAAGTGACTTAGTGTCTCGACAGTGGGGAAAAGAAGATTGATAAAGATTTGGGGGTTAGATGATATACTAGCCATATCTTCGCACATCCTTCCTTATAAATACCAGGAGGCAGGGTCTGTGATTAGGGAGCTGTGCAGTTAAAGAGACAGATAACAATAGGGTGTATTATAATTCAAAGGAGGGTATGGACAGACACACTCAGATTAGCCTGTATTTTATCATTCTGTGGACTCGCCTTTCTGTGGACTCACCTTTCAGCCATACAAATGGCTATAAAGGTTGAAGCTAAACCCTTAGAAAAAGCATTTACAAGTTTACTCTACTTTCTTCTGAAAAAAATTAACTCTTTTTACTGTGTGTGTGTGTGTGTGTGTGTGTGTGTGTGTACAAATTTTATACTGAAAACCAGAAAGGCAATTCCTCAGCTTTTCATGAATGCTCAATTTGACATTATGCATACATTCCAGATGTGCCCATGTGTAAGGAAAAAGCTCTCCCATTTTGCCATACCTCGTTTATTGGTTCTTAAAATGGTTTCAGAAGAAAGCAAAGAGTTTCCACTGGACACATCATGCATGGGCTTCTCAGGAGCTTTGTTAGAGAGAAGGTCTTTCTTCATATCCTTCTTTATTTCCTGTGAGGACATAGAAAGGGAAGAAAGTATTTATAGGCTGAAGTTTTGGGATGCCTCTTTATCTCTGGAAATAAACCATAATAACACCATATAATCACAACACATTTGACAAACACCATTGTCTGAATTTGTGTGATTCCTTCTTATATTTGTTGAAGAAACACCTAGTCCTATAAAGTGCAACAATGCCTCGTATAGTAAGGTTACCTCATACCACTGGAGCCATTCCATGTGAACAACAAGAGAACAAGTGAAATGTGAATACCACCATATAACTCTAAATTATGGCTTGTTTTCACTTTTTTCAACTATGTCAAGCCTCAGCCAAGCATATGCTTTACTTCAAAAGAGCTCTGATTTCTCTTCTTCTCAACAAAGGCTTAGCAAAACTACATCCACAAACCATCACCATGCTCATAATTATACTAAACTCAAAAGATAATTTAAATGCATTTGTAGTCTTCCCGTTCCTCAAGCTTTTTAATTCCTGAACAGAGGGAAGGGGTAGAGGGAGGGGGAGGATAAGAACTAAATGACAGACAAAAATAATGACTATCACTACCCCCTGTCCCCCCTCTCCCACTGCTACACACCTCCTTTCAAATTCCTGACCCTCTGTACTTCTCCCCATCTCCCCCCATATCTGAACTCCTCCCCCTTCCCCCACTCCCTTCCAGATCCCTTGCCCCCTCTACTTCCCAAGATTATTTTCTCATGAACCTGGTATGGCTGTCTCCTGAGAGGCTCTGTAAGAGCCTGACCAATGCAGATGCGGATGCTCACAGCCAACCATTAAACTGAGCAGGAGTCCCAATGGAGGAGTTAGGGAAGGACTGAAGGAGCTGAAGGGGTTTGCAACCCCATAAGAAGAACAATATTAACCAACCAAACCCCACCAGAGCTCCCAGGGACTAAACCACCAACCAAAGGGTATATATGCGGATGGGGAGGCATGGCTCCAGCTGCATATGTAGCAGAGGATGGCTTTATGGTTTTATCTGGCATTAGTGTGAGGGGAGCCCCTTGGCCCTGTGGAGGCTCAATGGACCAGAGTAGGGGAATACTAGTGCACTGAGGTGAGAGTGGGTAGGCAGGTAGGGGAGCACTCTCATAGAGGCAGGGGGAGGGGGGATGGGATAGGAGGTTTGTGGAGGGGAAACTGGGAAAAGGGATAACATTTGAAATGTAAATAAATACAATAGCCAATAAAATCTTTAAAAATGACTCTCATTTTATGTCAACAAGCTCCAGCCCACCACTCTAGTTTGTAAATAAAATTTCATTTTAACACAAATGCATTCATGTGTATTTTCTATGGCTGGTTTGATGCTTTAATTTTGGAGTTGAGAAGTTGTTACAGACAGAGACGAAGCCTGAAATATCTGACCTTTAATAGTAAATGTTTGCTGACCTTCATCTAGGTGAACTCTTACTAAACTCATTCAAGATCTGGCTTTTGGGGCTAGAAAGATGGCTCAGTGGGTAAAGGAACTTGTTAAATGACCTGAGTTCAATTCCTAGGACACTCAAGGTAAAGGAGAGAACAAACTCCAGAAAGCTGTCCTCTGACCGCCATATAATCAATCATAAAATGCAATTTTAATTCTCTGGACCTTGGGGCTGAAGGAATGGCTCAGTGAGTAAGAGCGCTTGCTGTGTCAGCATGAAGAGCTGAGATAGAATCCCCAGAACCCATGTAAAAAGTCTGGTGTTGCTGCATGTGTGCTAGTAACTCCAGCAACACATGAGGGGGCGGGGAAGAGAAAGGGCAATTGATGAGACTGGCTAGGCACCAGCCTAGCACTAGGTTCAATGAGAGACCCTATATCAAAGGAATAAAGCTGGGGACTGGAGAGACGGCTCAGTGGTTAAGAGTATTGGCTGCTCTTCCAGAGGACCCAGGTTCAATTCCCAGAACCTACATGGCAGCTTACAACTACCTGTAATTGTAGTTCCGGAGAATCTGGCCACCTTCACACAGACCTACACATAGGCCAAACATCAAATGTACATAAATTTTTTAAATGAATTTTTAAAGGAATAAAACAGAATGTTAGAGCATATGTGTGTGTGTGTGTGTGTGTGTGTGTGTGTGTGTGTGTGTGTGTGGTGAGAGATCTGAATCTTTGAAACCTGATGCATAATATAGTCACAAACTGAATGTTCCTTTCATAAAACATGAACTGCTCCAAATGCAAAACTTTTTGAGCATGGACATGATGCCACAAGTGGAAATTTCCACACCAGACCCCATGTGATAGATTACAGATAAAACCAGAGGTGTACTGAAAATCATGTATCAAACTGTTCTCATCCTATGTGTATATAAGAAACAAATTATTTTTATGTTTTCGATTTGGAACTTAACTGTATGGTATCTCACTGGGTATATGCAAAGACTGCCTCCCCTCTAATCCTAAAACTGAAATGGTTCTAGTCCCAAGTACTCTGGGTAAGGGATACTCAACATATTTTTATATTGCTTTAATAACAGATAATTCTTTGCAAAATCATCAATAGCCCAAAATCCCCCAAGTCATTTCTACACTTGTCTGAGCCCATGATCATATTAACTTAGGTCCAAAACTAAAGCTCAGAGGGGCTAGACCTTCCAGCATGGCTGAATGGCAGGAAAGCCTCAGATAAGGCATGTGTGCTTTCAAAACAGCAGGGTAAGAAATTAGATTGGTCCCCTTGACAAAATGAGTCAGAAGGCTAGGTAGAAAGAAAACAACACTGCTTGTCAAAACATTGCCTCCGCCCCTAAGCCAATCACTAGCTTCCTTCATAATAGTCTCGCCCTCTGTTGCTCCTTTACCACCGGAAACCAGCAACTGGGCTAGGGCTCTGCTGGGTTGAGAGCTTGGGCTGATATTCCTGAGCCCTAAGGAGGCAGAGCTCAGCCTCGCACCAACAGCAGTACCTCTCTATGTCACACAAAGCTGCTCATATGTGCCTGTGTGCATACATGTGTGTGTGTATGTGTATGTGTACCAGGACACCCACCTCAGCAGCCCCCAGCACCTGCTATAACAGCAGTTGCTGGGGTTTCCTGTAGCCTCCCAGGCAGATGGTATCAGGGGACAATCTGCAAACACTGTCTGCCTGAGCCACATGATGGCTGCCAGCCGGCTATGGCTCTTGAAGACAAGAGAGCAAGCCATCAAACGTACTTATTTCTTTAATGGTTGCTAACAACAACCATCTACCTTTGCCACGGAGGAATTCCAAGATGGTCATTCAGTGGACCATGGTAGCGATATTACCCTTCTGTCAATAGCATATATCTGGGATGAGGTGACAAGGAGGACAAAGATTATAGTGCTAAAATCATCAGTAGAAGGTCTCAGAAGCTATGGTTCTCAACAGTGCACAGGTCCCAGTTCTGTAAAGCAGCATAACATGAAGGCTGGTTGTGAAGGACCAACCTATCGGAAGCAAGTAACAGAAAGCTAGAACTAGAAGCTTGCCTAGACATACCACAGTCCTTTGCTTTTCCCATCCCCACACCACACTCGCTCATATTTGACTAAAGTTCTTAAGTTGTTTCTTAGGTGGAAGATACTTTTTCCAGAAAATCAAAAACAAAAACAATTGGGTAGATGATAAGGCAGCGAACTCTGCAAGTTCCTAACCTGAACAATGCCTTGGCTCAGTGCAGCCCATGGAAGGCCAATGCCCCCCTCCAACACTGTGTCTTATAGGGTAGGAGGTCCATTCTATTTGACATCCCATTATCTGTCTACTTATGCTGAAAAGGTCTGCATTTGTCCCCTATCTAACCAGACTCCCAGTCTGGCTTGACCACTTCCTCTCTGGTTCTTTCCATTCTTCTTCCTCTATTGTTTTGAAAACAAAGATTTTAAAAAAGCCTTAGATATTTCTCCAAAGTACAAAAAGCCAGTATGATTGTGACAGGATGCTCACTCATTAGTCATTAGGGAAATGGAAATACAATCCACAGTGAAATACCCTTTCAAATTGCTAAGACATCTTGCATTGAAGGGTAGGGGGAAGGGGAGAGAGGAAAGGAAAGAAAGAGACAACAGGAACTGACAAGGGTTTGGGGGAAATGAAGCCTTTCTGCGTGGCTGAAGAAAATATAGAATGGTGGAAGATGCTGTAGTACTTCCTTAGAGTTAAAAAGAGACTACCACAGGACCCAACAATTCTACTCAGGGATATACTACAAAAACAAACGAATGAAAAATTGGAAGCAGAGATGAGGACCACAGCATTATTTATAATAGCCAAAGTAAGAAAGACACGCAAGGGTCATGAATAGATAAATGGATACGCAGGCTGTTGTACATCTATACGATGGAATAGTACTCAGCCTTGAAAAAAGAAGCTCTGATATATAACACAACACAGATGAGCTTAAAATACGTCAAGTGAAATATACCAGACACAAAAAGGATAAATACACAATTTCATGTCTATGAGATCTTTAAAATATGTACATTCAGGAATTAGGTTAGAGGTTACCTAGGAGTACGGGAAATGAAATGGGAAGTTATTATTTAATATTCATAGAACTCTTGTTTGGAGCTTTGAGAATAGTGTTGCTGCATGGCATTGTGCATGTTATCAGCACCACCAGCTGTATGCTAGAAGTTAAAATGACAGATTTGATATGACCGTACACAATGTGCCCAAGCCCACCCTAGAGGTTTTACCTAGTTAGCAGTGTCTCAATTGTATACAGGTCACGGTCTCAGAATAATACACCCAGAGAACTAAATAAATGAGCAGAATTAGAACCGCAATTGACCAGCCTCAAGGTTCATCTTTCAGCCACACTTCTCAGAGCTCTGCTTCAGTTACATGTTTACCTACCTCCAGTCTTTCCCTTCCCAATTTAGTCTCCACAACACAACCAGGGGTATTTCTAAAACAAATGACTGATGTGTGATTCTTCTGAAATCTCTAGTTGCTTCAAAAGACCACAGGCGTAATTTTCCATTCAAAAAATTTTAAATCACAGCAACCTGCAAGTCTCCATGGCTGCTTCTGGCTAGAAATGCATGATGTGCATCCTACCCCCACAGCACCAATTACCATGCAAATGCAAGTTGGCCCATATTGTACCTGCATTGAATTCTGACATCACAGGTGCCTATCGGGATCATCTACAAACAGATGATGAAGGTCCCAGTAACACAACTTTCTACTTGTGAAGTTCTTTCATAGATGGTTCCAGTTGCTCCTTTTGAGACACAGTCAAATGTGACACAGTCAGGATGCAAAAGTAGAGCAAGGTACAAAGGTACAAAGAAGCAGAGTCATCTGTGGACACAGACCAGATGTACGATGACACCTCTGGCCTCCCCCAAAGAGCCAGTGCCATGACTATAGGGAGGGCACTTGAAGCATATTACCTGAGGCTCTAGAGGTAACTGAAGCTTCCCCGCATGCTTAAAGGATTCACTGTACCTCTACCCATAAACCCAAGATTATCTAGGCTCAAATCTACCAAGTCCTTTATCATGCACATGAGAAAACTCCTTCCTGAACAGGATGGTACACTTGGCACTAAAGCAACTCCTGCCAGCTAAATGGAGCAGCCACACCTGGAGCTCTCCGAGGTTCTGAGCCAAGTTTGGAGGCCTCTGGATGTCCCCCAGACTGGGTGTTCATACTCCCCCATCCTCGGTCTTGGCTTTGTGACAATTAAGCCCACTTGTTAAAATGCTAGTTCCTAGTGTCTCAGTTAGAGGCTACTGTGATCTACAAAGGCTTGTAGAGATTCATATGCACATGCCATCATGTACACACTAGCCATTGCAGTACCACTTAAATACAGTACAAGAGATAGGGGCTATCAGCAAACCTCTTTAGGTGGAAAAGAAACCCAGATTCTTGTCACCTCAAATCTGGTGGCTTAATATACTAGCTGGTTTTATGTGTCAACTTTACACAAGCCAGAATCATCAGAGAGGAAGAAGTGTCAGGTGAGAAAATGCTTCCACGAGACCCAGCTATAAGACTTTTCTCAATTAGTGGTCAGTGGGGGAGGGCCCAGCCCATTGTTGGTGGTGCCATCCCTGGGCTGATAGTCCTGGGTTCTAGAAGAAAGCAGGCTGAGCAAGCCATGGGGAGCAAGCTACTAAGCAGCATCCCTCCATGGCCTCTGCATCAGCTCCTGCCTCCAGCTTCCTGCCCTGTGTGAGTTGCAGTCCTGACTTCCTTTTTAATAAACAGCGATGTGGAAATGTAAGCTGAATAAACCCTTTCCTCCACAACTTGCTTTATGGTCATGATGTTTGGTCACAGCAGTAGAAACCACAGCAAAAACACTTAACAATGGAAATATGACGCGTAGAGTAAAACTAAGGCCATCAACAAGACAGCAATAGTGCCAGGATGTTTGAGCTATGCTTGAGGCCTGCCCAAGAGAAGGACACGGAACTCCCCAGACTGTCACTTCTCCCCAGAGGCACTGGGCTTTGCAGAGCTGAAATGGCTGATCCATATTCAGAGAATAAACAGCCCAGGCCATGTCAATATAGTGAAAATCTTTTCTGTGACATGTTTAGGGGCCTGCAAAGAGCCACCTCGTTGAGCCAACACATAATCTGTATGCAACTGGGTGCCGAACCAGAATGAATAGTCTACTTTCCAATAAGTGGTACCGCCTGCATGTGGCTGCCTGCCTAGTTGGGTCTCCTTTTCTCTCCTGTCCACGACACGATATTCAAGGACTCAGGGTTACTAGCTTGACTCTTTAAATTGCTTTGGTCAGTCTTCAAAAAAACACTACATGCTCAACACCAACCAAAGGCAAACTCAGGGGGAGGACTCTCCCCCTTCTCATCCTTTTCATTCTCTTATTGTGTCTTCTACCATCCATGAGAGAGGGTAGGGCACAGGCTTCATGATGACCGAAGAGACTGAATGAACCAGAAAGTTAGATGTAGTCCCGGCATCACTGATCAGGAGCAGGACCTTGGAGCGGTGCTTCTCTGAGCAGCTCTTCCGCCATCTGCAAAAGCTGTCTAATGCTAAAAGTGTCATCAGAGAGGTATCTTGAGGAAAATTAATGGATTGAGGACTACTATGCAAAATATTACTTGCTGTCATTATTAAATAGTTAAGTGCTATTTCGAAAACTAGTCTGGGGCTGGGAAGAGAGCTCAGTGGGTAAGAGCATGAGGGCCTGAGTCACAGTCTACAGCACTAACAGCGAAAGCTGGGTGTGACTGCCCGGGGCTGGTGGTGAAATGGGATGGAAGCAGGAGACTTACTGGGGTCTGCTAATCACCAACCTAGCTCCAGACTCAGTCTCCGGGGAATCAAGATAGGGAGTAATACAGTAGGATACCTAACATCTTCCCCTAACCCCACCCACATGAATGATGTGTGCACTTTCACATCCATGCACGCACATGGCACACACACACACACACACACACACACACACACACACAGAGTACACATAATACCACAAACCTCACAGTCATAATGCTGAGTGTAAGAAACAGACACAAAATATTTCATACTGTCTAATTCATTACAGTCTACCAACAGGCAAAACTAATCACTGGTTGAGGGATCTTAAAACCGTGGTCACCTTTGGGGAGGTTCCCACGGGGTAGAAGAGGAAGAGAAGAAGAGGCAAGAATGAAAAGGTTCTGTAATTTGGTTTGGGTGATAGTGAGTTATACGGGCATATAAATACTAAACAATTCACTGGACTGCACTTCTAAAGCCTTGGTACTTTACTGGAGGTTATTTCAATGAAACAGAACAGCTCGAACACTCAAACCAGAAGAAGATAATCTTAAATTCTAAACGTGCTAATATTTTGTCTTAGAAGACCAGAAACATGACAAGTAAGTACTTGCATATTTTAAAGCTCCTCTCAGGCGGTGCACAGCTTTCCGAGATGAACATTAAGGTAACAGATAGTCACACTAAGCCAGATGCAGCGTATTGAGTGAGTGAGCCAAGACATATCTCATCTTATTTACACAATCGCTGAATAGATCCTCACTCTCCACCCCAGCTGCTGCCTGTCCCTCTAGCTTCTAACATTTCCTTCCCTCCTGTTGGCAGTAATGAATGCAAACAGAGCAAGCTGCTGCCATGGACACCAGGGGGCGCTCAGGAGCTCAGCATCCCACTAAGGGCTTCAGAATATGTGTCCTGGGACTTCCCTTTGGAATGGGAATGCTATACCGGATTGGGAAGGGTCCCCAATGCTCAGATTTGACAGATAATGAGGGAAACAGGCATCCCTGGGCATCTTCCTTCAATTCTATGCATTTCTTCCTGAAGGAAAAGCTTCCTTTTGAGTCAGACACGGAAGCAGGATCACAGCCGTGTGCACCACTCCCGACACACACTGTCTCTGAGTTACTTGCTGGATGGAGGTAGGAGGAAATCACCTAAAACAAACCATGACACCAAATGCACTGAGCAGAGAATCCTAGAAATAGCACCCTGCTCCCTACCACGGAGCTCTCAGCTCCACACCACAGTCTGAGGAGGCCACCTTGGCACTGTGTTCCTTGCATGCAGAGACTGTTTTCCCAGCATGTGGCTTCCCTCATCAAATGCTGGTTGCCTCAGCATAGCTGGGGAGACACAGCAAGGATGCTTAAGAGCAAAAGCAATAGGGAGAGCTTCAGCTGGATTACAAAGAGTGTTTCTTTAAAAAAAAAGTGTGTGGGGGGAGGCAAGGGTTATACTATCAAACCATGAAATACACAGGTTTCATTAGAGAAATATATATGCATACATATGTATCTGTAGACACACATACATGAGTAAATATAACAAATTTTTGATATGACAGGATGGTGGGCAAATTGGTATTTGGTATTTGTTAGAAACATTTTAACATTTCCCCTAAAAATTACATAATGAAAGCATGCTGATATCGCATCCCACAGTGGCTTTCTCATATTTACAAAATATGCTGCCACTCAGAGAAGCACTTTGACATGTAATTATAAATGTACCAATTTCATTTTCAGCCTAAAGCTAACAAGGAAAGATGTTTTGCTGCAGCAGGAATACCTACCATCATGTTTCTATGTCAATCTTCAACTGGGTACCTGTGATGTTATATATTTCTAGTATTATCCCCCCTGTACAGGAAAATGACAAGATCAGAGAATCTCTTTACCTATAGGGTGGGGATGACTGTCATCAAAAGAAGGGACAGTGCTAGATAATAGACAAAGATATAAAGGGCTACTCTTCTGTCATGAAGAGAGAACAGTATTCCATGATGAACACAACGAACGACCTGTGTGACAGCTCGCATCGTTATGTTTGCCCACAACCTGCCAGACATATAGAATGATTATCACTATATCAACAGTGTCAATACCAACCAAGTGCTTGGACATGCTGTAGAAGGCTTTTAATGCATACTAATCAAATTAATAGCTAATTAACTATATGTTGTGGGCATAACAACCATCCCCAGATGGTAAAGATGACTAAGTTCAGCTCCAAACCTGAGAAAACATGAGATCTATGTCATTTATACTGAGGCAATACTAGAATCCACGGAAGCTTCTTCAGTGTGTCGCCTGACAAGATGGAGGTTTTATTTAGGAGTGATGACAAGGTAATATGAATAAGAAACTTCCAGTGTCCCATTTCTAAAGCAAAGGATAATTCTTTCTTCAACTGTGACTGACCATGGATTTATTCATTCTTAAAAACACATCTTAAAAGTACGAAAAGAGAACATAAAGGCAATTGATTTATAATTCAAACTAGGAAAGGCAATCTGACACTCGGATACAGAATCCAGATCCCACAAAACCCAAAAGGGTTGAAAACTGTAAACACAGCACAGCAAAAGCAAACAAAAGAAAGTTCATCAACTAAGGCAAAAGGCAAGCTGGTGAATATTACCTGTTACAGAAAGAGAAATCTTTTCACAATGTAGTAACAAAAAGATGAATAATTCAACAAAATAGTAAAGAACAGCTCTTTGTGCTAGGGGTCAAATGACTCAAACTTATCAAAGGATGCTTAATTGCATATGTAGGAGAAATGTAGATCAAACTGGCATAGAGTCAACAATGTCTGAAGAGTGTTCAATGCCCAGGAGGACTCCCTATTGTTCTTGTTATTTTCTCACACCTACAGTTGTAGCCCCTACCTAGTACATTACAATAATGTTTACATGTCTTCACACTATAGCCTGCCATTCTCAGGATACTAGCTGTCTGCATCTCAGTGACTAGCACACAGCTTGTATTCCCTTAAAGAGCTGGGGATTTGGGAAACTGCAAGTACAAACCTCTCCAGAAGTTGACAGTCTAGACAAGGATAGACACAATTGTAATAACAATGAGATATTTTTATCTATCAGATAGGCACCAATCAAAAAATTGACAATAACCTGTTTGCAAGAGTACAGAAAAGGAGTGTCTTTCATACTTCTCATAACATAAATTAGTATATAAATCATCAGAACTTCTGTGGGAAGCAATGTGGTAATTATCAAAAATCTAAATGCCTATGACTTTTGACATGATATTTCCACTTGGAAGTGTTTAAATTACAAATATACTTTCACATGTGCAAAATGACACAGAATGCACTCTGGCATTTAGATAAATTGGGGCACACACCTCAATGTGTAATACAGAACCCACATAAAGTAACTTGATTACCAAGGCTTCCTCTAGGGATGGAAACAAGGAAGCCAAGAGACAGATAAAGAATACATTTTTGTCTCTTTTAACTGGTGCCATGTGCTGGTTATTCTGGTGTGTGTCTGTCTGCGTGTATCTGTGTGTAGGATTTCTCTTGCTCTCTCTCCTATTTTATAAGACAGGCTCTCTTACTGAACCCATGGTGTATATTGGTGAGGCTGGCCAATGAGCTCCACAGATCTGCCTGTCTCCACTCCACCCTGCTGGGCTAGGAACTCAGGTCCCTATGCTTGCAGAACAGGCACTTTACTGACTCAACCATCCTCTTTCCAGCTACTAGCTATTCGTGCCAGCAACAGAAAAATTCGATAATTGAAGCAGGGGTACCATGTCTTACCCAGACTACAGAATGGTAGTATCCCTTGATAAGTTTGGCTAATTACTATGATTCTAGATCTGTTGTTTCACTTTTGGTTGATTGGTTGGTTGGTCAGTTGGTTTTGATTTTCCCCCCAGGGGTGTGGATGGATCTAAGTGGGAGTTTCATGCATGCTAGACAGGCCATCTACATGTAAGCTACGGCCCCTGCCCCAGCCTTCCAGTGCTCCTGTTACACAGCAACTACCCACAGTAATGGTAATGTATACACAGATTTAGAGAAACTTCTCCAGTCCACACATTTTATCAAAAAGGAGAGATGTGAAAACTGACCTGCGAGAAAAATTACAATAGGTCTGATAGTCAATTGTTTTCTCAGGAGTATAACAAAAATATTCAAAGTAGTTCAAATGGGGCTTGATATTCATATTCTTCTGACCTTCAACTTGGAAACCTCCTCCCTCAGATCTCTGAGTGCTAAAGATTATAGGTGTGCAGCCCCAGACCCAACACCGGACTCCTGAATTGTGAGTAGACTAGTGGCTTAACAGCAGTCAAGGAAAAATAAAATGACTCTAAAGAAGCAATACCAAACCTTAACTATGGTTTAATCACTGATAGAACAGAGTTTCTTGGTGCCCAGAGTTGAACCAATAGCTAAACAGTTTAGACTGGTTAATTAGGTTTCGAATTAAATTAGGTGTGTGGACACTTTCCCAATCAATGTGGTGCTCGGAAAACATTTTGAAATGTGTCGTATAACATCGGACCTAGTCCCTGAAGCTCTCACCTCGGATGTAGGAACCAATGGATTACATTTGAGAATACAATACTTGCTTTTGAAGGAAAAGGAGAAAGAGGAAGTATGAGCCAAGGTTCAACGACCACTTCTGTTATCTTTTTAACAGCTTTGGTGATGACAGCCTATGTTCCCAAGGCCCTGTGGTCGAAGCCCTCTCCCAGGGGAGAAATAGTTCGGAATCACCTTTCATCCCCTTTGTTGGTTTGGGGCTGGCTGGTTTTTTGAGACAAGCTCACACTGTATAGCCCTGACTGGCTGAGACCTCACAGCAATCTGCTTGCCTCTGCCTCCCAAATGCTGGGACTAAAGATACACAATGCCATATGTGGCCTAATGGGAAAAAATGATACATTAAAATGAAACTGAACAGAAGCGTTATTTTTCCCGTGTCTTCTAAAGAGGAGGGAATATGCTTGCAGTTATTAAGAATAAAGTATGAGGGGCTAGGAAGGTGGCTCAATTGATAAACAAATTTTAGTTAGCCATGCAAGCATGAAAAGCTGAGTTTGACTTCCCTCCAATCATGTTAAAAAGCACAGCGCAGCAGTATGTGTGTGTCTATAATCCCCACACAAAGCTAAAGGCTGCAGTGTGCATCTATAATGCTGATTGGTACTGGTTAGGCACAGGTGGGTAGATGCCAGGAGCTTGGTGCCCAGGCAATCTAGCCCAACTGCTGACTTCCAAATTCTGTGAGACACCCTGTCTCAAAAGACAAACTGGAGAATGAAAGAGAAAGATACTCAAATGTTGACCTCTGGCCCAGAAACCACACAACACACACACACACACACACACACACACGCACACGCACACGCACACGCACACGCACACCCACACGCACACGCACACGCACACGCACACGCACACGCACACGCACACGCACACACATGCACACTGAAACAAGCAAGAATATACTAAGAGCAAGGTACTGCTCTAAAAGCATACATGGAATAAACACTTAATGCTCGCAACGTAACTAAGAAGTAGGGCCATTATTATCTGGTTTTGGCAGATATAGAAAGTAAGTTTCATTCAAACAAGGAGTTAGTTGGTGAGGGTTGGCCCAAGGAGTCTTATAGCTGAGTCCCTGTGCTAGCAATCATATCAGTTCTCTGGCTCCAGAAACCAGTACTTGAAACAAAAGAAACAAGGAAAATTGTAGTATAAACTTGGAGCAGCGACCAACACAATGTGAGAGCCAACGAGTTGCTAAGCCACTTCCAAGTAATTCAATTCTTGATATTTTTTTTCCACCAACATAAAAACACCGGTTTACTGTTTGGTGAAAGAATGTTTACATATACATTTCCATCCAGGATAACTGAGTCATCGAGAGCACATTCTTTGGATCCTGTGACAAAACAATGCCATTTCATGCTCATTCCCTGATTCAAGCTTTTAGACAGCTGGGCATTTTCAGTTCTCCGAGCTGTAGGGAGCCAGGCAAATTTCCACCCAGTGACTGTAGAATCATTAATCTAAGGAAAGTATGTGCCAACACAATACTGGATTTTCCATTGTTTCAGTAGGGGAGGGGAGGGGTAGGTTAATCTAATTACCCTATGTGTGGTCAGTCACTCAACTTCACTTAACAAAAAGACCAAATGCTAAACTGTACCACAGCAAACTCCTCAGTAATGAAGCCTATCCCATCACCAAAAGAACGGAAGGGATGCTTATATTACTTGAAAGCAAATACAGTAGCAATAAAAGCAAGTACCCTGAGCTTACACACACACACACACACACACACACACACACACACACACGCACGCACGCACGCACGCACGCACGCACAGCAGGCAGGACATTTGAAACATATGAAGGAACTCAGAACATAACTATAAATGCTTGTCTCCCTCCATCCTATCTGTGTACGTGTACAAATCTACATGCGGACATATGCACGGGCAACAAGAATGGGAAAGTTTTATAGCAAACCATGGTTGACTGCAGCTGTAGCTGTCTGGAACTAGAGATTGTCAGGAGCCAGACACAAATGGGGACCTAGAACTGGGCTCCCTCTGCAGCCACGGCTGTGCACTTGGCACGCAGCTCAGCACTTGGAGCCTGCCACTGGTATTTCTCTCTCTGGTACGGAGCAGCTGTGTGCAGAGAGGCAGCAGCCGGGAGCTGGCAGCTGACACTTGACTTTAAGTTCTGACTCTGCCATTGCTGATGTGGTAACCTCTGGGCCTTGGTTTTCTTAGTTGCAGTGAGAGATGTGATATTTGTGAAGATCAACGAGATCATGAGAAAGAAGGCACAAGAGAGGGAGGACCCCACTTAGGAAGAGGGAGGTGGACTGCAATATAGTTTTACTTCCTAGCATAGGATCCTAGCACAGTTAGTCTTGTAAAGCTCTCAAAAATTGACTTCTCTGCGCCCACTCGCTCCCTCTCTCCTCCCCTCTCCTTCTCCCTCTCCCTCTCCCTCTCCTTCTCCCCTCTCCTCTCTTGGCTCCATGGATGAGAGGAGTGTTATTCCATGAAAGCGAGTAAGTAAAGCAAGAGAGAAGGATGCTGGACCCAAGACAGTCAATATAAAGAGAAGACAAGAGTTTCTTGGCTACCAACCAGGCAACACCTTAAAACGCAGCCAATTCCGAATAGAGCAGAAGCTGGACGGGTCTCAGAGCATCTGGTATTTTTTCCTGAAGAGAGGAATCAGGAGATGGAAAAACATTCTGGATGAAGAACATTTTATTTTATAAAGCTGTTCAGTTCAACCAGGTATGGGAAGACGTAGATGACAGCAAATATGAGAGTGTGTTATTCTCTCTAGAGAAAGTTAGAAGTTCCATGAGAAAATTAACTGCAGAATAGTCTTGCTTCCTAGTTGACATCAACACTACTACATTAAAAATAGTGAGGAAAGAATCTAGCAGAATCCAGGTTAGGAGAGTATACAGCGAATGGGTATTTAAAGCGGTAAACCAAATGTTCAGCTTCTGTTAAAACTGCAGAGGTGACACCCAGCATTAGCAAGGTGAGAGCTAGCAAGGCAAATGTATTCCTCAGAAACACAGCAGCAGGTACCAGAAGTCACAGCTAGGACAGGAGAGAGACTGCCTCAGAGAAGGATGATGGAAATCTAGGGAGGTGGGACAAGCTACCGCTGTCTTTGATGTATATGATGTATACACATGTTGATAAAAATCACTGAAAAGGTTAATAACCTTCAAGGTGTACTTGTTCCTGAAAGTAAACTGTAAATAGTAAAGGACAGCATGCTGCAAAAGCATTACCCATTCCCTGTGGGACCCCAGTTCTCTTCCCCAGGCAAGCATTAATGAATTGTGCACATAGAACATGCATTTGTGGGAAGGACGGCAGAGAACTTTCTTTAAAATTTTCTTTATTTGACTGTGTTGTTGTTGTTGTTGTTGTTGTTGTTGAGTCAGGGACTTATTACATAGCCCAGCCTGGACTCAAACTCACACCTGCATAGACCAGGCTGGACTCAAACTCACAAGAGACCCGCACGCCTTCACTTCCTGAGCGTTAGGATTAAAGACATTGAGCCAATACCTGGCCTTTGAGTTTTGGCTGTCAACGTGATTGTTCTGGTTTGGTTCTGAGACATGGCTTTGATTTGCTATACCAGGCTGCTACCAAGTTTACTCTGCCTCCCACGAGTAGAGGTGAGAGCAATGTATCGCCATGCCAGGGTTTCTTTGTTTTTTGTTGTTGCTGTTTGCTTTTGGTGTGGGGGGGGAGAGGGAGAGGGAAAGGGGGACGGGGAGGGGAAGGGGGAGGGGAGGGAAAGGGAGAGGGAGATGCATGTTGGGGTGCCTCAAACACAGTGCACATGTACAGGTCAAAGGACAACTTTGTGGAGTCAGTGCTCTCCTTCCACCTTTTTTCTGAGTTCTAGGACTAAACTCGAGTTCTAAGTCTTGCAAGTCAAGTGTCTTTACCCATTAACTCATCCCAGAAGCCCCTGTTTTGATTTTTGAAATTGGGGATGGGGAGGCTTACTGTGTTGCCTAGGTTAGCCTTAAACTTGCAAGCTTCCTGCCTCAGCCTAACAAGTATCTAGGATTGCAGGTACACACACTGCATCTGGCCTCCTAGTAGTTCATAGACAAATGTCCCCACACAAGACACAGTACTTTATATCTAAATTTCTACCGTTTAACAATGCATTCCAGGTATGTTCCCCACCAATAATCACTGTGCCCTACGGCCTCAGAGCTGCACAGAATCCAGCTGTATCGTCAACCTAGTTATGCTAAAACCCAGGTTTTGGAATATAGGAAGCTAACCAATTAGAACCACTTAGATTAAAGGGCATTTATCAGAACTCTGTTTGTGTGTGTGTGTGTGTGTGTGTGTGTGTGTGTGTGTGTGTGTGTGTGTGTGTGTGTGTGTGTGTATGCATGTGTGCATGTGTGTGTGTCTGTGTGTCTATGTGTCTGTGTGTATTAGAATACACACATTACCTTCCTTTAGTATCTCTCCCAAGCATGTAGTTAGTGATGCTAAGCATCTTGTCATATGCTTGTTGTCAGTGTTTAGAGAACTATCTCCTTTTATGAGACAGGATCTCAGGTAGGACCAGGCCTCAACATTGCTTTGTAGCCAAGGATGACCTTGAACTCCTTCCCAATCCTCCTACCTCCACCTCCCAACTACTGGAATTACAGACGTATTTCACCACACCAGCTAGAGAAGTATCTTTTAATTGGGTTTCATTGTTGTTGCTGCTGTTGGTGTTGCTGGTGATGGTGATGGTGACAGTGGCAGCAGTGGTATTAAGCTGTATGAGATCTTTACATATTCTAACTGTTAACATCTATCAGATTTTTTCCCATGCCATGGGTTATCACCTCACTGTGTTTACTGCATCCCTTTGATGTACAAAAGGTTTTGATGTGCACTAATTCAATGTTATCTTTTTATTTTCTTGCCCATGTTCCTCTCTTTTAAAAGAACTCCTATAATTATAATGTTTTATTATAATTATATATGTATAATTGTTTATTATAATTATAATGTTTTATGGTCCTTACTTTCAGTACATCTGCTAAGTCCTTTCTGCCATGTTCAGGGGATCTACATATGGGCATATTGGAATACCATTCATTATTCAACCTACAATAATGCTGATATTGGAATTATGTTGAAATTAGAATAATGGTGTTTTATCACTCAAAGAGGTGGGAGTGAGATGCCCTAACTGTGGCTTTTCGTATTTGCTGCCAAATTTCTAAGTGGTACTTATGTGCTGCTAACAAAGCAACACGTGAGCCAAGTTTAGCAAAATGCCTGGCATATAGTAAATGTTAGTGATTGTTATTACGTAATATGAATTGTGACAAAGAAAGACAGATGTGGCTAGGGGAACTGAGAAGAACAGACACTATGCACCACTCATCATGCCTGGAAGAAATGAGGACCATCTTCCCAAAGGAACAACATGCCAACTCGGTCAAAAGAAATGAGTAGGATTTGGAGAGTATGAAAAGATTAAGTCAGGAGGGGGAAAAATGCAATTTTCTTCCATCCCATCATTGGTGTCAAAATGTCAAAAATGGTGTCCTTCCTAAAAAGCCGCATCTGCATTCAGACAGTAGCTAGGAGGTGGTTTTTTAACATTGTTCTTGATGATTCCTTTTTATTTTTGATGTGCATCTGTGTGACAGGACCAGATCCCCTAGAACTGGAATGGCAGGCAAGTGTGAGCTGCCCTGTGAGGGCTGGGAATTGAACTCGGGTCCTCCGGAAGAGCAGCCAGTGTTCTTAACCTCTGGCCCAGCTGTCCAGCTCCGATTATTTATTTATTTATTTATTTATTTATTTATTTATTTATTAGAACACATGTTCAGCTGAACACCTAATTCTCCCTTTAATAAATAATTCACAAACTTCCCCAGCACATTATTTTTAGAGTAAAAAGGGATTTTTTTTCTAAAGCAGCAGCAGCTCATATTTATACAATTTGTCTTCAAAGCTTAAAAATAGATGTAAAAGTTTCCTGTCAGCCCTGCCTCACCGTCTCTGAACAGTGGCAGAAAAACTCTGATAGGCTCTCCTCCCTGGGATGTTTACCATAAATAACAGGTGAACAGACCAATGAGGGAAAATGGTGCTACCCATGCTACTCTACTTTCCTCTTGGTGCTGGGAAGCTAGAATAATTAATAGGCTGATCTGTACAACAGGTTTTCAACTTGCCCTCATCATGTAAGGATCAGCCTTCTCCCTGCCCTCCAGAGGAGTCCTTCCATCCATCCATCCATCCATCCATCTATCTCTATATATTTTACATCCCTACCACAGTTGCCCCCTCCCTCCTCTCCTCCAATCCCCCCACTTCTGTTCTCCCCCAATCTACTCTTCCTCTGTTTCTCTTCAGTAAACATAAGTCCTCCCAGGGATATCAACCAGCCATGGCATAGCAAGTTGCAGTAAGACTAGATACCTCCTCTCCTATTAAGGCTCGACTAGATAGCCCAGGAGGAGCGAAAAGGTCCCAAAAGCAGGCAACACAGTCAGAGACAGCTCTTGCTCCCACTGTTAGGAGTCCCACAAGAAAACCAAGCTACATGACTGTTACATATGTGCAAAGGGCCTAGGTCAGTCCCATGCAGGCTCTTTGGTTGGTGGTTCAGTCTCTGTGAGCCATGGTGAGCCCAGGCAATTGATTCTGTGGGTTTTCTTGGGGTATCCTTGACCCCTCTGGTTCCTACAATCCTTCCTCCCCCTCTGGAAGACATTTTTAAGTTGGAATGTGCTCTGAACCTAGAACACAGGGGAATCTGGGGATAAAAAGACAGAATGAATTTATATCACACACAAGAGCACCAGCTATCAATTTTCCAGCCAACCGCAGTCAAGCAGATAATATACAAAGTACACACCCCCTGTAATATATATTGTATATCATATATTAAAATATGTTTAAAACACATCCCAAAATGTGCATGAACAGAGTCAGAGAACCGAATACCCCCATCTTACTACTTATGTCTCCTTGGGCTGCTCAACTCTGTATTTCCTCCTTAGCCATAAGAGAGCACTTCAAAAAGCTTAAATATCATTGAAGTACTTTAAGACTCCAAGTTGGCTTGAAGGAGTGTGCATGGCAATATTTGAGGTTCAATCAAACTTAAGAGCATCATTGTAAAATGTATACCCCATCTTAGAGATAAGACACAACTCCTATGGTCACTTAAGGTAAAGGTAAAATCTACCTGCCTGCACCGTAAAGCTGAACAGCATTCTTATGGACATTCCTGAGTACAATGAACAATTCCAGCTGGCACTTCCCTCAGAGTTTAGCTAATGGAAGCGAAGAACTGGGTTCTTGGGCTGGGAGCTCAGTGGTAGAGTGCTTGCCTAGCAAGTACAAAGCCCAGGATCCATTTCTCAGCACTCAAGGGGGAAAACCTCTGTTTTCTTCTCCAAGGAACATACAGAACACTGACTTGTGGTATGTGTATTTGAAATAAAGGGGACATGCTGAGTTTTCAACATAAAACAGATGTTCATAATAGAATGCTTAAAAGGAAATAAAGTTGTCCAACACTGGTCTCATTGATCCCTAATTTTACAGTTTTAATCAGTGAGTCAGCATATGTGTGTATATGAATTCTTTTAAGACCGTTCTTTCTACATCCACAAAATACTGGAGGCAGTTGTTCCAGCCATCCAGATTGAAGAGCACAGAATCTGACATTTTAATTTTTTTGTGTGTCCTGTGTGTTTAAGTACACACAGGTATATTTTTAATTAGTAAGATTATTTTACCTTATATAAGAATTCCTTTGTAGATATGTAAAACCCTCTTATTAACTACAAAGAAATTTTTACTTTATTTATTACTATTATATTAAGCAATATTACTATATAGCAAATTGCATTTTAATGGGTTGTCTGTGGGTGTATGAGCACACGGATGTGGTAGGTGTATGCATGTCCATGAGAGTGCACATGTGGAGGCCAGAGGTCAAGTTCTGATGCTATTTCTCTGGCACTTTTGACTTTAAGGAGAATGTTCTACAACTTTAAAATGCTTGCAAAATACTACTATCAGTATTTAGGCAAGTCACACTGTGTTCAAACTTAAAATTGGTTATCATTTTACATGTATTTACCACACTTGAAACTACAGAATTACAAAATACCACCTATACCTTGGTGACAATTTCTTTAAAATTTACTTATTTATTTTATAAGTACACTGTAGCTGTTTTCACCAGAAGAGGGCATTGGATCCTATTATGATGGTTGTGAGCCACCATGTGGTTGCGGGGAATTGAACTCAAGACCTGTGGAAGAGCAGTCAGTGCTCTTAACTACTGTTACTTACAAGCACATGGACCTCAATTTGAATTCCTGGCACCGAGGTACAAGCTGGGCAACTTGAGGAAAGGCAAGTAGGTCCCAAGAACTTGATGTCCAAGTAGCCTAGCTGAAATGGCAAGCTTCAAATTCAAAGACCCTACCTCAAAGGAATGAATACAGCATATGAGATAGACACAAGATCACCTATCTAAAGCTACAACAACTGGAGAGAAAATGAATTCTCAACTGGGTCTGTCTCTAGAAGGTAAGGTAGTGGAGTCTTCATTTGTATTTCAAGTTCTTGTATTCATCTTGTAAATGTGAAATACATACATTATTTAATAAGGAAAGTATCTCTATCTGAGGTAGAAAATATATTCCATATATACATTAAAATGAATAAACGATAACAAGGGAAGTAATGAGAAAAAGAACCACACAAGTTTTAGTGTTTTGTGTGTGTTGTTTTCCTTTGCTGTGCCGAGGATCAAACTCAGGATGTACTCTAGCACTGAGCTGCACCCCCAGACTACTTCAGGTTTTAATTGACCCATAAATATATAAAACTTGTATATATCAATGGGACATGATGTGGTATTTTGATATATGTCTATACTATAGCCTATAATCATGTTCACAACTTTTCTTCTCAAGCATTTATTATTTCTTTATAGCAAAAGCATGCAAAGTCCTTTATGGTTTTGAGACATACAAAGCCACCATCTATTAGAGTTACCCTTAAAACTTATGTTCCTGTCAAACTGAAGCTTAGTGCCTACTGATCAATGTTTCTCCACCCTCCCACGTATCCTAAGCCTTTGAACACCAAATTCTCAAATTCTCGGAGATCAGCCTCTCCATATTCCATGAATGAGTGAGAGCCTGCAATGCTAGTGCTGTCCATCCATTACTGGCCTCTTTCACTGAGCATTAATGATCTCCAGGATCCATACATGTTGTTATAAATGGCAGTACTTCATTGTCTTTTAAGGCTGAGTAGTATTCCATCATGCGTGTATAGCACTTTTGCATTTTCCATTCATCAGTTAGCAAACACTTAACATTGATTCAGTAGCTTGGCTACTGTCACTGGTGCTAGAATGAACACGAGAGTGTAGATGTCTCTTTGGTGTTCTGATTTCATTTCCTTTGGATACACATCCAGGGAAAGAGGGCATCACTGGGTCATACAGCAGTTCTATTTTTAAATTTTGGGAGGAACCTTCATCCTCGTTTCCCTAATGGCTGTACAAATTTACATTCTTCTGAACTGTGTGCAAGGGTTCCTTTTTCTCCACATCATCACCAACACTTCTCATCCTTTATCTTCTCCATAATAGCTGGAATCAATTTGCATTTCTCTGATGACCAGTGATGTTGAACATTTCTTTTTCATATACCACTAGACATTTGTATGTCTTTAGAGAAGTATCTGTGTAGTTATACTGCCCACATTTTTAAATTGAGTTATTTGGGTGGGTTCTTGGGGAAGGATATTATGGAGTTTTTGGAATTCTTTATATAACCCAATTATCAAACTTGGTCAATTGTCATTGATAACATTCTTCATAAAAGCTTAAATTATGGCTGGCAATATGAGAATCACTTCAGCTTCAGAGAGTACTATAAGGAGAAACTGAAATAGCTAAAGAGATAGGGAGTGAACAGTCACCTCTAACAGCTTTGTAAAACAGTGGGACCCTCAACATAGAATCAAAGAAAACAGAAACTAGCCATCAAGATAGCAAAGAAAAGCTAGCAATCAAAAAACAAGGCAAAAAAAAACAAAAAACAAAAAACAAAAAACAACACAGCCCAAGGCCAGATTTTTTCAATTCCAGAAGATTCTGTATCTAATAAGGGCCGTCCCCCCAGCTTCCTGAGTCACCACCCACGTACACTCTCGTTTCTTCTCTTTGCAACACTGAACATGAATGTGAACATTAACTGGAGTTACAATAATAACCCCTTGGAGAAATGGATTTTTCACAAGAGAACACCAAAAGAAGCCTTCAGAATTCTGAAGAATATCCCATGGAGATGGGCAGGGATGGAAATAGTACAAAATGAGAAGTGTGCTTGTTTGTGAGAGAGGCTCATGTGGTAGGAGATGTGAGCCCCCAGCTAACCATTCCACAATTTCCAGTTAACTCTTTCTCTTCATGTTCCCCACATGCTATATGACAGGCATCGTGTGACCATGAATAGTATATAGTACTGAGATTCATAATGGTATATTTAATACAAATATGAAACCATCTCCCCTCACCCCACAAGCTCCCGTTCCACTCTCTAGCTAGCTGTCCTTTGTATCTGGTCAGAAATCAATGTGGCATTGTGTCCGCACAGTCTTCTCTGTCTGGCAAGTTCCTGGGACGGCCCATTTATAGAGAGAAAGCAGAACAAACCTACCAATAGACAAAAACATAACCACAGAAGGACACACAAATCCACCCACAGACAGAAGCACAGGCAGGAAAACAGATACTGCTGCACCGACACACAATCAGACACAGAGACTAGAAATAACATGAAAAGGAGAGTCATACGTAAGGACAGATGTGCTGGGCCCTAAGGCCTATGGCAGAAGTAGACCTAATAGCTGTGCTCTAGTCATGTCCCCACCTCAAGCTCTGCCAGTTGTCACTCGTTCAGAATTCTTTGAGCCTATATCACAGCCTATTATTTGCAAGACTACCTCACTTTAACTTATTCAAACTCAGCAAAAAAGGATATTTTTAATTTTGATAACTACCAAGTCACAGGTCTACGTACTTCCCTGAGTCATCCGCATTCACTAATCTTTTATCTGTTGCTTTTGCAAGGCTGTCTCATACCTCAAGTCAAATGCAAGTTTTATCAAACAATTCAGTCTGCTCCTTCCCCCATACCTACCTATGCCTCTTCCAGCCCTGTAAGAATCGTTTTCAGATGAATTAAATAAACAGCCAGACTCTGGCATGGTATACAGTCCCCAAGTCCCAGCTGACATCACCACCCCATGTGGCTCCCTGCGGCATGTAGCTCTGGGGAGCAGCTGATGCCCTGAGAACAACCTGTCACCCAGTGCTACCCTTGCATAGAAAGGGGAATTAACAGCTGTTCGGCATTCACAAATGGTACATGAGTTGAAAAGGCAGACTCATGGGAACTTAGTAGTCACATTGTCATCAAGGTCAAATGATCCTCCCAATGCAAAATGTCACAGTCAATTTAACTGTAGTTTTGGTTTGTTTGTTCATTTTGAAGTCTTGATCATGATCTTAACTTTTCTCCCAGTTTTATGTAAGTAAGACACTTGATGTCCTACTCTACAGTATGTGCCCTGAATTTTTATCTTACCTATTATAAACAACAGGAAAAATAAATCTTTCTGCATATCCTCTGAGTGATCTTCAGTAGTACTCAGCTAACGTGTGAGAGACCTGAGCACATTCTAGTTTATACCATCTTTCGTAAGCTCATTAATATACATAAATAAGTGCTCATTTTTACATATTTAAAATTATTTGAGCTCTCATTCCCTGAGATTTCAGTTACATAAAGTCAACAATAGCCCCAAAATGTTTGATACAAAATTCCAAAAACAGACAAGTTATAAGCTTTAAAGTGTACACTATTCTTTGTATCATGATAAAGTCTTACACTAGTCCACTCCATCCAGCTAAACCTACTAAGAATAGAAATCATCCTTTGTCCAGTGTATCCACACTGGATACACTACTTGCATTTCGGTCACTTAGTAGCAATTTCAGGTATCAGATTGATTGTATTGATATCATACACTTATGTTGAAACAAGTCCAGTTTTACTCAATAATAACTCAAAAGCCCAAGAGTGATAATATTGGCAATTCTGATATTTCAAAGATAAGTTACTAAGTGCTTCAAGTGAAAAGGTAAGAAAATCTTCACATAAAAATTTATCAAGGCATGTATATACTATGTATGTATGTATGTATGTATGTATGTATGTATGTATGTATGTTAACAACAATATATGTTATATAGGGTTTGGAACTATCTGCAGTTACAGATATCCATTGTGGTCTTGCCTTGGCATAGATCCCATAGAAATAAGAGGGGCTGTTATATTCTCAAACTATAAAGAAAATCTAAATGATGCCATCAAAAATAATTATAAGGGTGGTCCTATTTTACAAAGCTTGGCCTACTAAGAAACCATCTATCTGCAAATTTATCCACGCTGTCTTCTGAACAGGGTAGGCAGTAAATCTACAACTCAACAGTGGCATCCTCTCTCTGAGAGTCACTCTGTCTAGTACAGTGACAGAATTTTCATTAAGAATTTGTCATCTACTAGGCACAATGGCACATGCCTTTAATCCCAGAACTAGAGGCAGAAGAAGGCAGATATTTGTGAGTTCAAGGCCAGCTTGCTCTACATAATGAGTTCCAGACCAGCCAGGTATACATAGTGAGTCCCTTCTATGCACCACAAAAAAAGAAAGAATGGTAAGAAATTAAAAAAGAAAAAAAGAACGTGTCACTTGTCTCAAGATAAGCACTTCTGCAACTGATGCTTACCCTGCCCCCTCTGTCCCTGTCATCAGCCTTATGGAAATAAGTGCCTCATCACTCTCAGCTCCAAATACACCAGGAAAGCAGATGCCACATAGAACATTCCTCTCTGGTTCAAGTTGGCTTCTAACAAATGGAGATATTGGGTTGCTTGATTTGCTTCCATTGACTGCTTTTATTAAGCCCATAAGCCTTTTCTGGAAAGTTTTACCTCACATTTTCATCTATTGATTTTAACATCATGCCTTGTTCAATGTTTCTCCTGAAATATTAGCACTATATCTTAACCTGACATGCCAGCTTGCTCTAAATCATTCATTACTGGAGAAAATTCAGTGTGAACATTAACTCTAAATGGAAAAAATTAGCTGTATTAGCCCAGTGTCAACTCCAGCCCATTAAGAAACCTAGCAATGAATTAGTCCTGGATCTAGTCGGGGAAACCTGGGCCCTGAATGTTACCAGCAGCAGACACTGCTGAAGCTCTGCTCTATGTCTATCCATCCTTTATGGACATGCACCCCTATTCATGCTTCTTAATGACCCAAAGACTCTAAAAATTCCACTTAAATGGCCGTCAAGAAAATTACCTCCCTCTCTTACAGCTAGAAAAGCATCTTAGAAGCTATGTTCTCACTGCAACCACGATGATATAAAAATATTTGTAAGCTACTTCACATTTGGTATCCCCCATTGATATTTAGTAATTCTACCCTGTGCAAACTGGCAAGAACACGCTGCCCTTACCCTACAGTGTCTACAGGGAGTACTACTGGTATTTAGCACAAAATGCTGACGAGTCTAAAGGTTGATCAAGCGTGGCAGAATTCATCCACCCCTCCCCCAAAGATTTAGCTGTTCCCTTTAGCTTACAGAAAACAAAGACTTCAGGATATATGTTCTTCAAAATGACCTAAAACCAGAAGTCTTAAAAAGAACAGTATACTTATAATCCTCCATATATCTGAGCCATAATGGCCTTGCACTACTGGAGGGAATCGGACACAGACTTAGTATGTGGCCTGGGCTGATATGTTCTTACTCAAAAAATACAAAGGGCCTAAAAGAAGATACTGGAGGAGAAATGAAAGCAGAGGGCGTGGCTGCTGAGATAGTACTGTTGGTATTGAGCTTGCTTTGCATGCATGAGACCCTGAGTTCAGTCCACCAGACACAAAGAGAATAGGAGAGGGCACACAGTACCGCCTCATGGTGGAACTCTCTCCAAATGAGAGGGGAGGGGTGGCTACAGGGATGAGTTGTCCACCAAGTAGTGATATCCCTTAGTCAAAGGACAAGAGAATTAAATCTAAATCTAGCCTGATAGCCTGGCTTGTTGAATGTCCCTTCCCCTTTTCACAGAGGCCCTTGTTGATCGGCATATTTTAACCTTCTTCTGATCCTTGCCAAACTACCAACCAGCTGTCACCAAAATCTGTATTAAAACAGCACACAGCCACCACCGAGGCTGGAAAGACCCACCGAGAGAGCACTCAACAAGCACTAAACCCTGAGCTAAATCCAGATTCTGTCTCCCAGCCTTCATCAGCTAACATTACTTGTTCTTAAATCTTTGGCAAGTCAAAACAAAAGTAAGTCCTCACAAAACATATTTTGAGGAAGCTCAGTCCACCTCCACTTTATTAAGGACTGCAGAACCCACCAGCAATGGACTGAGACTGCTACAAAGCCAGGTGGGAGGTTCAGAGATACAGCAAGGGGCTGTGGGATCCTTTTGAGAAAACTGCCCTGCCCTAAACAAGACCAGAAGAGAAGAAGTCATCACACAGTCAGGGCTTTAAGGATACAAGTGTACAGGACAATCCCATATAAACCAAACTACAAGGGTATGCCACCAGCCCAGGCCTCAGAGGGCCCATATCTGCTAACTCACTTTCTGGAGCATGCTTTAAACCAGTGGTTCTCAATCTTCCTAATGCTTTAATACATTCCTTGTGTTGTGGTGACCCCAACCATAAAATTATTTTTGTTGCTACTTCATAACTGTAATTTTGCTACTGTTATGAATTGTGAGAATATATATATTCTCACATATATATTCTCATATATATATTCATGATTCACAGGTTAAGAGCCACTGCTAAGCCTAAGGACCCGGTCTGTTCTTCCTAAATTCTCCATTTCCCTAAAGGACTCAATAACCACATCCCCACTACTAGAAGTACAAAGGTTCTCCCTTATCAGAGACATACGTTCCAAGTCTCCAGTGGATACTCAAAGCCATGAATACTACCAAATCCTGTATATTCTTGTGGTATTCCCATACCAAAAAAAATACCACTGACAGAATTAATTTCGAATTCTGGCCCAGTAAGAGATTATTGACAATAACTCATATAAAATAGCACAAATATAATAGACTGGAGCAAAAGTTTGGTGTTTAAAGGCGCATTTTCAGTGAAGTCAGGGTTCCTTGAATACAAGTCCTATGAATCCATGACAGGCAATCTGATAATCAATACCACAGTGACTAATGGGGAGGTAGCAGCACATACAGTGAGAATAAGCTGGACAAAGGGATGATTCATATCCGAGGCAGGATGAAGCAGGATGGAGTGGGATGGTGTGAGATTTCATCACGCTACTCAGAATGGCATGTAATTTAAAATTTATGAATTGTTTATTTCTGGAAATTTCCATTTAATATTTTGAGACCATAGTTGACCACAGGTGAAGGAAGTAGGGTACGGTAATTTGGATGAGCTACTGTTCCTTCTGCACCGAAGGACCTAGCTGAAGCCTCCGTCACAGATACAGTTGAGAGAATAAGCATCCCACTACTATCACTCCTGTGCAAGATACTGCAGCCAGGGTCTGGACAGAGCCCCTGGCCCCCAAACCTCCACATGCCCCGGTCCTCTAGCACATTACACCTATATAGAAGTAATTTCAGGGGGAAGAGAAAGAATCTGAGGCTGTCAGTCTAGGGCAGCTCTCAAAGTGGAGAGTCCTGCTAGTGGGAATTTAATGGGTTCAGCCACCACGGAAATCAGTACAGAGGTCCCCCAAAAGACTGAAAACAACACTCCCATATGACCCAGCTTCAACACTCTTGGATATATATCAAAAGGCTTCTTAATTAGCATATTTTCCACATTCATGTTTGCTGAAATACTACCATTCACATGAACCAAGATAATTCCCAAGAGGGAAGGAGGGACAAGGTGGGAGGGTGGGAGCGATAGGAAGGCAAATGCAAGTAAATTACAACTCCGTGTGTGTGTGTGTGTGTGTGTGTGTGTGTGTGTGTGTGTGTGTGTGTTTATAAAACATGAAGATGAAGTCCATTAGTTTATATGGAAAACAGCTTCTCTGGTGTCCAGCTGAGCCTATGGTATAAGAGGCACGAGCTAGACTAAAGTTCTGTGGTATGTGGAGGTACTGTGTAAGAGAAGAAATGGCTACCCAAGGAATGATGTTACAGGCAATCCCAGGGTCCCAGAAAGCATCTGGGTACCTCTGAATTCTCGGGGATGAGCACCAGAGCAGAGGCAGGGTTCTTCCACAGCCAATTTGTCCTTATCTCCTGCCTCCCTGGAAAGAAGGAAGAGCTAGGTCTCTTTAGGAACTATTAGAGAAGTACAAAGTTCCGACCACACGGTAGTATAGAAAACAGAAGGAGAAAAATACGGTTCACCTTCTAAGACACACTCAGTTCCTCCTTGATCTAATGAGCCAAGAAAGTAAGCAGATATGAGAAGGATTCCCAAGTCCCAATCATACCCATCCATAGTCCCCAAGAATCCAGGGCTTGGGGTAGTTAGTAACTACTGAAGAAATGAGGACTCTTACGAGAAGTGGGAAATCTGCATCCTAGTTGTGTGCTTTTGAGAAAGTGACATTGCTCCCATAGCCACAAGTTTCCCTCCACCTACGAGGTGTTCACACAAGCAGAAACAAAATATATGGCTGCTTGCAAGAGTAGAACTAACTAATAGAAGTTAAGGGAAGAAAGAATAGATCAGAAAATTATTATGAGCAGATCAAGTTCTTTGGCCCTTTTATAGTTCTGACTGATGCTGACGTAGAAGGTTCCTCTGAGTGTAAGGAAGTGAGTCAGCCCAAGCACTACAGCAAGACCTTGTCTCAGAACAACTCTATTCTTCCCTTTGTGGTACCATTTTCATCCATTAATTTATTTCATCCAACAATGAAACCACTTCTAAGGGAAATAAGATGAGAATTAACCAGATGCTCTAGCATCTCTGGTTGCAGACCAAGATTCCACATGATCTACTAGGCTTTGGGTCTAGTTTCCAGAAGAAAATGGTGCTTTAATTGACTGGCTATACTGAGCAGCATGTATCTGTGCTTTCTAAATTTTAGTGGTATGTCTAGACATATTGCTCTAGAAATCCTAGAAGTGGAATCAATATTTTCATAGACATCAAACCGTATATAGCCATTTACATAAAAAGATGAGGATCATACTTTTTATTTTGAAGAGCAAAACAGATGGAAAAACCAGCATCTGTCATCAAATGGCTAATTAAATAGAATGTGGCATATTCTAACACTGGGATTTAAAGTGTTCTCAGAAAAGATGTTATGATGGGAGGTGCACATAATACATCAGGTGGACAAGGGATCAATACTATATCCAGTGCATTGATGCAGCCACACATCTCATATGTACAGGAGCCAATCCCCTGGCACAGCTTTTAAAATGTGACTTAGTATACCCGAATCCTGGGTAGACCTATGTTTCCAAGACATTCTGGGTGACAGAATTTGTGTCTTGCAATTAAGAAGGGATATTTCCAATTGAAATGAAACTTTATAAGAAACAGCTCCCTAAAGGCAGATCGATAAAAGCATACATCAAACAATTGAGCTGGGGATAGGAATGAGAATTAACTATAAATGACAATGAAGGACCTCATCCAATGATGTTCTAAAACACTTTATGTAATATTTAAACATGCTTCCAGGATACTGTGTAAAAGATTTTTGAATGACCAGGTTTTTTTTTTTTAATGCTTACACAGCAGTTCTAAAGACAATGAAATAACTTTAAAGCCATACTCTGAGTTACAGAAAATGAGGAGTTAGTACTTAATGGGCATGTTTTCAGTTGGAGAAGATGAAAATACTTTAAAGAAAAGCAGTTTGGGGGTTGGGGATTTAGCTCAGTGGTAGAGCGCTTGCCTAGCAAGTGCAAGGCCCTGGGTTCGGTCCCCAGCTCCAAAAAAAAAAAAAAAAAAAAAGAAAGAAAAAAAAAAAAAAAAAAGAAAAGCAGTTTTGTTGGGTTTACACTGTAAATATACTTATATACTTATTGCCAGATATGTTCACTCAAAAAACTTAGAATTGGGGCTAGCAAAGTTGGCTTGGTGGTTAAAGTACTTACTGTGAAAGCATGAGAGATAGAGTTTAGACTCCCAAAACCTATGTAAATGTCAGATGGCAGCCCACCTGTAATTCCGGCCTTGGGAGGTGCAGACAGAGTAGCTCCAGAGCAAGCTGGCTAGTAAAACTAGCCATACTGGTAAGATCTGGTTTTGAGAGACTGCTTCAATGATGGTCAGCTCTAAACACACATACAGATGAGAAACACTAAATGAACTCAGCAGGTTGTATTTATAACTTTATAAATCAATTTATAAATGTAACGATCATGAAGAAGAAGACATGAATTTAAAAGGCATGGGGACCATAGGTGAAGACGGATGGAGAGTAGGGAGAGGGGAAATTATCTAAATACAGTATTCATATGAAACTCTCAAAAATAAGATATTTTTAAAAAGACGATAGAAAGCAATTGAGGATGATTCCTGACATCAACTTTGCCTCCACAAGCACATGCATGCATCTGTGCACTTGCACATATGTGCCCACACATGCAAAAACTTACACATACATATGCATATACCAGTTACAAAAAGAAAATAATCTGAATATTTATATGTGTTTTATCACAATAATAAATAAAACGAGCACAAACTATTTTCACGTCTTGCCAATGAAAGTTCTTTTTTCTCCCTTGTACTCCTATTCAGATGACATCCTAACACTGTTACAGTAGTAGAGTGACTGGAAATAATGCCCCTACAGAGATATAGCAATATCCTGTGTGATTTCAAACCTCTAGACAAGGGCCCTTATTTGGAGAAGCGGTCTTTACAGATACATTTAAGGATGTTAAGATGAAAAGAGCATTTTGAGTCATCTAGGCAGTCCCTAAATTCAATGACAAGTATTCCTATGCAAGGCACGCAGAGGGAGAAGATACACACAAGAAGGCGATATGAAGATGGGGCACGGTTGGAGCAACATACAAGCCGAAGAAGCCAGCACAGGTTGGGCACGTTAGTTTGTTTTCTATCGCTGTAATAAAATACTGACCAAAACCAACCAGGAGAGGAAAGAGTTAGTTTCAACTTACAGGTTCTAGTCCAACCCCGAGGGGAAGGTAGGACAAGAATTCAGGAAAGGAATCTTGAGGCATGAACTAAAGCAGAAACCAGAGAAGGACACTGCTTATTGGCTTCCTTGGCTGCCTATGTTATAGTGCCAGGGTCTACTTGCTTTCTTATGCAACCAAGGACCCTCCTCTCAGGGATGGCACTGGCCACGGTGGGCTGGGCCCTTCCACATCTATCATCAAACAAGAAAACGTTGTCAGGCAGGCATATGTGCGCGCGCGCGCACACACACACACAGAGGCCAGACTGATGGAGACAATTCTTCAGTTGAGTTTTCCTGTTCCCAGATAACAAATAGATTTGTGTCAGGTTAATGAAAACAAATCAGCATTCTTGGGGCATCTAGGAGCATTTCTTCCCCTAGGACAGTCAGAAGACAACTTGCTTTGGGGCTTCCAGCCTCTGGACCTGTAAGACTTCTGTTGTTTAGCCACTCAGTTTATGGAATTTGTTGTGGCAGGCCAAGGAAACAAAACCTACATCCAATATAAGCCCAGTGATGCTCCCACCGAAAACTCCACTCAGACTCCAGGTCACATGCCACGTCAGCCAGGGATTCGCTAGCCATGGTGGTGGGAGTGGAAAGGGAAATAAAGAAGAAAGAAAACTTGGCACAAGCAGCCATCAAAGAGAGCTCCACCTCAACCCTGCGGTACACACTCTGTAGACACAGTTCTGGGGAGGTAGAAGGATCAGTTGAGTTCAGAAATATAAAAGCCACCTGAGCAACACAGCAAGACTGGGTCTTGAAAACCACACCAAGGCTGGAAGAAAGAGTTCAGTCAGCAAAGTGTTTGCTGCATAAACATGAGAATCAGAGTTGGAGTTTCCAGAAGCTATGTTTTTATAAAAAGCAAAGCAGAGTGGTGTCTTGTAATCACAATGCTGGGGTAAGTAGAGACAAGTGGATCACTGAGGGTCTCTGGCCATTCACCTAGCCTAATTGCTCAGTTCCAGGTCACTGAGAGACCCTGGCTAAAAAGACATAATGGACAGCAGCTGAGCAAGGACCTCTAGGGCTTGTTCTCTGCTTTCTGCACACGCATATACAGAGTGTGGATCCACAAACACATGAAGCCACATACATTAAAAAAATAATAATTTTTTGAAAAATACCAGAACAGAGAGGCTACAGACTATTTTTCAAGATAATTTTCCTGGAGACACTTAGAGACATTCTATAAAATACCAAGCAACCCAAGGGCCATCTAAAAGAATGCCTTTCCACAGCACAGCTGTTCTTTGCCACTGTCTTGTCACCGTTCTAGCAGCCATATTGGCAGGGAAGCCTCACTAGCACGTGAGTATCTTTTACACGGATCTCAGCTGTCTTCCTAATTGTTTTCAACAGCCCAGCATGCCAGTCTGCCAGCACCCTCCAATAGTCACGGCAGATTTCCCCAGTTCCAAAAAAGGCTGCATTTTAAAAAAGATTTTTTTTTTCACCAAAAGCACTAATGACACATAGAATGTCAGATCCTACAGTTTGGAACTAGTCTATGAGAAATGAGGACTAAAGTCAGATCAGCGTGTTTTCAGGGCTTGGTTTTATGCATTAACTCATCTTTTAAAAAAATGTGTGCAAACCTTGCATACCCCAAACCAAACAAAACTGTCACCTAATTGAACAATGTCTAAGGCTGGACATTGATGATTTACATAAGCTGTATCCATGGCTTTAGGTTTTCCATTCCAAGTACATCGTGCAACTAATTCACTGTTTCCAATTTTCCAGGGGTTTCTTCCAAGACATTAGGGAACTCAATTTCTAAGAGTATTGGCATTCAAAAACCAGCAGGATTAATAAATCCTTCTACTGGAAAATCCAGGCCACTATGTTCCCCAAATGGGTTTAAAATGAACCCAGATCAATTATTTGACAACCATCTGGTTGCTAACAGGAGACTTTTGGAAACTAGGCTCAAAATAAAAACGCACGAACTGGCACAAAGTTCAGCAACTCAACGAGATTTAAAACCCAGACTGCATCCCCTCCACTGCTTTCTAACCAGCATTTCAATGTCTACTTCTAGAATCTTCATTTTTCCCAGCTGTTTATTATATTTTTGACTCTTCATCATGTGAGGTCTTTCAATAAAATTCTTGGTGGTGGTGGTGGTGGTGGTGGTGGTGGTGGTGGTGGTGGTGGTGATGACTGTCTTAGTCAGGGTTTCTATTCCTGCACAAACATCATGACCAAGAAGCAAGTTGAGGGGGAAAGGGTTTATTCAGCTTACTTCCATGTTGCTGTTCATCACTAAAGGAAGTCAGGACTGGAACTCAAGCAGGGCAGGAAGCGGGAGCTGGTGCAGAGGCCATGGAGGGATGCTACTTACTGGCTTGCTTCCCCTGGCTTGTTCAGCTTGCTTTCTAATAGAACCCAAGATTACCAGCCGACAGCACCACCCACAATGGGCTGGGTCCTCCTACCTGGACCACTAGTTGAGAAAATGCCTTACAACTGGGTCTCATGGAGGCATTTCCACAACTGAGGCCCCTTTTCTGTGAAAACTCCAGCTTGTGTCAAGTTGACACACAAAACCAGCTAGTACAATGATGCTGCTGCTGCTGCTACTGGTGGTGGTGGTGGTGGTGGTGGTGGTGGTGGTGGTGGTGGTGGTGGTGATGTCAAGAGGAAGTTTCTTCTCTATCTCTCTGTATCAGGAGATGTAGTACACAATTAAGCTATGCTTCAGATAATTTTTAGATAGCAACTTTGCTATTACACAAGGAATATTACCACCACATCAAGAGGAAGTACAAAATCCAAACTGCTGAGAAATACAGTTCTGAAACAGTTCTATTCGTGAATGACTCCTTCTGTGGTACCAGTTGAGGCACACTGAGAAGATGTCTCTTCAAACTTCTGTGCCTCATCCCTCAACTCATCCATCTTCAAGAGAGTCTGAATCATCAGATTTAGTAATGGACTCAAACAAAACTTGGACCAAAAGGAGCCTATAAATGCATCTGCTTCAACTCCCTCATTACACAGACACAGTTCCATACCTTGTCCAATCAATGCAATCCTGTTCCCATAACAAGTATTTACTGAGTATGAACTCCACACTAAGCACTGTACCAGATAACAAAGGTAGGTCTGCCCCATCTCTCAAAATCTATAACCTCATGTAGTGAGAGACAAAAGTCAATATAGAGCTTTGAGAGGAAAAAGGGTATCTTTATCAAAGGAAGAAAAAACTGAAGGCTTTTGGCCTAACTTGAAATATTTGGTACAAATATTTTCAATCTGGCCAGGCATGCTGGTATAGGCCTCTAATCCCAGTACTTGGGAGGCTAAAGCAGAAAGATTGACATAAGTTTGAGGACAATCAGGGGTACAAGGGGCGTTCCGAGCCATCCAGAGTTATAGAACAACATCCTATCTATAAGAAAAAAAATAGTTTCTCGGACAGCTCAGTAATTGTTGTCACTAGTGGATCCTATCATGCTAATGCATTGTGATTGGAAAGCATGGGATTATTTTTTTTTCCGGAGCTGGGGACTGAACCCAGGGCCTTGCGCTTCCTAGGCAAGCGCTCTACCACTGAGCTAAATCCCCAGCCCCCAGCATGGGATTATTTTAACCATAACGCCTATGGAAGGTGCCCATAAACTGATAAATGGATACACAAGGCACAGAGTATTCATAAAATATTACTCATCCTTAGAAAACAAAGCATGGGAAGTCCCACACCCGCGGATCCCGGCCCGCAGCAGCTCTCTGCTCCCAGAACCCGTGGGAGAGATACCTTACCGCCTGGTCAGGTGGGCACTCCTGAGGCTGCAGAAGCGGAAGAGACCACCAACACTGCCCATGCCCACATCC
>NC_046172.1:33134222-33370613 GCF_011064425.1 Rattus rattus
CAAAGCATATCCTGTCACATGCCACAGATGAAGCCGGAGGATATTCTACTAAATTGAGTAAGCCCAGCAAAGACAAAGCCTACCTGCTAAGATCGCTCAGTGTGAGGCACCTGCAAACGGACAAAAAGCAGAATTTTGGCTGCCCGGGCTTAGGGTACAGAACACGGGGTTGTTCAACAGATACACTGTTTTGGCTTTATAGGATGAGAATGTTCTGGAGATTAGAGGCACAAAAATTCACAGAATACACTTCACATTATTGAACTGTATACTCAAAACTGGGCAAGACTGCTCATTCTGTGTATTTTATGAAATTTTAAAAATTTATATCAAATCATATGAGCTTAATGAAACAGGCCAATTTCCATTTAAAAGAGGAGGTAACGTTTACCACCTCGAGCATCAACCTACTTGTATGTCTGGGACCAGAGTGCAGGATAGAGTAGTACCTAAACATAGATTTGTGTCCCTCATCCAAAATGCTTAACACTTTCACTTACATATAACAAAAATGTGTTGAAATGGTACTGTACTTTTAAAACACAGGATTCATGTATTTTTTTTTGGACAGAATAATGAAAATTGATTTCAGAACAAAAAGCTTTGTTGGGCTTCACTTTATATACTCATATGTCACAGCTTGAAGGAAACTTTACAGGCTTTTAGTGCACCTGCATTTGGTTGCTTGTCACATGACATCAGCGGAATTTTCCACTCGTGATATCACAGAAGCTTCAGATTTTTAAGAACTTTATATTTCATGTTTTCAAACCAGGGGGTTTCAACCTTTAACATAACCAGACAGGCATCTGCCTTCCAAATAGTGGAGATTAGCAGATAGAGGAAGGGTTCGAAGAAGGAGTACTGATGACTCCAAAATGATTACTGAGGGTAGGCGAGAGGGAATCAAGTGGCTCCTTTGACTAAGTTGTTTTTGTTCAGTGTCTATTTGAAATATTTGTAGTGATAATCAAAAATAAAACAATAGAAAGCTAGTTTAGAGGCTCAAGACAAAACAGATCTCTAATATTGGTTATTCTAATTCATTATATCCCAGCCACATAAAGAATCTGAGACATATAAGTGAACTTAAGGGTAGCAACAATATGACTAATTCATTTTAAAATCATACCTTTCTTTTTTATTTTTTTAGATAGAATACATTTACATCATTCAAATAACATATATCTGAACACCAAAAGACACACACACACAATACACACACACACACATCGTGTTTGGTTTTATTCCTTTTATCGTGAGTACTTTGGGGGAAATTACTACTTACTAATTGTAGATTATTTTAAAGCAAATTCTAAAACACTAACATAAATTCTTCACTACTCCCACACCTTTCTTTTTTCATTTAATACCTTTATAGAGTTCTTTTTATATTGATTTTTAAAAAGCATCATTTTTCTTTTTAGTGTATACATCAGTATGCAGAGTGTATTATATGTACATGCATGTATAGAGATGCACACATGCATGCATGCACACACACACACACACACACACACACACACACACACACACACACACACACACACACACACACACACACACACACGTGCAGGTGGCCTGCTTTAACTCTTTCCACCTTCTTCCACTGAGACAGGCTCATTCTCTGAACCTAGAGCCAGGTGACATACAAGGAACCACAGAGATTCTCACATCTCCACCTCCCATAGCACTGGGGTTAAAGGCAACATGCCACCAGACCTACCTCTTCATGTGGATGCTGGAGGTTTGAATTCGGGGCCTTGTGCTTATGCAGCAGGTGCTCTTAGCACTAAGCCATGTCCCTAGGCCCTTTTATTGTTTGTTCTAATTGTAGAGTACACCATTATATGAATGTACTATAATTTATTTACCCCAAGTGAATGTGTGATGTTTACAATATTTTTCTACCAAGAATAGCTTGTAAGAAAACTAACTTTATTAAAAACAAGATATATGGGTATAGTGTCCCATGTCTATAATCTCAGCTTCTCAGAGGCAGATGCAGAAAGACTACGAATTCAACATTAGTATTGGCTGTTTAACTAATTCAAGGGCATTCTGAGATACTTGAGACCCTAATCTCAAAAACAAAGTGAACAGGAAAAATCAAAAGAGTTCACTATATACCACAACTTAGTATGTTAGTATGACCTTAAACCGGTATCCTCCCAGCTCTTCTGGACTCTCTGACACATAAACTACAATCCCAACTAAAAAGCCTTTCTAGTCCATTCTGGCCCCAAGTGAGTGCCAATCCCTCATTTCTCCTCTACATATTTTCATACAACTGGTTTTATACTGTTGCCTGATATGAAGTTCACAGCTATTGGTCATACTACTGAATTTTGCATATTACATAGCAGCTCTATTAAGCTCGTGCTCAGTAAATACTAATCGACTAGCATTAGTAAACGCCTCTCTTGCTCAATACTCAGTTTTTTTCAACCCATATGTCCCTCAAAGAAAGTTCCAGCCAGTTTTGCCCTTAGAATCATCATCAAATCATAATCAAATTGTGATTCAATGCCAAAAAAATCTAAATCCAACAAATTGAATCCTCTTGGCATGCTCTATACACAGAACAGGAAACATCATGACATTCGGAAGGTGCCCGACATCCCAATTCACAGGCACAAAATGATATTTAAATAGCATCTGTGGTGGGGACAGAGCCAATATACACAAGAGAGTCACAAGCAACACTGATGTGGAGTAAAGACGAGGCTCTCTCACATTTGTAAGGATAAATTATGTTCACCATAATTCCCAATCACATTTTAATTTTACTCAGCAATTTATTTCATTCATCCAATCAATTTACATTGAGAGTGGTGTCTGAGCTGAGACCTGCATGTCAAGCAGGGGTGGCAAACCAGGTAAGAAACCCTCCAGACATAGACAGAGGTACACAGATGGCAAATTGGGTTGGAATACAAACTCTTTCACAGGCTAAAATGTATTTTTCTTTTTTTTTTCCGGAGCTGGGGACCGAACCCAGGGCCTTGCGCTTGCTAGGCAAGCGCTCTATCACTGAGCTAAATCCCCAAACCTAAAATGTATTTTTCTACAAGAAGTTCAAGTCCACAGTGCCTGGGAATGGGACCTTATTTAGAAACAGGGATATTGCAGATGATAAAGGTAGGATGAGTTCACTAGTATGGCCCCTAAACTATTAAAATATAGATTATAAAATCCTCACAAAAGAAGGGGGGATTGGAGCCAGGCGTAATTGTTTAACACCTGAAAGCTCAGCACTTGGGAAGCTGAGGCAGAAGGACTCCTATGTGTTTAAGGCCATCCTAAAGTGAGATTCAGGCAAGTCTGGGCTACAGCCTGAGACCCTACCCACCCCCCCAAAAAAAGAACAAAAATAGGGGAAAGAGGATAATTTGGACAGAGACATGTAAATGAGAAGAACACCACATGAAGATGAAGGGAGAAAGAGAGCTAAGCTAGAATACCAGAAAACAGAAGCTAGGGAGAGGGATGGTACAGTTCCCCAAGAGATTTCAGAAAGAAGCAGCCCTGCTTGGACCTTGATGCCAAGCTTAAGAGTTCCACTGGAAAATCTGCATTGGTTAAACCACTCAATCTCTTGTTTTTAAAGCTATGTGGATAAACTATCATAGCTTGAATATGAAAAGTGTCTACAGAAGTTTTTATTTGAATGTTGTGGGCTTCAACTAAAAGGGCTGTTAGGGGACATTATGCTCTTTAGAACGGTAGCCCAGTGGGCAAAAATTAGATTCCAAGGATTGATCCTTAAAAGGTTATCAGCCCATCCCTTAGTTCTGACCACTCTCTGCTACTGCCATATAAACAAGGGTCCAGTATATACTACCTATCCACCATATACTACCTGTCTGTCTACCATATACTACCTGTCCACCATATACCACACTGTGACTCCATACTCATCATGATGGATGACAAATCTCTGAAACCATGAGCTAGCCTTTTGTCACAGGCTTACACAATGGATATTATGTGTAATGAGGATTCCCACCACACCAAAAGTCACTTCCAATCAATTTTAGGAGCAGAATCTTTGTCCTAAGTAAAATTTGATCTGGAACATCAGTGTGATAACAAAAGAAAAGAGTCAAAAGGGTGACTCAGAGAAAAATATGTCACTTTTCAAAACCCATAAAGGACACACCTTCTCTGATCCCTTGAGTTCTTTGAGTCCCTATTTGAAAAGAACTTAGAAGGTAGGTGCAGAAGGGAAAAAAGAAAACCTCAAACCAGGCTGGAGCCAGAAGAGCTAGGTGAGGGAACAGAGCAGTGACCACGGGTTGGTATGGGTGAGGGAACAGAGCAGTGACCACGGGTTGGTATGCTCCAAGTGCCATAACAAACAGTGCAGCTAGGGGCTTAAGTAGCAGAACTGCATGATCTCCCACTTCAGGAGGCTGAAAGTAACAGATCAAAGGGTTGGTACACTTGGCTTCTCCTACACTTCCTCTCCTTAGATAATAGATGGCTGCATGTTTGTTACATCCTCACCTGATCAACCCACAATGTACACACACTCCCACTGTCCCTTCTTTGTGTTCTGTTCTCCTCTTCTCATAAGGACACTGGTCATCTTATAGCTTGAAAGTCCCTATTATCTCTAAATGCAATCACAATGATATAGTGTTGTCCAAGACTTCCATGTGAATTTAGAGCTATAGAGCAGACCAGAACCAATTAGGTCCAAAGGCCACTTTGCTGGGATAATACTTCCTGCCTCTCTCATTCTCAGGAAACCCTTACTTTAGCAGTATTAAAATTTCTTTGTGAAAAAATTATCTTATGGTTTTAAGCCAGCCCTTTGGAAGCTCTTGAAGGAGTTATGTCAGCAGGTCTCAAAGAAAATCCCCTCAGAGGGCTAGCAAGGAGAGAAAAGAATCCACTTCTACCATTCTACTAGAAAAGAAGATATCCCAAGAAGTGGCCCAATTTCAGGATCACTAACATAAGAGGCACTCTGAGACCTGCTTCCTCTCTGTATCTCAGTGTAACTTTCCCAGTGCTAACTCAAAAACTCCTCTCCAACAACATACTACGGTCCTTCCATTGTCAAGGACAGAGCTCCAATTTCTCAGAGAACATGGGCCCTTCACAATGTTAATGGGGGTTCTGATAGCTGCTTGTGAATACTGAAGCTCAAGAAAGTTCTCCAAATTTCTACCATCCCAAACCACTTCAAATACCAAACCATTGGAAGACAGCCCTTTCTTGCACTCTCCCTTGGGCAGGAAAGTAATACATTGAATGATAAGATTTTATATATTTATATATAGATATAATTTTTATTATAAAATATAATATAAAATAGATACTATGTCAAGTACTATTCTGGGAAGAAAAGGAGGACATCCAGGAGAGGTTTCCTTTACTGATCATAGCAGTCCCCCAAATAAGGAGAATTCTGGAATGAAGAGTCAATCAAAATACTCACATACCAAGCTCTATGTTTCACAATGTTGAAGACTAGAAGCCAGGTGTCAGAAGTTGATAGGAGTAAGGGGGGCAATAATGACAGTAAATACAGGCATTTGCTGTCAAGCCAGATAACCTGAGTTCAATTCCTAAAACCCACATGGTAGAAAGAAAGTGACCCATTGAAGCTGTCTTCTGACATCCATATGTGCTATAACAACTGTATGTGTACACCTGTGTGAACACATATACATACATTAATAAAAATATAATTTTAAAAAACTTAATTGGGGTAAAAAAATCTGTTTTTTTCATAAAGAGCAATAAAGGACCTTTATATACAAATATCATCTTTTTTGTGAAAAGAACAGTGTAAAAAGATGTCAACCTGGAGAGGTAAAAGCTGGAGAATGGAGAAATATCAGAAAAGACTTTATGAAAAAGAAAGCACCAGAGCAGAGCTGGTAATAGTACAATCATATCATACAACATTGCATTAAATTTCATTTACATTTTACATTTGGTACCCAGTGAAAAGACTCTTTAGTTACGAGGATCCATTTCTAACTCCTTCAATGCCAATTGCGATATATTATCAAATGCCACCAGAAAGGTGACTCTCTAGGCACTGACCTCAAACTTTATACATGTGATTCTTTCTTAATGGCTTTTAAAAATCAAATCCAGTTTCAGACCCATCTCAGAAGAAAATCAGTAAGTACACATCTCTCTGGACACGTACAATACTGTAAACGAATCTCTACAAGGGTCACAGAAATAGATGTCCTCCCCTCCTAACCAGTTACGCAAAGAAATTTCTACCTTTGTGTTGCTAATTTATTAATCAACAGCTATGCCGGCCAGAGAAGACATGCCACGGAAAGAAGTCAAGATATATATACACCATTGGTGGAAAGGAAATGTAATAAGACCAAACATAATCACTAGGGATATAGGCTCTTAATCTACCAACTTCATCAGTACACACTTACCTCTTGGATAAATTAGCATAAAACAGAATGATTTGTTACAGGAGGAAAAACTTTAAATGAGCTCAACTAGGGCACTGATTAAATAGAAGGTGCCAGAGCAGGAAAACATATTAAGTGAAAAAAATCAGTTGGCTCATACCTTGCATATTGCTGCTCAGTTCATGAATTTTAAAACATTTTTTAAATGTAGGAAAAATCCTAGAGAATGAAAAATCAAGGGGTGGAACGGTAGGAAAATTTAAGCTCGTCTATGCTTTTGGATGTTTTTGCCATGAATTTATAATTGTAATGTCATCAAACAATTTTAAGAAAAATACATGGGCAACGAGGATGTAGTCTTAAACTTCTTTTGTGATGTGCATTGTTTGTATGTGAGTGTTTTGTCTGCATGGATGTCTGTGCACCACATGTCCAGTGTCCTTGAAGGCCAGAAGATCAGGTCCCCTGAAACTGGAGTTACAGGTAACTTGAGGCCACCCAATATGAGTGCTGGAATTGAACTGGGGTCCTCTGAAGAACAGCAAATGCTTTAACTGCTGAGCCATTTCTCCACCCCAAACAGTGCATTCTTATAATTATTTCCTCTCCCTCTTCTCTTCTGTCTCTGTCTCTGTTTCTCTCTCTCTCTCTCTCTCTCTCTCTCTCTCTCTGAGATTGCAAGTATACATTCTTAAATATTTGCCAGCCTGATTGCTCCTCAGGAAGTAGCATATTACTGTAAAGAAGGTTTCATGAACAAGGCATGAATTCTCAAAGTTTTTTTATTAGTCATCCTTTAATTAGAAAAGCAAAGAACTTTCCACAGCCCATTCTTCAAGTCTAGTGCATAATCAAATTTTTCCAGTGAATATATATATATTCAAAATATAATCCAGAACATGATAGATGGGGTACCTTTCTAAATGGATCTTAAAATTTACAGTGATTATAATTCCTTTATGGAAAAAGGAGCTATGAATGACTTAAGCACGTACATGAACACTTCACAATGTTGCTTGAACTGGTAAAAACAAAATTGGAAACAAATCAAGCATTCACAACAAGAGACAAGGTGAATTAACCATACTGATTACACAGTGAAACATGGTGCAGTCATTATAAACTCTTATCCTATGTTACAGATACATGAGAAGTATTACTTGTGGACTAGTCAACCTTAAAAGTGGATTTTTATAGCATTTTATACAAGAGAGTATCTGGAAAGTTGTATTCATTAGTATATATTTAATCATGAATGTTAAAAAGACAAAATATAAATTGCCATTATTTCTAGACAGAATTACAGATTTTATGTGTTATATTTTAGCTGATCTCTAATATTTTAGTTGTGCGCTTTTTAAACTTTAGAAAAATATTGATTTTCTTCTTCTTTCACAGATACAATAATCTTTTCATCAAAAGGAATTCAAATAAAAGGTGTCTCTCTCTCTCTCTCTCTCTCTCACACACACACACACACACACACACACACACACACACACAGTGGAACACATGTCTCTCCCTCCCTTCCTCTTTTATTGTTTTTTTAAAATGGCTTTTCTGCTGTTTTAGAAAGTGGAGAGGAGAAAAGAGACAGGTCTTTTCAAGCATTTGCAAGGTTGTCTCTCCTGACTGCATCAGGTTAATGGTTTCTAATCTGGGGCAACTCTGTACCACTGAGAACATTTGCAAATTTCTACAGACACTTTCTGTTGTAACAACGTGTACTGTTGGCATTTAGCAGGTAGAGACCAGCATGCTGCTGACCAGTGTTCAGGACAAAGGTCTCTCTTTCTCCAAAGAAAAAGACTTAACTGTCCCCAAAAGTCAACAGTGGCTAAGAAATCCTGTGTCAGGCTAATTAGTTTTCAGACTGCACTCTAACCCTCTACACACATCATACCTTAATGACTGAGAACATCTGGACAAGAGGTACATCTGGCACCAACCAGGGAAGCAGAATGCCTGAGCTGACTCTGGATAGACCTGCCATTCCTTTACTTGTTGTGCAACTGCAGACAGACACTACTGACCTCCTGCCCTTCTCTAAGTTGGGAATCTTATCACCTATTATCCAGAGGGTACAAGAAGCTTCAACACAATAAAAAGGGGGATTATAAACTGCTAAGCATCATGTACATATAAATGACATGGTCATTCTAGGATCCTAACTGTCTAGGCTTACCAATGAAATGAAAGCTCACTGAAGGTTTTAATCAGACTTTGCCTGATATTTTCCTTATTTGGGTCACATCACCTACTACAGAGTCCAGCTTGACTGAAAAAAATCAAAAACCATATACTGAGAGATTTTTGTGCATCTTCATTGACTTATGTTATGAGGCAGCATAATTTAGTAGTTCCAAACCCTGGAATCAGACTCCTAGAAAAGAACATGACTTCTACTAGCTAAGTGACTATAAAAAGGGATGTGGCTTGGTTTCTCCTGTAACACATTTTCTTTATCTGTTTATTCAAACCAGAACAACTCTGAACCGGGCCATTTGAGAGTGTAAGAAGCCACTGTCAAGGCTAAGGCACTAGCTGTTCATTAGACCTGTCCCCAAACATAAGAAGGTTACTCTGAAGAGAAGAGTAATTACAGTTTCTGTCTGGAAAGCTTGTTGTGATGACCTAGTCAGACAAACAAGGCATACAGTACAGTCCCAGTAACTACTGGCTTTGTCTACACTGCTTTCTCTCTTGGATTCATTCAGCAAGTCCTTCATTTAGGCCTTTTTCATCCAGGCCTCGTGTTCTGTGCAGAGAAGACAAGGGAAAGTCAGATGCAGCCATTCTAAATGGCGGATTTCTTTGCCTTGTTCTACGGAGTTTGGGTTTAATTCTGTAGACTTTTCTTACCTATATACACTGTCATGGTGTGCAGAATTACACACAAAGCCACAAGCCACCATTTGAGGTTGAAACCCAGGAAACCCAGATCAAGTGTATAACAGTTAAAAGTCTGCTTTGCAAACATGAACTGAGAGGTAGAACTTATCTAATCAGCAAAGACAAAACAATTTATTATCCCACAGCCCCTGATGCAGAGAGGCTCTTTCAGCTTGGATAAAACATAGCTGTACAGAAGGAGTCTTGCAGAAGGCACTAATTAATAATACATTATAACCTAGTACTACTCGGTGTTTAAAAGCATATTAGAGTGTCAGCTCCCCTTCATTTCTACATGCGTTCTATTACAACAAATTCTATGCTGTGAGTGATTATAAACCGCCATAGAGCCCTATACATAATAAAAGCCAAGTTTCTCTGACTTGCTTTTTATACTCAGATGCATTGTACTTTTAAGCCAAGAAATCAGTAGTTTTCAATCCCATACTCAAACAATTTTCTTTTTAAAGGTCAACACTCACCAGGAGAGGTAAATGTTCCTTATTTTATTCAGATGATTATTAACCTCTAGGGACTTAAGACTATTAATCTCAAACCCTCTCTCCTGTTTCTTACTCCCTGACCCTCTATTCCAGTAAAGTCTGTCTCCAATACTAGAAGTATAAATTCTCATACCCATGTGCCTACATACTTAAACGTGGGGCCTTGCCCTTCCCCCTTCCTCCTCATACACATTTTACTACACACACATCCTTAGCCCACCCCTCCTTTAGTGCCCATTTCAGACAGCCATCAGGGAGGCTACTCCCTTAGCACTTGTGAGTTCTACAACATAAGCCAAGCACCATCTCTAGAAACGTAAAACACATACCTCCACCAGAAGAGGATCTAGCAAATAAGCTTTGCATATAGAATTCAGAACGAACCAACAGATTCTTCCTTTCTGTTGTACACTACTCCTCTGTCTTGATTCAAAGAAGCTGGAATCAGAAGCATGTGTTTTGATGTGGTGCTGGCTACACAGGCATGCTTGGTGTGTGAAAATTCAACAAGACATATGCCTGTGTGTGTTTTTTATATGCACGCTATACTGTTGTAAAATAATTTTAAAGTGGCTTAGATAGTGCAAGTCTGTAGATAAAGTAAACATAGCTTGTGCCATTCCAGCAGTGTTTTCCAAACTGAGTTACCACCAAGCAGAAGGCCACGAAGTCAGTTTAGAAGACCCAGACCAGAATCACCTTTAAATGGGGAAAGGAGGGGGCACGCTAAAGGAAGGTATTGTTTCAGAAGGTTTATTTCAGTTACATGTGTGCACATACGCAAACATATAAAGCATATCATCGCCAGCAGGTTGCTTAAATTGCAGGGCATGAGCCAAAAAAATGTCTTAAGAAAAGCCAGGCCCGGGGCTGGGGATTTAGCTCAGGGGTAGAGCGCTTACCTAGGAAGCGCAAGGCCCTGGGTTCGGTCCCCAGCTCCGGAAAAAAAAAAAAGAAAAAAAGAAAAGCCAGGCCCAACTGCGGTACCTACATGTAATCCCAGCATAGGGAAGATAGAGACAAGCAGACCTCAGGTCTCGTCCTAAGTCAGCCTATTTCACTTACTCAGCAAACAACATGGATGGTGCTTCAGGAATGACACCCAAAGTTATCGTTTAGCTTAAACACACACACACACACACACACACACACACACACACACACACACACCTTAAAAACATCAGTAAAAAGGAGCCTGGAGTAGTTAACAGCAGTGATCTCTACTGTATGGTGCTCAGCCTTTTTCTGTATAAGTCCTTTAAGTTTCAATTGGCTGGTAAAGACCCCTGATTCAGGGTATCCTGAATGGTGCAAGGCTGGAGTCCATGTCCAAGCAAGACTCTGTGTCAGCCTGTTCACCAGCCCAATGACAGTCTCACACCAATTCTAAGAGTAGATACCGTTAACCCCATTTTAGAGTAACCAAAATGGAGGCTCAGTGAAATCACTTCCGGGGCATCTAAAACCATCTTCTGGCTCCCTCCAGGATCCAGGCACACATGTGGTGCATAGAATATATGCAGTCAAAACTCCCATACCCGAATTAAATCTTTAAAAACATATGTACCAACAAGTAGATTTAAACTCTAAAACTGAGGTGATTCTAATCCTAGCTTGATCTCAACACATGTGCCTGGGGAGTAAGTCATCCAGATTTCACAGAGCCCTCGATTTGGTAACTCTAGGGGGGGTTAATATTATCTACTCCCTAGAATTGGTGTAGGGCTGTCAGTGAGCTAGAGAATGTGCTGCCACAGAGTCTTGCTTGGACACAGCCTTGCTTCCACTTAGGATACCCTGAACTAGAGTCTTTGCCAGCAGGGAGAAACCAAAAGGAGTTATGGAAAAGGGCAGCACCAGGACTGAGCCGCCACATGACCAGCTGACGTTGCAGGGAGAACAAACCACTAACATTTGTGAGCACACAGTGAGGCAGGGAAAAGCCATGCTGCTCCCCCCACACACACACACCCGCACTTGGTGATAAATCACTCGGCTTTGGATTCTGACCAGAGGGAAAACCACTTTCCAAGATAATAGGGTTTTTCCCATTACTCTTGGCAAGAGATGGAGAAAGGCAGAAGCGGGGTGGGGATAAAGGCCTTAGTAGAGAAATGAAGAATTTGTTTTAAGCAAATAACTTTGAAGACAGGTGGTTTGCATTTTGAGATATGATGATGATGACAACGATGATGATGATGATGAAGAAAACAGAGGGTGCATCCACATACCCGCCAAGGGCTGGCAGAGAGGGAACCAGAGCCTTGAGTCTTGATGTTCCCCAAACTGTGATGACTGCAGATTCATCAGTCAGTGGGGGAGGCTCTGCTACAGAAAGGGCAAACCTGTCTTGGTCAGCTTGCAACAACCGCAAACTAATTAAAGCTCCTTCACTAAATCAGCTTACGCAACAAATACTTGCCGAGTGTTTACTGTACATCTAGACCTGAGTTGGGGACTGGAGCTACCCCTCAGGAATAAAACAAACCGAGTTCCTGACTTAGCAGAACTGAAATTCTAGTCTGGGAGATACCAAATGCTGAGTGAGTCAACAGGTCAATAAAACCTTTATAGGCTGGGCTCCAAGGGCTCCCCAAGAAATAATCATGACAATGTGAAAGAAAGAAAGGAAGTCCCTTCAGAGAAGATAGGCCCAGCAGGGCCTCTGCTTCAGGTGACACCCAAAAGAAAAGCCAGCTAGACAAGCCAGATACCAAGGAAAGGGCATTCCTGGCCTGGAGAACCACAAGTGCCTGGGTCCAGAAGCAGGAAAGAACACAGTGGGGGCTAGGCATGAGGAAATCTCTTTGATGAAAAGGACTCTCCAAACAGGAAGGTGACCCTTGATAAGGCTGAAAAGGTAGGCAAAAACCAGTCACAGAAAATGACTCGGGTTTCAGTGAAGGAGTTCTAATGAACATTCAGATAAAAGATGCTCTTAGTTCATTTCATGCCCAGAGTCCAGGTGATGGTTCCAGAAATCAAAAATAGTTCACAATAAGTGGGGAGTCTTGACAGCTAAAGGCAACAGACTCCGGCTTAAATGTAAGATGAAAAATAAGACATTTTAAAAACAGAAAGGGCAGGGAAAACCTGAGACTGTCAAAGCAACATATTATTAGCAATGAACTCACATTTGAGCAAATATAAAAGAGCTAGTGAAGTTAATGAACAAGGCTGTAGACGGCGCCCCCCCCCCTCAGTTGAAAGGCCTCAGGAACTGATCCATGTGCCTGGCAGTTGCCTAAACTCATGAAGGAGGTAAACTGAAACAGCCTAAAGGAAAGGCAACGTGACCATGTACTTGTAAATCAGATATTAGGCGAACAGAAAGGCAGTGGTCATCAAGATCTCTTTTTTTTTCTTGTTTGTCTTCCTCTCCCTGAGGAATAGAGGCACACAGAGGCTCAAAAGTCAAAGCCAAATCAGACTTTTGATTTCTCTCTCTCTCCTACCACAGACTCATCACATGACTTCCTAACGCAGGCCTCAGGCCCTAGAATCCACTGGCACCCTCTCCCCAGAACCTTGATGGAAATTTTTTTGTGTGGGGGGGCCACCAGACCATGACCAAAAGAACAACAACGATGGGCTTAATTAAGCAAGGCAAAGTAGCCTGCTGTGAGGTCAAACCTATGATACTGACCAACAGAATCTGAAGGCCTTTGGGGCTACCTCTGCAATGAACCCAACAGCAGCACTGGTGGCATCTCACGGGACCCATCACATGGCTTGTACCTATGAGAGGCCACCATCAAGAGCCAGGTCAACAAGAACCAGGTGAGAAAGGAATAAGACTTGGAAGATTTGTTTTGTTAGTGGCCCAAGGCTACTAGGCTACCTGAAAGGGGATTTGCAATACCTGATACCTGATTAGCAACTAGGAACAGACAATCCTCCTGACGGACCCCAAATAGACTTTCTCTCCTGCTTCCCAGGCTACTGCCTCTCTAACCCCCTTTAGCTCTCAACACCACAGGAAAGTCAGATCCCACACCTGCCTTGTTCCCAGACTCCCACATCCAGCAGCTGCCTCACAAATGTTTTCTGCCCCCAACCATTCCCCTAACTTCTTACTGCTGAAAGGGACACTTGCTAGGGCTTCCTGGATGGGGCCCATCTACACACAGTATCCCTCAGGGTTAAACACCTCAGCTGTAGATCACAGTCAGAGAAGGCAAGACAGAGAAACGTATAGGATAAGTCAGTTTCAAACCTTTACATATATTGTTAACAAACAGGACTCGGTCAAAATAAGTCATGTCTGTCTGTCCCTGGGGTGACATGGGGAGAAAAAAAAAACTTCCTTTTACCACAAACAAGAGAACTAAGATCTGGGTCTAAATGGGAGGAAGTACTAGACTACAGACCAGACTCCCCCTCATGTCTCCCTCTGGGCTTACAAAGTTGTCAGGCAACCGACTACAAAAGATGCAGACATAACAATCAAAGCAGACATATGGCCTACTTACACTCTCAGGCAAGTCTGTGGGGCTCGGGGCTTTGGCTGCTGAAAGCTCCATTCTGGGGAGTAGGAAATGGTGACTTCTGGCGGATTGTCTGCACTCCGGGGCAGGAGTGAGTTCTGTGCACTCTGAGAACTGCAAGCCTCTCTGATTCACTTGGCAGCAGAATTATTCTAAGCATCCTGTCCCATACTCAACCCGCCCGCCCCTCCCACTACACACTCATGCTGGTGGGGTTTTTTGTTTCTTTAATTCTCTGCACTCTCTTACTTCTGTCACAAATCAAGTGAAATGCATTTTTCAAAATTAAGCCGATCTCTGGCACTGGAGAGAGTGGAACCTTTACCACCAAAGAGGAGGAAGAGCCAACCAATTAGGAAGAAATGATAATTAACATCAGAAAGAAGGGGGGGGGGACTGCAGTCTGCAGTAAGAGCAAAATGGAGATTATTTGAGACAGCTGAGGCACTCCACCCAGGCCTCCAGAAGGAGACATGCACGGAAACAAAGGGCATATGGTATTTGCTTTCTTCAACATCCGTTCTCATCATTAAGAGCTGCAGCAGCGAAGCTCAGTGCATGTGGACAGACCTCACCCTGAAAGCAATTCTGAACTACAGCTCATAATCAAATAACCTACCTTTCAGTGTAAAGGCTGCCCTTGATTTTTTTTAAGTACACATGAAGCAGAATTTAATAAAGTTCTAATAACTGGCAGAATGTCTATTTGGCTTAGTGACGTGTGAGTTATACTTGAAAGTCAATTTCATATTGTAATACTGACATATTCAGAGTGTATTTAGAGTGTCTTTTTCCCCAAAGTGGAGGCTCCAATAACTAGATACAAGTGCTTTTTCTACTTTTTGCTGCCGTTACTTAACTAGTTCTACCCTACAGCACAAAGGTTTCCCTAATGTGCCTGAAATTATTTGTCCATCCATGCTAACACTAACACCCTCCTCGATATTGCCCATGCTAGTGACCTGTCCTGAGATAAAACTCCATGTACTCAATCACCAGACACTCCTAAATGTGTAAGATCTCAACAGATAATTTCCAGAGACATAAAGTTGGATTGACTTTAAAAATGCTAACACGGTATTCTTATTCTCTGACCTATTGAGATCAGTGATCACCTAGGATGTGCTGGGATAGTCTACCTGTCCATAGATAACTAGTTTAAATTTGATTACCATCTTGCCTATGCTTAACATAGAAAGGGCTCCAGTTAAAAGAAAGTGGTGAGGGCCATGAATCCAACAGGGTTGCTCAGTAACCCTCCCTGAAGGCTGCTGGTTGGCCATCCCAGGAGATTCAATTGTCCTTCCCACACAGTGCTAGCCATTGGTCACAATGTCAATCCCATTGAGGAGCCCATTCCCAGCTCTGGGAGGGCAGCTTAATCAATCCTAAACCAAGCATTGATTCAGAGTTGACCAAAAAAAGAACTAAGTTTATCTATTTAGCCTACAGGAAACCCCCCTTCTGCTCTCCACATAGGCTATGACTAAAAACCAAAGGGCCCAATTACCAATGGTGGCAATCTTCTAACCATGTGATGATCAAAGGAACCCAGCTACTTCCAAAACAATGTCATAGAAGAGTGATGGCAAGAACAAGGGTTTCTCCTTTTCATTATTTATTGAAAGGATGTGGAAGGGGGGAGACGTGTGTCATCACACACATGTAGCTGTCAGAAGACAGCTAACTCCTTCCACCTTTACATGGATTCCAAGGCTCAAACTCAAGTGATCAAGCTTGCATGGCAAGCACTTTACCTGCTGAGCCATCTTCTTCGACACCAAACAGGGGTTTCTGATGCCCCACCAAACAGTAGATCATTTTGCCTCAGGGCTCTATCCTCCTCTAGCATCTCAATTATGCAAAAGAATAGATTTATATTTAAGAAAGTAGGGGTTGGGATTTAGCTCAGTGGTAGGCGCTTGCCTAGGGCGGCGCAAGGCCCTGGGTTCGGTCCCCAGCTCGAAAAAAGAACAAAAAAAAAAAAAAAAAAAAAGTCCCAGACAGGTTTCTGTTGTGTGAATCTGAAGCTGCCAGCGGTGGACTGAGAAGTAGCTGAGAAAGCAAAAATAAAAGTTTCTAATTTGTCCAAGAGATTCCTTAAAGTGAATATAAGTCACTGAAAACATTCTCCTTAATGTTTTAGAAAGAGAAATTACAAAGGGAATCAATTGCCAAGAGTCGGGCATGCAAAATGGGGAGGAACTATAAACAGGCACAAGTTATCCTTGGGAGGGGCTGGAAATGTTTGAGAATTAGATTGTGATGATCATTAGAGAACTCCAAATATACTAAAGACCAATGAATGAAGCACGTCAAATGAGTGCATTTTAAGAGTGTGTAAATTAGATTGCACAAAGCTGTTTGAAAAGCTATTGGGAATGCAGATATTCAAGCAGGAAAGAACGCAAGTTGCCAGAACGTTTTTCTCCATGCCGGTATGAGAACAGTCTGCATCCACTTAAAACCCTTTCCCTAGTTCTTCTCAGATTCCTCTGAATCCCTTACAAGGACATGTAAGCTTCCTCTCATCTCTTGCCCTCACTTTTCCTATGTCCCAACTACTGCTGCTGGCTTTTCCGGTACCAAGATAAATGCTATAACCAAAAGAAATTTCGGTAGGAAAGAGTTTATTTCATCTTACAGCTTTCAGGACATCATGAAGGGATGTCAGGACAGGAACTCAAAACAGGAACTGAAGCAGAGCCCGGAGAGATATGTTGTTACTGGCTTCCCTTCTGTAGTTTGCTCAGCTTGTTTTTACATATGGCCAAGGATGCTACCATCCACAGTAGGCTGGGCCATCCCACATCAATCATTAATCAAGAAAACGTTAGACTGGAGAAAAGGTTCAGTGGTTAAGGGCAGTGGCTGCATTTCTAGAGGCTCAGAGTTAATTCCAGCAACCACTGTAACTCTAGTTCCAGGGGATCAACACCCTTTTCTTAAAGTTTTATCTTCCTAGTGATCCTAACTTGTGACAAAAAAACTAAGCATCTTACTGACAAGGCTGAATTCCAAACCCGCATGAAATTGTGGTCTTCTTTCTCCAGTCCTCTGCTTATAATAAATCCTCCTCCTTCGAGGCTCACCTGGTAGCCTTCCTTCATGGCTGTTCCAGACTCTTAGGTTTCCTCTGTAGGGGCTCCCTTAACATAGTAGGCTCCAAGACGTGGAAAAAGGCAGGATTCCAGCAGTCCCTCCTCCAGGCTTGTCTTCGGAAAACTCTAACAGCATTACAACACAGCACACAGGCAATAGAGACTCCGGTACTGTACTACTGCAATCTTTATCTCAACAGGATGACTGTTTGTCTCATGACTCACTTGTCATTGAAATCAGACAGGTAAGAGCCAGAGGCTAGTTTTACGCAGCGTTGCTGACTATGGTGAGCAGAAGCTCAGCACGGGCACACAGCCTGATCATATGGAGCCCAGAGTTTCAAAGTTGGAGCCTAAGCAGAAAACCCTCTTATTTAGAGCTCCTTCGATGCTCGGAGTCTCCCTAGGGCAGACATCCCCAGGGACACACGCACACAAAACCACTTGTCCTAAATAACAACCCACAAAGGTCTGGGACTAAAGACATTGTGTCCAACAATGGCTAGTGCTTGGCTTTGAAGATAAGACTGCAAATTGAGAGAAACAATAATTCCTGGAAGGCACAAAATGTGCGGAAATGAGTTCCTAAGTCTTCCTGCTTGACCTCAAGGAGAGAGTCACAGGGAAGTTTGGGGAATGATGAAGAGCCTCTTGTTCCATTAGCAAAAATGTGGATGGTCAGACTATGAAAGGAGTGACCCGCAAAACCCCCACTGTAATACCCATGATTCATTAGAACTAAGGCAGCCCCAAGCCTTTCTTTGTAGCTTCCCCCGGCTCCCCCACACATCGCTACAATGAAACTCCCAGCCCCATAGCAGAAGCTGAAATGATGTGTTCAATATTTGTAGCGACAATTTTAGCTCCTCCCTCATAAGCATGACTTCTCCTTTCCATATTTGGGCCTTGGCTTCTCTGAGCGAGCTCTGTAGGGCCTCACAGACATTAGCTAATGCTAGGCAGGTCAGCAAGCTAACCATTAAGTGCTTTTATTTTTCCTTCCATGCTTTCTGCTTTAAGCCTGTCTGGACAATCATAAGGAACTCCTCAACTCCTTTCTGAGGGGGTGGCTCATAAGATTTCACATGTTCTTCTGGTCAAAGAGGAAACTCTCAGGATGCCAGAAAGTGCATCATTAAACATTTCTATCTGATTCCTACAGTGAAGTTTTCCAAGCTGTCATTGCGCTCCTCCTCGACACCACCCCCAATAAACAAAGTTGACAGCTTTATTGCCAAATTGCCTAGTTGCTTCCTCTCCTCCCCACCCCTCCCCCAAGCCCAAGTATCTGACGGTTTCATTCCCAGAGTCTCTAATTCAATAGCCCTGGAAAGCCACGTTTTAAACTCCCCCAGGTGATTCTTGAGAGCCCCGAGACTGGGTTAGAAGGTCAGTAATTCTTTTCCAAGTTCAGGCCCCCATCAAAATCTGCATTTCACAGAATCCCCAGATGGTACATTTAGAGGCTGGGCAAATTAGGTTATACCCTCATCTGTTTAGAATACTATGGGGGTTTGCTGCTTTCCCCTTCATAAATGGTAGAACAGCATCAAGCGTTTGCCATGCCCCCCTGAGAACTTTTAAAAATTATTTTGTGTGTGGATGTCTTACCACACATACGTGCAGAAAGCCCAAATAGGGTGTAACCGTAACCCCTAGCACAGGCGTTTCAGACTATTGTGAACCACTGTGTGGTTGCTGGGAATCAACCAAGGTCCTCTGGAGGAGCAGCCGGTCCTCTGGAGGAGCAGCCAGTGCTCTAACCACTGAGTCATCCATCTGTCAGCCCTCCTTGAACTCCTTTGTGTGTAGAGCTGAGGATGGAAACCAAGGCTAGAGCAACCCATGAGTTATACCTCCAGGCCCCTGGGATCTTGTCAACAAATGGCGGGACTCAATCCTGTCTCCATTCCTTCCCGCCCTCCCAGGTTAAATGTAAAGCAAAGATAGCCTTTTTTTTTTAATTAAAGTGATGCGGGTTTCCATTCATGCTGGCAGCATCAAGGTGTGCATTACTGTACATGTCTAAAGCCATCGGTCACAGTCAAGTCCTAGACAGTCAAGGAAGAAGAACCTGGGAAATCTTTCAGTATTGAGGAGCTTTACGTGGAACCAAGGTATGCCAGGATAAATGGTTCTTGGAATTAATAAGAACTACTAATTGCACCCATTTTTTTTTATTAAAAAAAGTCAATATACTTGAAGAACCTTTATAAAAACTCATATGCTTATTTCTTTTCTTCAAGTAACATAAAGCATTCACAGGAAGTTGTGGTTTCAGTCAAGATGTAGCTGTGTTTAAAAGAAAATTCACAGCACCCTGTTACAGAGCTCAGCCAAGATTCCCATTACCTTCTCAGAACCTAACAGCTCTGGGTACCCCTTATGCTAATTAATTACTTTGGAGTTTGTCTTTTTATCACAGTCAAGGGCGCCATGCATGCTTTATCATGATACAACCGGGGGTGAGAACGCAGACTGGAGGTGAATTACCCACAAGCTCAGATGCATAGAGAACATTTACAGTCTGCTTCCCTGGGTAAGTTGCTTCACTTCTCTACCTCATGAGAAGCACTAAAGAGAGCGTTAGTGTTCTTCCTCTCCTGACATGTAAACTCACAAACCATCCAGATATCTCAACTATGCACCTGTTAGTGTTCAGTTATTACCACAGACTAGAGAACATGCTACAAAATTTTTATTTTCTTCCAAGAACAATCTGTGATTATCAAATACTAGCAACATTTGGTATATAAAATAGTAAATGAAGATGCTTATGAAAAACTTTCTCTCCCTTCCTTCCTTCCTCCTTCCTTCCTTCCTTCCTTCCTTCCTTCCTTCCTTCCTTTCTTTCTTTCTTTCTTTCTTTCTTTCTTTCTTTCTTTCTTTCTTTCTTTCTTTCTTGGAATAGCAATGCCTCACACATGCTAAGCACATGCTCACTGAGTTATGTTACCAGCCAATCATCACCCCTTCATCCAGTATAACTAGATCTTTCTCCAACTGTATCCTTAACATGGTTGGTTGGTTGGTTGGTTGGTTGGTTGGTTGGTTGGTTGGTTGGTTGGTTGGGGTTGTTGTGTTGTTTTTGAGATAGGATTTCTCTGTGTAGCCCTGGCTGTCCTGGAACTCACTCTGTAGACCCAGCTGAGCTCCAACTCAGAGATCTGCCTGTCTCTGCCTCCCAGTTGCTGGGATTAAGCATGACCGTCACCACTGCCCAGCATGATAGTGAATTCATACCAAGACTTGAGTCCTACAATGCTCTGGATAGCAAAATGTCAGGCAATTTTCACAGTACAGTATTGATATTATGTAGAAATGTTTATCACAGGAAGACAGCATAGGGATTGTGATATTGGTGTTATCAGCTATTTTTATTAAGAAAATTGGAGGGTTTTTTTGTTTGTTTGTTTAATTTTTTATTACTTTGATTTTTTTACAGGTCAGTCATTACTCCCTCCCACAGTTCCTATCCAGTTTCACCTCTTCCAAGTTTTAAGGACAAATGAGCAAATGCTACACTGTTAAACGTGTACTCATTCAATCATTTTCTCCAGGCAGTTTTAGTAGTCAATGCTTTGACAAAGGTTTACTAACCACAAGAATTCAAGGAGATTTCTACAGTTGGTTTTTTATTATTTTCTTCCTCAAAACCTCTACTTGTAAGAACAGCCATCCTTCCAACTGGATGTGTTGGTGTACATCTGTAGTCTTAGCCCTTGGGAAGGAGAGGCAAGAGAATCAGGGTGTTGTTCAAGGCTAGCTTGGCTACATAACAGGTTGGACATCAACATGAGACTCTATCTCAAAAATGGGTGGGGACTGGAAAAATGGCTCAAAGGTTAAAAGCTTACACTGCTATGGCAAAAGACCCAATTTGACGTCCTAGCACCCAAGTCAGGAAATTCACAACCACCTGTAACTCCAGCTTATGGGGATCCACTATTCTTTTCTGGATTCCGTGGGCACTTGCGTTCACATGCACAACCCCCCCCACACACACACACATATGCACGGAAATAATTAAAACTAAAATAAAACCTTTTAAAATGTCTATCCTTTCACATAGTTCATACACTTAAATCCTGGGAGGTTAGGCTGGCAGACTTCAAATACTAAGGTGGACCCATAACAGATTATCAATCTCTGTCAAGCCAGGTAATCCCTCAGGCTTCCTCACCTACAGGACCAGTCACTACCAAGGACAAGGGATAAACCTAGAACAGGGATAGACCTAGGACAGGGATAGACCTAGGACCAGGGACAGACCTAGAACCAGGGATAGACCTAGGACAAGGATAGACCTAGGACAAGGATAGACCTAGGACAGGGATAGACCTAGGACAGGGATAGACCTAGGACAGGGATAGACCTAGGGGATAGATGGTAAGGATCAATAGGTTGAAGCAATGTAAATTCTTTACAATTATGAAAAGAGGCACTGCAATTTTAATGGCTAAATAAATGTTTCTACTTAAAACTACAACTGCACATTTCCAGGTCCTGGAGTGGTTACAAAAAAGGTATAAAATAAACCCTCCTCCTCCATCGAAAAAATAAAAGGAGCAGACAGGAGTAATTCCTACATGCATTCAAAGAAAGACATTTAAGTAAGCAGAAGAAAACCCACCCACACCTTCCTCCCAAGGTTAGCCAGGACAGTGACACAAATGTAAGGCTGCTCTTCCCAGCAGTGTGCCCCTAACACGTGTACCTTCAAAAGCACTCATGTCAGACCTGGAAATCCAACCTTATTCATGCCTTGTCACTTGCTGTTCTGTCCTCAGGTTGTTCTTAGCAGCGATAGGTCCCTCTTCATCACTTGTGTGATCGAGCATCAAGTCCCCTGAGAGGTAAGCTCTTCCCCACTGGTGGCCGAAGCCAGCTGAGTTCAGCCACACGTTCCACTAGCCACTCTGTGCTTTTCCCTCCTACATTTCTTCATTGCACATTTCAACTATAACTGTCTTTTCACTCCTCTGTCGTTACACTCTCTGCCCTCTGTTTGCCTTTAAGCTACAACCTCAGACCTTGGTATGCCTTAAAACTGACATCCCAAACAGCACTTGGCACCTGAGGCGTTCTTGGGGGACCCAGTGAGGTGATGCACATGTGTATGGTTCAATAGCTCGAACAGCTAAACCATATCTGCGCGTGTGGTCTCTGGGACTGTTTTGATCTTCAGACTGGATTTCCTTGCCATAATTTGAAATTTGGGGTTAAATCTTGGCCATTTTGGACAAAGTAGTAGATGTTGCGTCCTGTTGAGCTTTGAGACATGCTTGTGGGATGAAGAGGGTGGTTCTCAAACATTCTATGTCTCAGAATCTGGCCTGTATGGTGGGCCTGTGAACGTTCCACAAGCGATTCTGCCCCTCCCCCAAGGCTACAGCACCCCAGCCCATCCCCCAGAGGCCTTGACTGCCCCCACTAGCAATCTACCTCCTGCTTAAAGCTTTTCTCCCTGCAGAGTAAAACTTTTTTGGGTGAGGTGGGGTGGTAGAGGAAAGGGTGGGGGCTGGGAGTGTTCCCTTCAGGCAGCTGCAGTGGCATTTCACCAGAGCCCTTGCACTCCTGTCCTTCCTCTGCAGAAATTAGCCTCTTTTTCTTCTCCTTAAGGGGCAGTACATTACTCCACAGTTCCCAAGCCAGCAAGCACCATGACCTCTCTGGTTTTCTCACTGGTCCTCCCATGACTCCAGGTGAGGCTCCTGCAGGAAAGTCTGTGAAGGAGTGGAACCCCTCCCCCGCTGCTTCCTCCAGCTGCTTCCCTGAGAGGCAGTCAGCCCACCAGCCCCCCCCGGCAACGTTATATTTTCTAGCTTACTCTTCCTATCTTCTTCTAGGGCATCTGGAGACTTCTGCCCCTGTAGCAAATGTTCAGGTCTTCTCCGGTGCCTCAGAAAGCACCAGTAAACTTGGTTCTCTTGTTAATTACCAGTCTCATTCTTGAAGTGTGGGGGCGCATGTTTCCAGCTCTCTACATCTCTGAGCTGAAACTGTAAGTCTACTTAATTATTTTTAAAAGCAGCAAAAATGTGCCAACAACATGGTAACAATTTGATAAATCTAGATAGCAAATAGCTAGATATAAGCTAAACTGTCATACTCTTACATAGTTTAACAGTTCAGTAACATTTCATACTATGAAATTATGTAGCAAGTGGCTAATGTACACCGAAATATAAATACAATACTTAGGTCCTGTTTGATTATTGACAAAGATCACCTGAGCTATCAAAATAACCTGCACATTTAAAAATTCATTTTTATCTAGTGCACATGTGCTCTCATGTCTGTGTGTTCTATACATGAAAATGGGTATCATGGCATTGATGTGGAGGCCGGAGGCAAACTTTAGGGAGCAAATTCTCAGCTTCCACGGTGTGAGTCCTGGAGATTGAACTCAGGTCAGAGGGCTTGTAATGGGTACTTTACCACAACCTACACGTTTGGCAACCTTTGTCCTTATTCTGAAAAGCGGAAACTAACTACACTATTAAATTTTAGTGGCAAAAAATGAAAGTAGAAAGAGAAAAATGTATCAAAGAGAATAACTTTAAAATGCAAATGTTGAAAAATCAACAATAGGAAAAGATCACATGCTAATTTGCTCTTTTTGAACCAAGATCTAACCATCATCGTCAACCTTCATAAAAGCTGAATGTTTAAAATGAACCTGGGCCAGCCAGCAAGTATGAGAGCCACATGCAATGCATTTATACAGAGCACCTAGTGACCATATGTGGGGCCAAGAAGCTGCAGGCCTGGAGGCATGTCCAAACCTCTGAAATTTCATCCTGAGATCAACAGGAGTAGGGTTGCTCTGCCCCTGCCCAGGACCTGCATGTCCTGGTGCACATAACCCTGTGTCCCCAACCTTTGCCCACTGGAAGAGGTTCTATAGCCCATAGCCAGGTTAAACTACCTTTCCCTTTATAAGGTCATGTCCAGCAGCTCCTGGAATTGCTCTTCATGCAAATGAGGCATCCACAACACCCTGGCCCTGGCCAATGAATGATGTACATTCACCCTAATAGCCCCTACTCACCTCCCAAGCTGTTCTCAGGTGTGTGTTCTTTGCTCATGCACTCACCATTGAGCAACCTCCTGCCTGCACCCACCCATACCCAGCTAAGCTTCTCTCCCTCCAGTCGAGCCTGGTGCACAGCCATATAGAGTAAACCTTTGGATCACCTCGGTCCTCTTAACTATATTTCTCATTTACTGTCCTTAGCAACAATACGAGAATGAAAGTGGTACCAGCTTGGTAAGATCTACCTCAAGGAAAGAAGTTTCTCTTTTACTTAAATAATTCACTAGCTCAGGCAATAGCAAATAAATTATATGCTGTTTAAAAAAAAAGCATTTTAAATGGTAGAGCTTGCCTAGCAAGCCTAAAACGTGGGTTCGGTCCCCAGCTCGAGAAAAAAAAAAAAAAGTAAAGCATTTAATATCTCCAAACCTACAAGTTAGTTTTACGGACCATGTATTCAATTCAGTTAAGCCAGATGAATATTTTGCATGCTGATTCTGTAACCACGAGATACATTCTAGCCACTCTGGGAAACAAAAGGGTGACAGGAATCACATACCAATCCCTAGTATCAGGACAAACAAGGAAGAGGCTACCGATCACAAGAAACCCAGTGACAGAACAGCCCAGGAATGGCAAGCAGGGCCCTATCGTGAATTCATTAAAAGGAGAATGGCTTCTAGTTGTGTTTATAATTTAATATTCATCTGTCCATTCCAACTAAAAAGGAAAAAAAAAGGAATACAGTTTTAGGTAAACTGAATCGCCATTTGCCTTTCAGTGAAATGAATGAAGGCAGGCCTAAGTTTGTCTGTAATGAGGTAATCTGTAATCATCTACCCAATGGTGGCTTTAATTATCCTGCGTGGCCCTGGGAGATGCACTCCACGTGGACTTGCAATCAGGGCAGCCATTTAGATAGCAAGAGCACACACTTCACTGTGGCTTGTCAACTGTGATACAAGGGCTGTTTACGAATCAGCCATAGGTCTGCATTGCAGTTGCAGCCTCAAATTGATTTCCTATCTAGCTTAAGGGCTGGGGATTGTGTTCAGCTTTGAGCTGGCAGCACCCTAGACCTGGACTTGATTGTCATTTTAAAATATCTGTTAATGAAACCCATTCAGATGCAAGTTTTAAAATAAAAGGATTAGTTAAATTGAACTACAAAAAAAAAAAAAAATCCGAGGCTAGAAAAGGAGTGAGGTAGACTGGCTTTAACCACCACCACCAGTAGCAGCAGAAGCTCACACCATAATTGCCTGGATTATAGGAACCAGAAATGTCCGCTGTAGTGAGATATTCTGAAAGAAATAAGGGCATAGTCAAACTAGAAGAAATATGAATGCATACAGAAAATGATTCTCAACATCTGAAACTGCACGACGCTGATGTCCTACACATTCACATTTTTCTGAGTTCGTAGTACCTGCCTCAGAAGCCTCATGTAATCACCCATTTAACCTGGAGGCATTCGGACTTCACATGGTAACCGTATTTGTTAGCCCACAGGCTAGTAATTACTGTAATTCCAAGATCAGGACAGAGGACTTGGACATGTAACACAGTATTAAGTATTTACCTACCGTGTAGCAGGCTCAGAGTCCCGTCCTTAGTACTGGCAACAAATTTTTTTTAGTAAAAACTAAAAAGTAATGCTGAGAAGAAAAAAAAAACCTGTGGAGATACAGATGACTTGTCAGCTGAGAGAAACAGTTAAAGATTGAATTGTGAGCATGAGCCAGGCCATTCAACAGCAATTAGAGAGTAGCAGCTAGAAACCTGACTCCTTTCCCAGTGTGCCCATGGGCGTTCCAATACAACGGAACGTGGCTGTAAGTGCGGAAGCTATCACTTGATAACGTTTATGGTTTTAAACAACTGCAATGTGTCTTTTGCGCACCATCTGTCCATGTTGATTTTTTTGGATGTCGATTCTTTATTAGGAACTGTATCTGGTCAGTCAAAAAGTAAACCCTCACGACACTGCAGACAATGAAATACCATGTAAACATGCACATCCCAGCTCAGAATCTGCTCCCACTTCAGATTTCATCAGTTCCAATTAGATTTTAGTATAAACGTGATGACAATGTACATTTAGTAATTATTCAAAATTCTTGTTGAAATTTCTTTTCTTCCGTAGTATATTTTTAAAAGCCCGCCTTACTGATAACAGCAACTGCACTCAGACATCTCAGCCCTTGACTATGGGTTATTTACAGCCAGCAAAGAACTTCCTCAGGAGCCGCAGCAAGGCCACCTGTGTGCAGCTGCTTTGCAGCACAGCCGCAACTGGAAGCAGACCAGCACCACAGTGTTTACTGGTAACCAGTGAGTGGGAGAGCCTCCTTAAAAGAGAAGCTCGGTATGAAGGGGACATAGTGACAAAAATCGTCCCCATGCACTAAGCACAGCGTTCGCACAGTTGCCTGGACCCCGGATCTCCATCTGGGACCACCTGGCTCCTGAACCCAGGGCAGGATGTGGTTTGGGTTGAACAACTTCTCGGCTTACAAACCCAGGCAGGCCCATTTGCGTTCTGCGCTCAGACTCCCAGAAGCATATCATATCCTCCCCCTCCCCTCCCCTCCCCCACTCCCCCCCCTCTGTGCCCTCCTGTCTTCTGGAGAAAAACTTGATACTGATGAAAAGCATGACAATAAAAAGGAGAGGGAGGGAGGGAGAGGGAGAGGGGGAGAGGGAGAGAGGGAGAGAGAGAGAGAGAGAGAGAGAGAGAGAGAGAGAGAGAGAGAGAGAGGTGCCTATGCCTTTGACAAACAAAACAACAGGCAGCTTAGAGCAAAAAGAAGGGCCTGAGCTCTTTCCACAAATGGTGGTGGGGCAGGAGGAAAAGCTGGGAGGCAGACTTTATCCTTAGCGCATGCTGGACTACCCGCCAGTGAGGTATCCACATCGTCAGATGCACTGTCTCAGAAGTCCCCTTATACCCACTCATCTTATCTTCCTCGATGGCTCAAAGATGATGAACGTTACTCCTAGGCTTGTGGGGAGATTGGGACATCTGTCATTTCAGTTCCCCTTGTGACTTAAGAAACTACAGTGAAATCCACTGTCTGCTTGTTAGCTCTGCAGCCAGCTATACCACCGACAGGTCCTACCAGGAGAGCTTGCACTGCCAGGGTGAGCCTCAGCTTCTTGTTTGTCTTTTAGCTGTGGCCCTGTTCTAGCCCCTAACTGATCACTGATATGGACAGGAGTTACAAGGCTTGGACAATTTTTGCCATTTTTCAGTTTGATTGATATATAACCAACAAATAAAAACTATAGAATTACAATATGAAGATGTGATGTATGTACATGTTATGACATGCTTATTGGCATCAAGCTAAGTAACATATCCACCACTCCCATATGGTGGAACGAGAGATGACTCCTGCAGATTATCCTTTAGCTCCCATAAGGAGCCCTCCAACATGTGCACATACAAATAAAAAAAGTAACTCAATTTTTAAAAGAATACTTGACTGAATATAGTAGCATATACATTACATCCCAGCACTTGGAAGGTATTGACAGGAAGATCTCTGTGAGTTCAAGGCCATCCAACTCTACATAGTGAGTTCTAGGACAGCCAGAAGTACATGGTGAGACCATGTCTCAAAAAATACAAGCAACTACAAACAAATGAAAATTTAGAAAATGGCAGTAAAAATGGAAGTATAGAACTGAAAAATAGTCATTCAATTAGGCATGACACAAGAAAGAATAAAGTTAAAAATGTATTAATAAAATGTATTCAGTCCAAATAGCAGAGAGAAAGTAGATTAAGATATAGAACTCTCAGCTTCTCCAGCACCATGTTGCCTGGGCGCTGCCATGCTTCCACCCTAACAATAATGGACTAAACCTCTGAACTTGTAAGCCAGCCCCAATTAAATGTTGTCTTTATAAGAGTTGTCTTGGTCATGGTGTCTCTTCACAGCAAGGGAAATCCTAAGACAAGATTTTATTGTAATATGAGGGAGAATAAGGCCAGAGACATGTGGATGAGTCTAGAGCAGGAAGGGAAAGTAGTAGACTAAGCATGACCATCAAAATGGACCAGGCCTTGATAAGCGGGGAGCAAGACAGGAAGAAGAGAGGGAAAGGAAGGAGGGAGACAGGAAAGGAGAGAGAGGAGAGAGAGGAGGGAAGTCCCAAGAGGACCAAGAAAACCAAGAGAGAACATGGCTAAAATAGCAGGGTTATACAGGCATCAGAAGCTGGGGGAAGGGAAGGCCTTGAGCTGGAGTGTATATGGTAGGAAGTGGGGTGAGAAGAGCTGAGAAACTCAGGATGCCAGCATGGACTCTGTAACAGATGTTTTATTTGCAATACTGAGAGAACCTAGGGACCAGCATACTAATCAGCACGACAGTCAGCCATTTGTTCCCAGGTTCTTTTGGACTTTGATGGTTTCAGTTTTCTCTAAAAATGAACAATGATAAAAACTAGACTCCTCCAAGAAGATCTAACAATCCCACATGTCTGCACATCAAAACAAAACTTTAGGAACAGTAGAAGGGGCAAAGAATAAAAGAGCATAATGGAAATTATATTTAATATAATTGCGCTGTAGAGATGGCACAGTGGTTAAGAGCACTGACTGCTCTTCCAGAGGTCCTGAGTTCAACTCCCAGCAACCACATGGTGGCTCACAACGGATCTGTAATGGGATCCAAGGCCCTCTTTTGGAGTGTCGGAAGAAAATGACACTACTCATATAAATAAATAAACCTTTGAAAAAATATAATAAAAACACATTTTATGGGGTTGGGGATTTAGCTCAGTGGTAGAGCGCTTGCCTAGGAAGCGCAAGGCCCTGGGTTCGGTCCCCAGCTCCGAAAAAAAGAACAAAAAAAAAAAAAAACACATTTTATGTATATAATTTATATATGATATGTGATGAATTTTAAAATTAAAAATGGAGCTTCAAGATGCAGAGGATTCCTAATTTGTAGTGGTTTGCTTACCATTTTTCTTCTTTATGCAATTTGAAAATAACAGCAATTGCATTGAAACTGTATGTCAGATCATGGAGTTCGATATTTTTCTGAATGACAGACAGCAGAATACTCTGTCAGAAGATTGAGCAGTGACAGCAAGCCACAGCTCCCAGTCAGACACATAATCATGAGGGCGAACAATTGATCCTCTTTGGTATACTTGGTAACTGATGTTTTATAAGTCAAGTATAATAACTGTATTTTTGACTTATGATCATTTCAATTTATGAGGTGCTTATTAGGAGATAAGTCGAGGAGCAAAATCAGACAGTGTGAGAAGAGAGACAGACAATCTGTAACTGCAGCTGGAAACCTTAGTACTTTTCCCAGCACCTCCCACTGTGTGGGAGAGCAGTGTCGATCTAGAACTAAACAACATGATCAACCAAAAGGTTCTGGTTGGCTGCTACAGTGTACTCCACTCTTACAGAGTCTAGTACACATTCCTTTTAAGTATTTATAGACCTTATCTTGGATGATGATGGTGGTGGCAGCGGCGGTGGTGATCTATCATCATCACCACCACCATCACCATCATCTAACCTCAACCTGTTTAAAGGACTTGAAATCATACAGAGTATATTCTCTGGTCATAATGTAATCAACCTTAAAGCCAACAGTCAGAAGATAACAGGAAAGTCTCAAAAACAGTTAGAAATCAGATGACACATTTCTAGATAATCTGTGCCTCTGTTTCTCTTACAGAGCAACTGAGAATGCTGTTTAGTTTACATTAATCAGCTGCTATGCAATAGCTACTAATGCAAATAGTAAGGCGCTCTGAGATGCTGGAAAAGTTCTTGGTGTTTGTCAGTTGGATACTCTCAGATGCAGATGCTATAGAGGAGTTAGGAGTACTGGCAGTCTATGTAGAGGCCTTTCGTCTTCGAAAATAAGAGGGGAGGGCAATAGGTAGTATAGGTAGAAGAGGGGAGGGCAATAGGTAGTATAGGTAGAAGAGGGGAGGGCAATAGGTAGTATAGGTGGGGCTGAGATGTTCATCAGTCCCAGACATCCTAACTCCTGAGTTCCTGAGCAAAGACGGCCTTGTAGAAAAAGAGAGCTAATAGACGGTGCATACAAAATCAATTCTAGAGACCTGATATTCAGCATGGTAACTCTAACAACAATGCGCTGTATAGTATTTGAAATCTGAACCCTGCCACGGGTTTCCCCCCTGTGTCACTCAATGACAAAAGTCAGTCTCCATTTACAAGGCCACTAGCAGGGAATAACAGCTTCCCCCCAGACCAATTGCTATCTGTACATTAAACAATACATTTTCAAACAAAATCCATTTATTTTCTGGAAGCTTTGAAGTTCAAAAATGCTAGTAGGCTCAATTCTGGGTTGTCCAAAGCCATTTCAAGCTGCTAGCCAGGAGGAACTTTGATCTGGAGGTTCAGGGAATGCATTTCTAAGCTCTCTTGGGTTTTTGGCAGAATCTAATTTTTGTGTCTGAAGCCTTAACATCTTCTGTGGCTACTAGCCAATGCCTAGTCTCTGCTCGTACAGGTTGGTGTATTGCCTCTCATGTGACACCCCTCTTCAAAGTAGAAAGTCCTTCTCAAGCTTCTAGTGTGATTTCGTCTTCTGTCATGTATACACAGAAAGCTCTCAACGCTTAGAGGTTCAGATAATAAATTAGGCCCAGCTGGATAACCTCCCATTTCAGATCAGCTATGCCATTCAGCAAACCACAATCACAAGTGATCACTTGTCCTGTTCACAGGATGTCAGGGTTTAGGGTGGAGCCTCTGAGATCATTTCTAGACATCTGCTTATTTTACTGCTCCTGAGTAAGGACTAAAAGAAAATTAAGGACTTGATCCAGAGATTCTGCTGTTTGACTATATTCATTCTGGTGGACTTGAAAGGAATATTTATTTACATATTCCTATGTTCTTTATATAGTGTGGGCTTTTCTTTTTTTACAATATCCAACATGATTATACCAGTCACTCCTAAAGCTACTTTGTAATATATATATATATGTATATATATATGTATGTATGTATGTATATGTATATATACATATATATGTGTGTGTGTATATGTATATATATACATATATATGTGTGTGTATGTATATATATATTATATATATCATATAGAGAAAAAGCGTACTTTAGAAACATAACGTTTTCAAGTATAAGTCACCAACTACCAATTCGTGTTCTTGAGGAAAGCTAGAGATACAAATGATGCTGCTGCCCTATCAGTGCAGAATAAAATGAATGACCAAGTTTTCTGAGATAGCAAATCATGTGAGCTGTTTTGTTTTGACACAGGACCTCATGTAGTCCAAGCTGGCCTTGAACTTTATATGTAGTGGAGGATGATCCTAAACTCCTGACCCTCTGCTTCCACCTCCCAAGCGCTGGGATGACAAATGTGAGCCCTTATGACTGGCTTTAAAACAAAACTTAAATAAAATATTCTAAGTCTCTTATGCCAGCTCAACACACAGCGAGTACAGCCAAGTAACAGAATAGCACTGGTTAGAGTCCTCAACTGGAGCCCCCCACACACACACACACACAAGCTTTAATATCTAGTAATGATCACAGCAATGTCCTACAGTTTACATTGTGATCTGCTAGAGAGCCAGGGGTTAAAACACATGCTCTAAAAGTCCCTTTCTAAGCTAGGATTTGAGACTCTTGTCATTAAGGAAAGAAAAGATTCTATTATACACAATCAAATCAATCAGGGGTACTACAAGCCCCTAGGGTCACAGCTTTCCCCGAGTCACAAGGTGCTACTGTAACTGCACTATAACTCTTAGAAGGCCTGAGCTCCGGGCCCCTCCATATCACACATGCTGTTAATTACTTCAGGTCCTTCCTACTTAGACGCCATTGTGAGAAATATCACTCCAACAGTTCCAGTTGTTAGACTTAGGAGTTTTTCTGAAAATGAAGTATGTGTTTAATGAGGAAAATGTAATTTGAGCTGGAACGGCTTGCTGCAGGGGGCCCCAAGGATGGAAAGCAACCGTTGTATTCCCACTTAAAGGGCATAGTTTAAGTACTGAAAAATGACAAGTTTGCCTACTAATTAATAAAAATGAAATATTTTCCCTAATTGCCTTGCTTTGGAATATGTAAGAAAAAGAGTGCAAGCCCGCACATAGATAAAAGCTGCCATGTTACTGTTGTTGCTTCTTCGTTTTCAGTCGGCACCTTAGTAAGTGGCCCTGGATGGCCTGGAACTCACTGTGTAGACCAGGCTGACCCAAAACTTCCAGATTCACGAGCCTCTGCTTCTTGAGTGCTGGAATTAAAGGCATGCGCTGCTATGCCCAGTCAAGGCTGCTTTTTTTTTAAAGGTTTCATATCTGATTCTATTCCTTTTGGTAAGCCCTTTGGAGGAAGCATAATGCAGCAGGTGGTAATGGCATAGAGTAGAACGCAATCAGACATCCAGATAACGCTATCAGATTGGAGGCTCAGGTTAAGTGCCAGCTGCCTGGATTCTAGAGTTGTCTCTGCTCCCTACTAGCTCTTGAAGCTGTGGCTAAGTCCCTTAATGTGGATTCGCTGTGTTCTTGCCTTTTCCGAGCAGTTTTTTTCTAAAGCAAAACAGTAACTATGTCATAGAATGGGACAATTTCATGAAATCATAAATAATGCACACAAAGGGCTTAACTTCCTTCCTGCCTGGCAAACAGCGAGTGCTCAATACATTCTGACTACTGCACTCAGATTACACATGCAATGTTAGGCAGCCAGTGAGCCTTGAGTACAATGTAGCTATGTTGATTCCATAAAGTAGCCTAGCAATTACCACCTAAAAACAGTTTATCTAGTGTTTTCAAGTACTTGCCTTATGAATAAACACAGAAACTTCTCAAGTGACATTTTAATCCGAAACACTTTTGTCAATCATCTTTGCAGAACAATGCCTAACACATGTTCTCCAAGGCCAAGGTACAGGCACAGTACATTTTTTTTCTGTGAAGAGAAGTTATATTTGTGACAATATGACACCCCATTCGATGTGTCTTCATTATGCTCATATCCTTTGATGTTTACCCACTGGCTAGCATCCTCTCTAGCAGACACCCAACAAATGTCTAGTGTGGGAGTTCATGTACCCAAGCACTTCATTGTGAAATGCGAGCAAAAAGAGACTGGCCCATTGCTTGAGTATTTGCCTGGCATGTGTGAGACTGGATTCCTTCCTCAGAACTGAAAAAAAAAAAAAAAGAGTCTCTACCCATAATGAAAGGCACCTGCAAAATCCCCTGCAACTTTTCGAAAAGCAACAAGGATCTTGAAAATAATCACCACTATACCTTTGGGTGGAAAGCAGAAAGCAAGCACAATTTTTTGAAAAGAAATCCAAGAATGATGCTGAGTACAAAAGAGCAATGTGGAAATGTCTACTTCACGCCACTTGTTGAAGGAGATTCCTACTCCTTTCCTAAGTCAAGAACAGCAGCAAAGCTCTGAGCTTTGTCTCAAAGTGACACAGGCATGTAGAGTATTGGCTTTTTGCCTCACTTAGGGACTGCACTGGCCAATCTTTACACAAATACAAAAACAGAAAGCTCTGAATATGCCAAAAAAACAGAACTCAAACACCTAGCAAGGGAGATGTAAGGAGCTGGGAAATTGAGCTGAGAACTGTTACACTTCACAGGCATAGAATGCAAACTGTAAGTAAGCACACTTCAGCTTTCAACAATGGCGCAGGCAGGAGGCATACAAAACTACTTCCATGGACACCGGGCCAAGAAAACAGCTCACTTCCTCACACGCGTTGCAAGATCAACAACCATAGTCTTTTAACCCCTACCACAGCTTCCTGCTTTCTGCATATAAATGATAAAGTGTCTCATCCTGCTTCGCTTTACCATGGGTCACCTGGGAGCCCATGTCAAGAGAAAAGGTCAAAGCACCATGTTGGGTCCATCTCAGAGTAAGGTTTTTAAAGGATGATACTGGTAATTAAATCCAAAGAAAGAGCCCACATGAGCCTGTACAGCTGCCCTCTATTTTATGTGGCTGTTTGAGGTCTTAGAAAGGATATAGATTTCTTTATTAAATGACTATGGTGATTCACTGTGTTTTTTTCCTAATATTGTAAAACATGCTATGGTCTTTTATGGTCAATTCATGAGAATAACACTCAAACCTGGAAACTAGGGCCAAAACAAAATAAAACAAAGACAAAAAAGCCCATGGTCATCATCATAGGACCTTCTAGTGTTATGTTAATGCATTTTCTTAAGGGAGACCCCAGGAGGGACATCTGGCTCCCTGGAAATATAAATTGACTAATACTTTATTAGGACATTTTACAGCCCTACAAAAGTGAAAGAAGAACTCATAGGAAACACAGTATGACATTCAGCTTTTTTTTTTTTTTTTTACTCTTCTGCTAGAGATGCTAGCTCCAAAGGTTAGGGCTTTATTGTCCTCTAAGACATGAGCCAGTGTTACATCTCACTTTACAGTCTTATTTGAATATTCCACTGACTTTTTAATCAGTTCCTCATATCCTCAGTAAATCAAGTTTTGTTATTCCACCGGTTTCCTCATTAAGTGAGTCCAAGAGAGCTTAGATACATGGTCTCTATGTGCATGTTTTTAATAATATAAGGATTAGCCTTTGATAGTTCCTGGCCCCCAATCAAATCAGCTCCAAGAAACTGAGCTCTGTGCTTCAGGTTTCTTTACCAGTCAGACTCACCAGGATTCAGGGTGATTCGTTCACTGGGCTTAACCAGCAGACAAGATGCTCAAAGCACTTGCAGAACACATATCACCACTCCTTATAGATGCCCGAGCTTCTTTAGACAGAAAAAAAAAAGCCTACTGGCTGAAATCAAGGTGACATCCATATATATGTATATGTATATGTATATGTATATGTATATGTATATGTATATGTATATGTATATGTATATGTATGAATGAAATGAATATTTGTCTTTATAGAACACATACAAGAATGTCACAAAAATCTCCAAATGAAACAACCCACAACCAGATCCTACCAGAGGTCCCAGGGACTAAACTACTACCCAAAGAGTATACATGGACAGACCCATGGCTCCAGCTGCATATGTAGCAAAGAATGGCATTGTCTGGCATCAATGGGAGGAGAAGCCCTTGGTCCTGCAAAGGCTCGTTCACACTGTGTAAGGGAATGCCAGGGTGTTGAGGTTAGAGTGGGAGCATCCTCAAAGAAGCAGGGGGGTGGGGAGAAAGGGGATCACATTTGAAATGTAAATACATAAAATATCCAAGAAAAATAAAATTTAAAAAACTCAAACAGCCATTAAACAAAAGAGGGTTTGATAAGTTATGATATATTCATTATCGTGTAAAACTATATGGCAATAATTAAGTACTGATACATGCAACAATTTCTTTTCTTATATAACCTTGCACATGCTCTTACAGCCCTACTTACATGCCAATTCAAGTATGGGAACACTAACCTATTATAATAGGTTGACTACCTGGGGATGGGGGGGAAAATGTCTAGGAAAAATCAAGAGAAGTTTATGGGATGAGATGGCCAAAACAGTATTGGTCTTGATAGTGGCTGTAAAGGTACATTCTGATATAAAAACAAAAATCATAATGGATGCGAATGACATTCATTTTACTCTATGTAAATTTTATCTTTTAAATAAATTAATTTTTTGGAGAGACAAACATCCTAAACATATATCAGTATATGGTAATTAATAGAGATCCAGCACTGATCAACATGCAGAGGATAAGTGACTAGAGTGTTCAGCCCTGAGTGGGACATCTATTATCACATTCTGTCGTGGTTTGAATAAAATAGCCCCCATAGGCCCATAGGGAGTGGCACCATTGGAAGGTGTGGCCTTGTTGGAGTAGGTGTGGTTTTGTTGGAGGAAGTGAGGGTGGGCTTTGAGGTCTCAGATGCTCAAACTTGGCTAGTGTGTCACTGTTACTTCCTCCTGTCTGCAGATCCAGATGTAGACCTCTCAGCTACCTCTCCAGCACCACGGCCTGCATGCCACCATGTTTCCCACCCTGATGCTAATTGACTAAAAAGCCAGCCCCAATTAAATGCTTTCCTTTATAAGAATTGCCAGGGTTGTGGTGCCTCTTCACAGCAAAAGAAACCCTAACTAAGACATATTCCCTCCCCACCCCCAAAGCTTAGGGATCATCATGGAAGACAGGGCAGACAGACTGAAAAAACCAGTAGTAGTGGACACCTACATAAAACAGTATTTGCAGGGCATGACAATACCATTTTACAAATGGACTCACAGAGCCATGACTGCATGTACAAAATCAAGAAACTCTGAATACCAACATGGATAAGGGCCAGCTCCTGAAGTTTCAGTCCTATCTAAGTAGCTATTACCAAGTAATGGATCCTGAGGGAGGAAGAGTGGGTCTTCTTCAGGGATTCGGCCCCTGAGATCCATGTAGGCAGTACTAAATGGACTCCATGATTTTTCTTAAAAAGGACAGAATATATGAAGGTGAGAAGGGGAAGTAGTAGGAAAGATAGGGGAGGAATTGGCAGGGAGGGAATGGAAAGGTATATTTGATCTAAACATCATATCCTATATGAAATTTTCAAACAATAAAAAAGAGATTCTAAGAAAAGAAGTAGGAAAGAGGGAGTGCAGCAAAGAGATGGATCTGAAAAGATTCTGACCTATTTAATGTAAATGAATAAAATCAACTAAAGAAAAGTGGGACAAAGAAACAAACAGACACACTAAGAGCTAGCAAAGGATCACCCTGTTCTGAATAATGAGATGAGTGAACACAGCGCACACCGCGAATATGGTAGAGATGCTTGACTGAGGGAATTGAAGGGAGTCTCTGAAAGCCATTATTTCAGGAAAATGTGCTCAAATGGGGCACTAGGGATTTGATAAAGGAACTGAGAAAGTACTTAAGGCAGCTCTCTGATGGTGATAACATCAACAGAGGCACACAAATAAATGATGGAACTCCACAAGATTACTTAATTTGATCCGAGACAAATTAATTCTTAAGCTAAATAAAATATTCAAAACTGGCAGATGCATGCCAATATGATTGTTATTGCTTAAAAACACATTTTCTTTTGAAAATTCGCTACAGGAGTTTGAATTGTTGTTAAACTCCTTTGCATCCACCTACTGAGTTTTGAATAATAAGCCTAAGGGTGAAGACTTGAAATACACTCAGCCATCAAAAAGAATCAAAATTTCCATAGTTTGTGACAGCCACAAGTGGTGTGGCCCCCAGACATTTCTAATCCATCTACCATAGGTGGGCCAAGTGCCTCCCTAGAATGTGACTTCCTTTCACTGAACAAGGACTCAAGCCTAGGTTAGTAGACAACTGATTAGAAAAGACAAAGAGAGAAGGCCATTCCTTTATGTAGTAACAGGATGAAAGGCACACTTAATAGCTGGCTGCCACTATGCTCAAGGATTGCCAGTTTAGTGCCATTTAATCCCCAGAGCAGTCGATGAGGGAGTTGGGCTTATAAAAGGAAATAGCATGCTCAGATAAAACCTGGGGCCACATTAATAAACAGATTTTTCAATCGGATAAAGTAAAGAAACACCTTAGGACAGTAGCAAAGTTCTAAAGACAAAGGCCCCAGGAATTGTGGAGGAGAGAGGACTTGAATATGAGCAACCAGTTCTCTGGTTATGGAATACAGGCAGCTGATAACTGGGTATTAGCCCAAAGCTCGGATTACCCAAGATACAATCCACAGACCACATGCAGCTCAAGGAGAAGGACGACCGAGGTCTTTATGAAAGGGAGAACAAAAATATTTGTTATATAATAGGAGGAGATATGGAGACAAAGTTTGGAGCAGAGACTGAAGGAATGGCCATTCAGAGCCTGCCCCACCTAGGGATGCAGGCCATATATATACATACAGTTAGCCAAACTAGACAATATTGATGAAGCCAAGAAGTGCATGCTCACAGGAGCCTGATATAGCTGTCTCCTGAAAGGCTCTGCCAGAGCGTGAGAAATACAGAGTCGGATGCTTACAGCTAACCATTGAACTGAGACCAGGGTCCCTGTTGGGGGAATTAGAGAAAGGATTGAAGGAGCTGAAGGGGCTTGCAACCCCATAAGAACAGCAATACCAACCAACCAGAGCTCCCAGGGACTAAACCACTACCCAAAGACTACACATGGACTGACCCACGGCTTCAGCTTCATATGTAGCAGAGGATGGCCTTGTTGGGCACCAATGGAAGGAGAAGCCCTTGGTCCTGTCAAGGCTGGACTCCCCGATGTAGGAGAATGTCAGGGCTGGAAGGAGGGTGGTTGGGGAGGGGGAACACCCTTATAGAAGAAGGGAGGGGCAAGGGATAGGGGGCTTATGTCTGGGAAACCAGGAAAGGGAATAACATTTGAAATGTAAATAAAAAATATCTAATAAAAAAACAAAACAAACAAAGAAAAGGTATCCAGGCATCCCAGGGCCACCCCACGTATAGGAGCATAAGGAGTAGCCCCAGATCTCTGTGCTCTACCTCCCTTCTGTCTTACCTTCAAGCACCCCTGGAGCCAAAGCCCATTACATGTAGGGGTCTGCAGGCGATGGTTCCCAAGTCTAAGCCACGGCAGTGAAGGACTACCTGACCAAAAGGACCATATCACCCTACATCACAGGGAAAGCACCTCCCGTTCAGCAGCGCTGCCAAAGGGAGGAGGGTCACTGACTAGACTCTGGATAATTTCTACCCTGGTTCCCATCTGTCTTCCACAACCCCTCTTAGCATATGAAGACTGAGCCCAAAACCAATTCTAGAGGTTGGCTCAATGCCTTCCAATTCAGTTCTCTGTATCTGTGGTTAGAAGCCAGGGGCTACTAAGCTAATAAAGGACCCTAAACACTTCTAGAACAGAACTTGCCTTCTAAACTGAAGCTCACAGGGGAGTCTCTTCCTCCCATGCTCCTCTTCTTTTCCCGTCCCCTACATCTTTCTCACACTTCTCCACCCGTTCCTGAGGCCCATTCTCCTTCCCAGGGTTTTCTTCTCTCTCTGCCACATCCTGTGCCCCATTATTTCCTCCTTCATTTTCACCCCAAGCACTGGCCCCTCCTTTGGGAAACCTCTCCTTTCACATTCAAGTTTGGCCTAACTTCAAGAACAGTCCTTTTCCAAAGTGGTAAGATTTGTTTGGAAAGGCCCAAGAATTACCTCCCAGTTAGACATCAACAGAGTCAATCAGTGGTAGCCCAGAAGTTGTGCTTTCCTACCCCAAGAATGGGAGGAAGGCCTGGTTCCAGCATAGTCTCAACATTCCTACCACAGAAAGCCAAAGTAAGGTTTATCAGCATATTTCAGCTGAACTCTGCTCCCAGCTTTCTGTACACCAAAAGCGAAGAGAAAGAGAGATTGACATGGCCATCTGGGGGCAAGATCCTGAAGAGAAACTGAATTGGACTCCTATTCAGTTAAGATTCCCACAGGGTAAAGGTAGGAGGCCCAAGCACTGGAAACTTGTAGTTCTTTACATGGTTTCACCAACAACCCCTAGAAAGCCTTCCCACCCAGCCCTTGAGGCTCCTGTGAGGGGAATACATGATTCTCTGGGTCCAAGATTTCCCAAAAAACTACTCTATACAGGCAAGACACACCCCTAAATATGGTCTGGTACCACAGAGAGCTCAGTTACAGGTCTGGGGATTCTCCAAGAATGGCGGGTAATCATCTCTTCTCCAGAATGGGACTGGAAATTTATGGTACTATGTCTTTTAGACCTGGTTTAATATTTCCCACAGGCAACCTCTCCTTAACCTCCAAACTCACACTATTGTTTACAACAATTGAGACACATCATTTATTAACAGGAATGAGAAACCCTTTCTAATTAAGCCCTAAATGAGTTTGACCACGGGCATAGGTTTCAAAATCTTCCTAACAAAATAGATGTTAGTCAATGCTTCATAGACATAAACGAGAAAAGGGAAATGAAACTGCTCCTATGACAAAGGCAAGCCTATGAGTAGAAAGTAGTAAAAAGCATCTTTTAGATTCTGCATTTGCCTTGAAGGTCACCAATGCACATGGTCAAGACTGAGTTTCAAATTCCCTTTTACATGGAATGTAAAAAAGGAACACTCTTCTCAAACTCTTAAAGGATATAAACCAGACAATTTCTCACACTTTATATATTCTCAGCATTTTCTAAAAGGTGATAAACCGTTGCGGGGAAGATCATTTCGGGTCTGAAAAGAAGTCACTTAAAAACAGATATCCCATATATATGGAGTAAAATTATACGTGCTCTTTTGACACCACCCAGTGAAGTCCTAAGTGCCCTGTGCATGTTATTCTCATGGCCCCCACAACCTTTTGGTCAGTAAAGCCCACACAGAAAATAGAAAAAAAGGGGTTGGCTTTGTACTCACTCTTACAAAGTTGTCAGGGAACAAACCTCTCCTGCCGTTGATCTGTCCCTCCCACCAGCCTCCATCCTCCTTCCTGATGTTGGTGATGACCTCACCCACGCTGATCGTCAGCTCATCATCATGCTGGGCCTGGTAATCAAACTCCACTATGGCCTCCACTGCAAAGGAAGAGAAAACAAAAGAGCAGCTTAGGGTCAGCTGTCTCAGAAGTCTGGCTCCGGCAGCCCCTGCAAGACCACAGGCAAACTGATTTTGGTTAACCTGAAGCCTACAGAGCACAGAAACCACGAAGAACACTGGTCGTGGTCAGACATAGGCAAGGTAGCCTATAATTCTGTGTCAGGGCCGGCAGGGACTTCAGAAGGGAAACCACAGTGGCCTAACAACACTTACCCAACACACAGGTTATGTGGCATCATTTCTTCAAGTGCACAGACCAGAGACCACAAATAAGAGATACTGCATCTGGGCCTCTCTTCACCTGTGCTACCTAATTCTGCCATGTTAATGTTCTTGGACCTAAGCTGCACAAAATATGGGTTATAATTCCCATGATACACAGATGACAGCTATCTTTTATGACTGCATATGGAAGTAAAGACACATATAGAATAGAGGGCACCACTGGTTGAACTAATGTCTCCGATTGCCCACCTCAGAAGCACTACTGCCTCCACAGGTCAGTTCTCAGACAGTAGGACCATATTACACTATGTTCTCAATGGCAAAGGAACCGTCCGTCAACTTGGTACATACAGAGGTAACAGATGAGCAGGCTTTTGTGTTGACAAAGCACCAATGCAATGGTAAAAACTAACCAGAGATTGGTTGACTTACTCATAGAGCAGTTACAAGATCCCTCTAGAGTCTGAGGTCTTCTTTGTGCACCTCAATCTAAGACAACATCAAATCTTGTGTCTTTTCTATTTGAAACCTCATATAAATGAATGAATAAAAAAGATGGTGAAAATTAGATGAAACCCCAAGTGGAAAATAAGCAACTTAATGAGTTATGATCAGTTAAAGGCACAGGTAAATGAGTTAAATATGCATTACCAGCATAAATGTGAACACCCAAACTGTAACTGTTTCTTTGGAGCTTGCTTGTAATATTTTATTAACATGTAATAGTCATACACATTAATGGGGTACAGTGTGATAATACAACTCATACACAGAACCTGCACTTATCAAATGGGGTAATTAGCACTTCCGTTCCCTTGTCATTTCTTTTTGGAGACTTTGAGTTCCTATTTTGGGATCTAAGAAAGCATGAGAGAAAATGTTAATGACTTAAGTTTTGAAAAAGATTTCTTAAATAGAAAACTAAAATGTACAAATGGTTCAAAAACAAATTCAATACGCGGAGGATCACTTTTCATCGGGGACAAGGGATGGGGTGGGGAAGGGGGAAGGTCAGTAGGTCAGTGGGTCTCCTTCACATGGACTTTACATTTCTCTCAGAGGTTAAGTTCCCACCCCACTTCTGGTTCAGAATAGCTTGTCCTCCAGACTGACTATTCATGAAGGCAGTTAAGCCAACCAATAAGCTACTCCAGTAACTCAGGATAGAAGTGTCTTTTCCTAGATTGTTTTTTTATTACACAATCAGTTAATGTATTCTCCTATCATAAATCTGTTCATGATGAAGTTGATTTGCAACCTATTGAAATCACTTATCCATGGAAAAGTGAATTATAAGCACATATACAAGAGCCCCTTTTGCCTTCTCATATGTTCATGTATGCATGCAGGAACACTCTAGTTTCTCTGTACTATGCCCTGGCCCCTAATAGTTAAAATGAGCCATTACTTGGTGGACAAAGTGCTTCCTGTGCCTAAAGATCTGAGTTTGAGTCCTCAGAACCCACGTAAAAAAGCTAAGCAAAGGTAGTAGGCAGGAGGCAGAAACAGGAGAATATCCTAGAAGCTCATGGGCCAGCTAGCTTGGCCATGCATAACAGCAAACAACAAAAATGTGGCATTGTCTCAAAACAAAATGGAAATTGAGGATTGACACCCAAGGGCGTCCTGTGATCCACTATGACACAAACACACCTGAACTCATAAACACAAATATATACATGCATACACACACGCATACACACACACACACACATATGCACATACACACACACACACACACGCATACACACACACACACACACACACACACACACACACACACACACACACACCAGTTACTCAGGAGGATGAGGCAGGAGGATTGTGAAGGCCAGTTCCTGTTTGGGCTATAAAGCAAGTTCAAAGCCAGTCTGCTCAACTTATTTTAGACCTCATGTCACAAATAAAAAAGTCAAAACCAGCTTTCAGCTAGGCACAATCACACATTCCAATAGTACCAGCTACTCAGGGGCTGAAGCAAAGACCCAACAGTTCTTCCAGCCTGGCCAACCTTCATATCATTTATTTTTAAAGTTTACTTAAAATAGAGATTGGTCTATTGAAACTGAGATTACAATAACCTTTGTCCACACGCCAGATACTAAATTACCTTATTTCCCAATTAGGTAGCTTGATGTCCATCTTCTCAGGAAACCTGAAGCTTAACAAGAAAGTTAAGCTCATTTTCTAAGACAACATTTTCCGATAAGAGACACACCCACCTCAGGGATTTGCTGAGATGATGCTTGGAGAAAAAAGTTAAAATGCCTCTTCACATTCATTCTAAAAAGAGAAACTGCCAACTTCCCCACTACGCCACTTACAGAATGACCCTGCATCTTCATCTACTCTGTCAGAGCCCTCCAAGGAGCAGAAGATGGTAACTATGAGACAACTGAAGTAAGGCATGCTGGGCAAGGAACACAAGCCAGCGAGCTCTGCTAGAGCAAGCACCAGCTCTAGTAGCAAGGAGTGCACCCACAGCTCTGAGGTGCCTACGCCTCTTTATAATTCTCATGCCTTTTAACTAAAATCACCCTCACTAAATGGATAAGCAGTTTGAACGATATGCCTGATGTAGAAACTATAGATTATTCAACTCAAGGCCATGTAAACAAGAAAATGTGAAGCTACCACTTCAGCTCCCAGTGAGAGCTCTTTGACAGCCTTGTTAAGAGACAAACAGCGGCTTAAGCCAATCACATCTTACAGGAAAATGGCCAAACAAACTCTCCATGAGCATCAAGAAGACTGTAATGTGGGCTTACACCCACCCTCCATGATAGAGCTATAACCGTCGGGCTATCCAGAGATTAACAACATTTCAAAAGTAAGTAATTGACCCTTGGAGAACAGCTTTGGTTTTTTCTCCAAGCAAAGCTGTGTTCTCCAAACTGTTTGCCATACAGAACTCATTTGTTTCCCAACAGCTCACTGTCCCCAATAAAAGATAAGAGCTCCTCATACAGCAATGTACAGAGTCATCTGACATATAAGTCTGGTCAATCAAACAATGGTGATGGAGAGATGAAAAGACTACCATCCATGGTCCCACAGTCGGTGTCTGATGTTCTCACAAAGACGACATCCCTTAAAAAATGTATCCCTGATGAAATTTTAGATACCAAAACAATATTCTTTTTAAAAAAAAAGAAAGAAAGAAAGAAACCATGGAGTTGGAAAGGTGGCTCAGTAGTTAAGCACTCAATGCAAGTCCAGCAGAACCAGGTTCAATTCCTTGTACCCACCCAACAGCTCACAACCATCTGTAACTCTAGTTCCAGGAGATCCAGACACAGTCTTCTGACACTAGACACACATGCAGTGCACAAACCTATGTATCGGCACACACACATACACCTAAAATAAAAAATTTTAAGTGAAAGAAAAAAGAAACAAGGTCTAGGACTACAGTTCAGTGGTAGAACTCTTACCTAGCATGGACGGAACACATACATGAGATCTTAAGTTCATTCTCAGCACCATGAAAAAAAAAAGACATACAAAACCATAAACTCAAGCTCCCCAAAACGGATCACATTAAACCAGGAAAGGAAATTCCTGCTCTAATTTTTTTTCTGATGAGAGGAATTAAAATGTTGGGGAGGGCAACCTGAGAGAACTCAAATTATAGGTGTGCCTGCAGGAGATGAAGGCATCCCTAAAAAGGGACAAAGGCAGCTGTCGCCTGCCTCACTTAGATCCTGTAAACTTTCAAGAGCTCCAGACCTGACTAAAGTGTGGATTGCAGCCTTGCTTCTTCCTTCCTAAACAGCAGGGCACGGTTCCCTCTTCTCTACCTGAACTTTAGCAAGGTGACGCTGGAAGAAAACAAGTAGTCTGCTTCAAGTAGATGGCTACCAAGACGTGAAGAGCTGCCGCCCCGTCTCTTTCCCTGTGTTTAAGGGCCTGCCTGCCTTAGGGGATGGCCACTATGTATGGTAAGGCTGGCCACTCAGGTCTGGGGACCTGGAGAGTATAAATGCACAATATTGAAGTCTTCTTTACAACAGACTGCCGAGCTGACCGCTTTTTAATTTTCTCTAAACTCCCAGTTGAAAGACTGTTGTTCCCGGATCAAACAGAGCTTAACAGTCTCTTTAACCTTTCCAGTCTCAAACGGTCCCTGATGACCTCTAAACAATGTACCTAGCTTCTCTCACCCCAGGCCTCTCTGGCTATGCCACTGAGTTCATCTGATGCTGTGGTGATGATTTATGGGTCCTCCTGGGGAGCTTCTAAATGCTTTCTGGGTGTGGATCACACTTAGTTTGTTCTACGGTGGCCACTGGGAGCATCCAGGGCATACACAGTAGGTGCCCAATGCAGACTTGATAATCCAACCACTCAGTAACTTACACTTTATATTGATAGATAGTTTCTGCCCAACAAAGGTACCTCTAAAATGTCAAGTGCCAATCTCATTTCTGCAAATTGAGTCATATTGTTCAGTGCACTAAGGGAGTTTGCTATTTAAAAGAACCTGTGGTTAATTCTTTTGTGACATGAATAATCACTTCCTGCTTTACCTTTCCTGTCGAGATGATTTTTTTTTTAATATATCAGGTTTCTCTTAAGGTAAGAAAGCCGTGCCTGACTTTGGTAAGAGCGTCTAAGTCATGAACTCTGTCTCTCGTCCTCTTTTCCAAAGATTTGGGGTTTTTCTTTCCAACATAATAGCGCAAGTTACAGTGGCTACTGAGCACATGAAGTGTGGCTTTGTGTGCATCAACATGTGCCACAGAAGTGTAACAAGGGGTCAGAGAGGTGGCTCAGCAGTTACGAGAACTGGCTGCTCTAGGGAATCCCACTTGGACCCTCAGGATCTACATGTTGGCTTACAACTGCATGACTCCAATCCCAGGGACAGTCTATGCCCTCTTCTGGCTTCCATAGGCACTTCATACACAGAGCACACATACATACATGCAGGCGAAACACCTACACATATTAAAACAATACGTTTCCAAAGGTACAAGGAGCACTGTCTGTTTGTTTGTGACAGTGTGTATGTGGCAGTCCAAGGACAACTTCCAAGAGTTGGTTCTCTCCTTCCACTATGTGGATCCCAGGGACCAGAGATGGTGAGGTTTGACAGCAAGTACCTTTACCCACTGAGTCATCTCAATGATCCCTACAACAGACACTTAGAAACTGCTTCCATTGCAAAGTAATGGCTCCTCACTTGGGCCCACAAGGGAAGTTAAGGGCAGGATGAAAGTCTGGCCATCTGCCTTTATTTTGCCTCCTTTACTGTGGATCGCCTGTTTACCTCTGCATGTAGGCTTGCTAATCACTCAAGAGTATCATCTAGAAACCCATGACACCTAACCTATCTCATTTCCCTTCAAGCCTCAAGGCTGACAGCCTGAAGATAGGAGTAACTGTGGTGTCTGACTGTCCACATCTTACAGTGTCCTGTTCCACATACCAGAAAAGGCATCTAAACGTTTCAGTCACTGTTGTGAATCTGTTGTCACCTTGGTTTGCAGCAATAGCAAAAACTCCCTTCGACAGGCCACATCCCCACCCCAAATGGGAACTATTGTGTGTGGTGGCAAGGCTGGATCATGGATCAGACGTCATTACCTGCTGAAAGCCAGCTTTCCCTGTTAAGCAATGTGGCCTTCTTTGGGTCAAGTGTAGAATCAAAACTAAGACGGTGATCACTCAGACCCTGTGACCAAAACTGTTTAATTTCGTGGCCTCTTGCCCCTAGCACAATTCTTAGTTAAACCTAAAGTTCGTGTCAGTACCCCAAAGAGAAACTAGGGACCGCTTGATCCCTTGGTTTGTTTTCCTTCCCAGTGTGCCACCTCCGTTTAATGGTTCTCTGCTCAGTACCATTGCTCGCCTGAATTGGAGGACTGAGACAGGCGTCTGAGCCTAGGCCACGGGGGCGGCTGGAGCTCTTGCTCTAAGACTCCAATAGCAAAGAATACAAAGTGGCTGAACATTTTTTGTTACGCTGACTGCACTATCACATGATACTTTGGACATACTGGAGTAAATAAATATCGAGATTAATTTGAGCTATTTTGGCTTTATTAATGTGGCGCTTATAACAGTTTAAATTATATGTGTGGCTTGCATTCTATTTCTATTGAATAGAAATGGTCTAGAACAATGCTTACAAAAAAGTAGTAAAGGCCTCACACTACACAAACACGGCCAATATATTCACCAGACCCCGAGTTTGTGCTTCATCGACAGGAAGCTACAGGTAACTTTAGCAAACGAAGGTAAAACATTACCTACAATTTTTTTTTAAAATGGTACCCTTTGGGAAACCTTTGCTACATGAGCCCAAAATTAAAGCACTAGGCGAGGTAAAGTATCTCAGAGGTGTAATTAGGACAAAAGTAAACAAAATCCCATATTTAAAGACACTATAAATTACAAAATTTAAAAATGTCTCCCCATCAGAAAAAAACACCGCCCTCCAGTTGCCTGCTGTGCCAGACGCCAGCCTCCACAAGTCTGCTGTAACTACTGTCTGAAAAAAAAAGCTACAGTTAGAGAAGATAGGGCCCCGGGAGATAAGAGATCTGCTTAGAAATGCTAACACTTCAGCCTTCCCTATCTCTGCCTTCAAACTTGCTGAATGTCTTCCCCCAAAAGACAAAATGGGTGGTTTTTTTTTAACTGTTAGGTTGGCTAAGCCAGCTGTCAAGCAGCTTCGTGGTGAACTTGACGCTGAGGCAATGATAAAGGCCCCCCTCTGTGGGACTCAACCCCTCCTCCCTTGCCCCAGTACTTCCTCTATCTTTGCCCCACTTAGAGCAGCAGTTCAAGTTGGCTTACCCCAAGCAGCCTGCAAGCCTTATCTGGGAAACGTCCCCATGTATCCCAGGACTCTGGCTCCCCTACATAGCATCCTATGTGACTCAATACATATGTGAATCAAGCAGGGACCAATGGAGGAGGATGGGAATTTCCAATGAACTTCCTTTGTTCTAGACACATACAGGTTGTCACAAAGGTCTCAGTAGGTGTTACTTTAAAGCTTAAGCTTTAATCATTTCAGAAGTAGAAATGTCACATAGTTGTGGGTTTACACTTTTTTCATTGTGCTCATTCTGATGAATACATTTTTTTTAATTTTAAAGTTTTCTTTCTATCCTGTTTGATGACAGTATAGAAAATCAAGAAGTAATTCTCACCAGAAAGGATTTCATGGGAAAAAAAGCGCATAATTGCTGATTATTGATGATAGAAATAGCATCCGATGTCATCTTGTCAAATATATTTCCTAATTTTACAAGTGAAGAACTGAGGTCTAGAATGTTTTGTGACCAAGATTTGGCAACGCCTCTCTTCCAAATGACAGTTCTCAGGAGAGACGGTTGAATCCAAAGCAAACATTAGTAGTAATATAAACCAGCAAGATACAGACTTGGGCACCACTGGAAGGTCTTCTCCCTTGCCTTCCCCCATGGAGCAGAGTTCCTGCCATACCCAGAAGTCACAGCAACCAGGAACATATAAAAACCTATGTTCAAATCTAAAGAGACAGAAAATAGATGAACGGTTGCCTGAGGCCAGGGATGTGGACTGATTTAGTGGGTATGAGGTAACTTTTGGGGTGATGAAGCATTTTAATCTTAAACTGTGGTAAGAATTGCACAATGCTATAAATTTATTAAAAAAAATAACCTCACAGTATGCACTTCCATATGCAAAATGTTATAGCTAAATTTATCTTTTAAAGATAAAAGTGGAAACGCAAAGTGACCCACATTTAGGAACTTGTAACTGTAGGTATTTTCTCAAGTAGTTGACTCTGTTGGTGCCCCGAGGGAGCCACCACTCTCCCCATCCAGGGAAGAAAGCCATTTGGAGAAGCTTCTCCTCCCCCATGAGATACAATCTGATGAGAATGCAGCTGACATGTCCAATACTCTGCCAGCCCATGCATGGGCACAGAAGCTAACTGACTGCCAGTAATGTGACAGCAGCTGGGGATGGCTAGAGTGCACGCTCCACCAGAGCCCTCAGAGCACAGCCTAGTTGCTGCTTTCCCTATACTTCTTCCACCACATAAACCACCTCAGAGCCTTTACCTTCTCTGGTTAAGAGACACTTGGTTTCTGTTACTTTTAACTAACAGACTCATGTACCAAGTTCTTCCCTACAGAAGGTCAAGTTCTCTCATTAAGATCTCCCACTATTCAATGTTTTCTCATTAAGGTCTCAGGCTAGGGGCTTAGGGACCTGAATTTCCCCGGCTTGTGGGAACAAGGACTATGGGGTTCTGTACACAACGAGCTGATCTCCATTTGTGGTTTTTGTTTGTTTTTTTTTTTGTGATCTTCATGAATGCACTACTAAGGGGCACAGAGCCAATAAAGGCATGATTCCCAAGGCCTGACTCTGGTAGGAAATTAACAGCAGCTTCTCTGAGGAAGAGAGGCTCAGAACTCGGATCCCAGTGACAGAGCCACTGGGTATGGACTCTCTATCAGCAAGAAGGAACAAGGACACGGCAGGATGGCTTCTTATAGGGTGCAGCAAGGTCTGTCATGGGGCCCAGAACAGCTCAAGGACTAATTGGGCGGCAGCAGGGGATGGGGGAGAGGGTGTGAATCAACACAGAACAGAGAAAAACTCCCACCACTTCCTGAATGAAACTATCCCTGTCACTCCCAGACCACCAGCATCTTTTACAGGTAATATGAGCTATAAGAAAACACTTGATAGCCCTAAAAGTGAATTCCAGTCTACATTATTTACTATTTTATGGCATGAGGCAAAACACCTGGCCTGAGTTCACAGTTTTGTTTGTAATATTGGAAGAGGGTCTGACCCAAGGATAACGGATGAACACGGAAACATCCTATATACAAAGGCTGCTCTATCAACTGATAGCCACTAATCTCACAGACTATTCCCATTCTTTACTGTGAGATATTCTCTGTGCATCTGCCTTCCCCACTGCCTCCTCACTGGGAACCCTTACAATGGAGATCTCAGTATAATCTCTTCCTTGTCAAAGATCAAGCCCATAGAAGGTATTCAGTCAATGCTGCTGATCAAGTCTATCAGCTCAACTCCAGGAGTGCCCAAGAGGACATGCATTTCAAACTCTCTCTTCTCATTCAGCATAAAAAGACACAGTACCAAATGTGAGCTTTTCTTTGAAGGCTAAAAGAACCCACAATTAACATGACCAGGTATCTACAAAGTATGACTGACCAGCCTGAGCGTGTCAAATGCTACTGTGATCAGCTTTAATTCTATTCCCTCCTCTGCCTTGACTATTGTTCCCAACAGCAGAGGAGAATCCAATCAAAGTTCAGATCACACAAGGCTGGGTGTAGACAGGAAAGAGCTCAGAAAGCCTTGGGGCCTCTGGTGGCTCACAGCCTGTACTCTGAAGCCACAAGCTCCCCACAGCCTGGCCCTAGAACTCACACACCCAAAAGCATAGGAACAATGCATTATTAAACACTTCAGAGTTGAAACTAACTCTTGTAAATGGAGCACGCTGCTCTTCTCAAAGATGCATTAGATAAACTGGATAAGAGCGAGTTGACCAGGAAAAGGGGATTTTTTTTTTAAGGGAAAAAGCACAGAAAGTGGGTGTAGATGGATTTGAAGATTAAGAAGACAGTGTAGAATAAAGATTGTTTGTTATAGTAAGTATAGAGGATGGTCCTCTACAGAAGCCATTCAGGGAAAAGTAAATAGCCTCTTAGCAAACTAATTTAGTAAGAAGTCAGTTTAGTCAAAACACTTCAGACATTTAAGGAAGATATAATCTTTTTTATTCAAGGATAAGAAAGAATGCCCATGAACAGAGCTTTATCTGAGTAATGTTTAAAGTAATAAAATAGCTTAAAGATTTGCAGCTTTTCATGATTTTATAATGACACTCTGAATCCCACATTCCAAAGAGAGCTGGACCGCTTCCTGATTAGAATACAATCTCCCATATTTCACAATAAGAAGTGCCCAAAGATTTGGGACCAAGTAGAATATGTAAACTTTAAACAGAAGAACAGACAAATGTCCGCTTATATCGATTAATTACAGGTTATGCAAAATAAAATGAGAAAGCATTGCTTCTTCTTCCACCACGGGACCTCATTTTGTGAATTAATTTTCTTCAACGGACTGTTTAAGGTTGGTTGAAATATATTTGATTGTGGTTAATGCCTCTAAAAGGCTTTGCTTAAACTATTTTATTGCAAATGCATTCCTAGAGCCTGGAAGTGGAAGAAACTCTAAGGACTGTAACAACGTGACTCTGGCTTTTCTGGGGGAGAGTATAAAGAGGATGGGGAAAGGGTTTGACACTTGGACATGTGTGCTTCAGGAGAGCTAAGCCGAGTCAGCTGCAAGAGGCCACATCCAGGTCAAAAGGAGAGAAGTTAAGAGCATTTCAACAGGAAAACATGCTCAGCAGGAGCAATCAGAGCTAGAGCAAGGGCTGAGTCACAGAATAGCCTGTGTTAACAAAAGATCCAGTGTCTGGTAAGAGGGAAAGTAGACAGTAAGTTGAGAGGAAACCACACTGACCCTTCCTTGCCTTCCTCAAGCATATTTAAAGTCCTCTTTCAAAGACGTTTCATTACTACCACCCCCTTCCCCCAGCACATACCCATTGTAGGAATTCTGCTACAGTTGTGGAATTTTGCTACTGGAAGTCCCTAGAAGGCAGAAGACACCTAAAACTGAAGCTTGTGTCAATAAATTATCTGCCTTGCAAGTCAAGGACCAGAGTTGGATTCCCAAAATCCACATTAAAAGACAACATGGTGCTGTCTTGTTGCTAGAGAAGTAAACCCCTGGGACTTGTTGGCCAGCCTAGTTAACCTACCTGACAAATTCTGGCCGGTGAGATGCTTGTCTCAGAGAAAGAAAGAGAGAGAGGCAGAGAGGCAGAGAGAGAGAGAGAGAGAGAGAGAGAGAGAGAGAGAGACACAGGACAGACAGACAGACAGACAGACAGACAGACAGACAGACAGACGGACGGAAATAGAGAATGGAGGGAGAGGAGAGGGAGAGGAGAGGAGAGGAGAGGAGAGGAGAGGAGAGGAGAGGAGAGGAGGAGAGAGGAGAGGAGTTGACAGTGCCTGAGGAATGACCTAGGGGATATACTTTAGTGAGTATGTATGTATACATCCAGGCACTCAAGACATGCTTGTCACTGAGTGGAGAGAAACACAAGGATGAATTGGATGAAAAGTTGAGAATCCAAGAAAATGGAGTCTGAACCAAAGCTAAAGGCAGATGATAATGGCATAACCATGACTCTTCAAAGCAGCCTACAAATGCGAACTGTCACAAGCATTTGAGTCACTAACATCTAATCAAGAGAGAACATCTAGTATGTTTGCAACTCTATACTGAGAAAGGTTATTAGGACACACTGGACAGTTCATGACAAGTTTCATTAATGATGCTTCATAGTGGCTGTGAGTTTATCCAAGTGAAGTACTCCCAGTTTGAGAGTCATTGTGGTTAATGTTTTTACTATTTAAATAATCTGAACTAAGAGCTAATAAGCAAGAGCTATTTCATGTGTATCTTCTTAATCAGTTTTATTGTAAATGCTCGGCCAGTGTATGAGAAAATCACTTAGTAAGTGTGCATCTCAGAGTATTATAAAACAGAAGTGGATCAAAGCCCAATACTTTCCTTTCCTGTAAAGTGTATATATAGTTTAAAGGTAGACAAATAGGGGGCTGAAGTGATGCCTTGGTGGTTAAGAGCACACACATGGTAGCTCACAGCCATCCATAACTCCAGTTCCAAGGGATCTGAGGCCTTCTTCTGACCTCTGCAAGGACATACGTGATCTATATACATATATACATGCAGGCAAAACACCTATGCATATAAAATAGATAAATTTCTAAAAGGTATAGTTAGACAAATAGAGTAAGATCTAAAGAAGCCGATCAAACCATTTCCAAAGTTGAAACACACCCTAATAAAAATAAATAGACCAAAGATCAACAGCAAGCACATTAGAGATTTCTAGAAGGATACCTTTTCCCAAGACAATTTACATTTAAATTTCTCACTAAAAGGAAGTCAGGCAGTAGGAATGAGTGATTTTGAATAAGGAACAATAAAGACATTGAACTCTGACCTTGCCACCACACCATGAGAAAACAAAGAAGCTATTAGAGGGAGTGCTGAGAGGCCTGGTGAGCACAGTGTGCTTGCTATGCAAGCATGAGACTTGAGTTCAGATCCCAGCACCCACAAAAAAAGCTAGGTGCAAAACAATGCCAAGCAACCAGAGCTTCCAGGGACTAAGCCACTACCCAAAGACTATATGGACTAACCTGGACTCTGACCTCATAGGTAACAATGAATATCCCAAGAGCACCAGTGGAAGGGAAGCCCTGGGTCCTGCTAAGAAGCTGAACCCCCAGTGAACTAGACTGTTAGGGGGGGCGGCAATGGGGGAGGGTGGGAGGGGAACACCCATAAGGAAGGGGGAGGGGGAGGGGATGTTTGCCGGAAACCGGAAAGGGAATAACCTCAAAATGTATGTAAAAATTCAAGTTATGTTCATCGCAGCCTTATTTATAATAGCCAGAAGCTGGAAAGAACCCAGATCCCCTTCAACAGAGGAATGGATATAGAAAATGTGGTACATCTACACAATGGAATATTACTCAGCTATAAAAAACAACGACTTTATGAAATTCGTAGGCAAATGGTTGGAACTGGAAAATATCATCCTGAGTGAGCTAACCCAATCACAGAAAGACATACATGGTATGCACTCATTGATAAGTGGCTATTAGCCCAAATGCCTGAATTACCCTAGATGCCTAGAACAAATGAAACTCAAGACGGATGATCAAAATGTGAATACTTCACTCCTTCTTTTTAAAGGGGAACAAAAATACCCTTGGCAGGAAGAGAGAGGCAAAAAGATTAAAACAGAGACTGAAGGGACACCCATTCAGAGCCTGCCCCACATGTGGCCCATATATATACAGCCACCCAATTAGATAAGATGGATGAAGCAAAGAAGTGCAGAAGTGTAGATAGCTCCTGAGAGACACAGCCAGAATACAGCAAATACAGAGGCGAATGTCAGCAACAAACCACTGAACTGAGAATAGGACCCCCCGTTGAAGGAATCAGAGAAAGAACTGGAAGAGCTTGAAGGGGCTTGAGACCCCATATGTACAACAATGCCAAGCAACCAGAGCTTCCAGGGACTAAGCCACTACCTAAAGACTATACATGGACTGACCCTGGACTCTGACCTCATAGGTAGCAATGAATATCCTAGTAAGAGCACCAGTGGAAGAGGAAGCCCTGGGTCCTGCTAAGACTAAACCCCAGTGAACTAGACAGTTGGGGGAGGGCGGCAATAGGGGGAGGTGGGGAGGAACACCCATAAGGAAGGGAGGGGAGGGATGTTGCCCGAAACCGGGAAAGGGAATAACACTCAAAATGTATATAAGAAATATTCAAGTTAATAAAAAAATAAATAAATAAAGATTATGATTGCAACTGCGCACGCTGACTCATGCCTGTAATCTTAGCAGTTGACTGAGGCAGGAGGATTACCATAAATTCCATGTCATCTTGGGCAAAGCAAAAAAAACAAAAACAAAAACAAAAACAAAAACAAACAAACAAAAAAAAAAGAAAGAAATATTCAAGTTAATAAAAAAAAAGGGTTGGGGTTTAGCTCAGTGGTAGAGCGCTTGCCTAGGGAAGCACAAGGCCCTGGGTTCGGTCCCCCAGCTCGAAAAAAAAAAAGAACCAAAAAAAAAGCCAGGTGCAGTGGCACATATGTAATACCCGCACTAGGGAGGCAAATGCCTAGAGCTCATCGGCCAGCAAGCAATTAGTGAAAAAAGGAAATAAGGTTTAAAGAGAGCAAGGAAGAGTAGGTGAGAGGATTTGAAGGAGAAAGGAGGAGAAATGTGGATTTATATTATAAACTCAAAAAATTAAAGAAAAAGGACAAATAATAAGATTTTTAAAAAAGTAAAGTTATTGGGTGTGTACACACCTTTAATCCCAGCACTTGAGAGGCAGAGAGGCAGGTGGTTCCCTTTGAGTTTTTCAGGACAGCCAGAGATACGTAATAAAGAAATGTTGTCTCAAAAGACAAACAACAGAAATGTAAAGTGGAGAGCAGAGACACCTGCTGCCAATCTCTGCCCCCTCATACATGCACACATGCATAAACACATACATAGAAACATTGACACACACAAAGACTACTACCTTTGCAAGATGCTGGTGAACCAATTCATTACTATGAAAAGTAGTAAATAAGGTAAGAATCAAAGTATCTGCCCTGCCTTTCCTATATAAATTCGGGATAATGGCTACATAGCAGATAGAAAATGGATACAGGATGAGAGAATTATACAACCTCAAATGTAACCAAGAGCTTAGACAGTGGTCAGGAACAAAAAGATGGATAGCCAGACATTACTAGCCATATGACAGAAACTTATGTCACCAAGTGTGGAATATGCTTACCTGTTAGCTGAACTTAAACTGGATCAAATTCCCAGATTGACCATCAGATCACAAGGGATACTGGGGGGCAGGGGAGGGGAGGCAGTCCCAGACATACACTAAATACCACCCTAAGGGTGCAGGCCACAAAATCCATGCTGAAGTAAGCATCAGAGGCAAATGACTTGGTTTCTTTAACACTCTCCCCACTGCCCAAATCACAAAGATGAAATAAGAGGGAAACAACACTCAACATCAACAAACTAACTAGGAGGCATGGCCCTTCCAATGCTAATTTCAACCAAATGCCTTAAGTATTTTAACTACAGGGTGCCTAACAGCGATATGTAAATGTAGTTAGCTGCCGGTGGGTATAAAAGACTCTTAGGATGGTGGTTTTGAAAAGTCTTTATCTTTACAAAATACATGGCAGAGCATTTCTAGATTGTTGAGGTCGCCTTAACAAGCAAGTAGAAGAGTCATGCTCTCCCCTGGCTGCAACAGATGAAGGGCAAAACCTGAGTGTTACATAACTCCCGCTGGTACAATCACCATTTCAGAAGCAATCCAGATAACCATGTCTCTACATGGTAACATACCTAAAAGGAAAGGTGCTTTGTGGAGTTTGGGGGTTTCGTTGGTTGGCTGGTTGATTAGTATTTGAGGAGCTGGTGGTATGGCGCAGGTACCATTATTGGGTTGGTTTGGGGTCTCATTGTGTATCCCAGCTTGGCCTCAAATTCGCTATAACGTCCAAACTGGTTTCAAATGCTTCATAGTTCCAGCTCAATTTCCTCAGTATCAAGATTATAAGCATATACCTGATTCAAAGACAATATTTTTAATAAACCATTGATTGATTGGTTGGTTGGTTGGTTTTCTATATGAGTGATCTGTATGAATGTATACTTGCATGACAGAAGAAAGCATCAGATCACATTATAGATGGCTGTGAGCCACCATGTAGTTGTTGGGAATTGAACTCAGAGTCTCTGGAAGAACAGCTAGTATTCTTAACCGTTAAGCCATCTCTCCCACCCTCAGACAGGATCTTTTTAAGCTTCAGGACACTGACAGACAGAGAGACTTCAAATACTTGAGTTTATTATTAAGGACACTAGATATCTAGAGATATCTTAAAATAAAGAAATGATGCAAAACTAACTTCCTTTCCAGTACTATAGTTCATTTTCTATGGCTTATAAAATAGAACATAATATCAAATAAAATTGTACTCATTCCTCTATAAAAGATGCACTCAGAATATATCCTGAGATTCTTCTGGCAGAGTGAAAAACAATTCTCTTTGGATGTTGCTTAGTGATCAATCCTAATTCCTTCTGTTGTGCTTTTAGACTAGGTCTAGCTATGGAGTCTGGCTTGGTACTCACTATATAGACCAGGCCAGTCTTGAGCTAGCAGCCCTAATTCTGGGCTACCAGTACCAGTGTTCTGGGTGCTAGGATTACAGGCATGTTCTATCATTGTCAGCCTAATTTCTTTTTCAAGATATACTTTTGGCCACTTAAAAATAACAAACAGAGCTGGAGAGATGACTCAACAGTTAAGAGCATTTGCTGCTCTTTCAGAGGACCTAAGTTTGGTTCCCAGCACCTATATAAGGCAGCTCATAACCACATATAACTCCAGCTCCAGGGGATCAAATGCACATTTCTGGCCTCCACAGGTACCAAGCACATATGTAGTACATATGTGTGGAAAAATACCCACACACATAAAAAATAATATCATCAGTTGATTTTTCTCATGTCTTAAAAAACTTAAGTATACTCAAATATGTTCTATACCACATCTGTTGTATAGACTCTGGACAAGGCCAACTCTGTATATATCTTAGACCTGGGCCTCTTCTGTAATGTGTTACACAAGGAAGGCTATGATTTGTGCTATATGGATATGGGTTTTTTGTTTGTATGTTCATTTGGTTGGTACATTTTTGTTTGTTTGTTTGTTTGTTTGTTTGTTTGTTTGTTTGAGACAGGTTTTACCATGTCCCCTTGGCTGTCCTGAAACTCATCATGTAAAGCAGGCTGAACTTGGACTCATAAACAAATGCCTGCTTCTGCCTCCTGAGTACTAGGATTTAAAGGCCTGCACCACCATCCCCATGGTTATGGTTCTTAATAGAACTCTGATCTAAGAATCCATTTTGAAATACAACAGAAATGTGGTTGCTAGGTTTCACATAAAATGTTTCCCCTAAGGCCCATGTATTAAAAGCTTGGTCCCAGTTTAGCACTACTAAGGGGTAATGTAACCTTTAAGAGATGGAGATTAGTAAGACATTTCATATCATTAGGGGCCTGCTGTTACAGGAAACTGTGAGACTATTTTTTTCCTCTGGAAGCTGCCACTAGGTAAGTGGTTTTGTTCCATCATGCCCTGATATGCTGCCACACCACAGTCCCCAAAACAATATGACTACATAAACTGAACCCCACAAAACTGTGAACCAAAATAAACCTTTTCTCTTTAAGTTCATCTGCATTAGGTATTCATTACATTAACAGAAAGCTGACACATAAATCAATCATCTGGCTAGTCCTCAGAGCCCCACTCTCTGGGAACACACCCCCAGCAACTACAGCAGGTCTCCAAATATATGTATATCTGGACCTGCCTGATACACTTACCTTAACCACCCAGTAGCATCCCTTGACTTCCCCCAGACCTAAGAAATGGAGGTTGCTTTGTAACAAGCTCCACAGTATAGCTGGAGAAGTGTCGATCTATTCTGTACTCCCAGAGGTCCACTTCAACCATGCACAGAGATACCTTGCCTTCCTCCCTCGCCACGGCTTGGTCCATATCAGAATGGAAAGGCATCTCCACGTGATTGAAGAGGACCCCCAGGAGAATCTATGTGCCTCTATCACTCTCAACTCCCTTTTCAGAAAGAAAAACATAAGTCTGCAACTGAACTAAATGCTCAGGGTATATATATATACTAGTATAGCTGAGGCCTGGGGATTTTGGAGTATCTTCAGGAATCCAAGCCTCCAGGTCTAACCACCAAAGAGGAAGCAGCTGGAAACTCCACATTAAATCTAAAAGGATGACCCCTCCTCATATCTCACTAGGGTAAACTGATCTAATACAATATGCATATCCAGAAAGTCCAGTAGTGGTGGCACATGCCTTTAATCCCAGCACTTGGAAGTCAGAGGCAGGCAGATCTCTGAGTTTGAGGCCAGCCTGGTCTACAGAGCAAGGTCCAGGACAGCCAGAGATACACAGAAAAACCTTGTCTTGAAAAACCAATGATAATAATAAAACAAAAATATACACACCAAGATATTCACCAGACTTTTCCATAAAAGGAGTAATTACTAATCTTTATTCCAGATCTAATTCCAGTTGATTATTGCCTGTGTCCTCCACTAGAAGGCAAACTAAAGGGTCAAAGAGTGTATGTCTGCTCATACGTAGCAATGAATATCCTAGTAAGATCACCAGTGTAAGGGGAAGCCCTGGGTCCTGCTAAGACTGAACCCCCAGTGAACTAGACTGTTGGGGGGAGGGCGGCAATGGGAGGAGGATGGGGAGGGGAACACCCATAAAGAAGGGGAGGGGGAGGGATTAGGGTGATGTTTGCCTGGAAACCGGGAAAGGGAATAACACTCGAAATGTATATAAGAAACACCGGGAAAGGGAATAACACTCGAAATGTACATAAGAAATACTCAAGTTAATAAAAAAAAAAGAAATACTCAAGTTAATAAAAAAAAAAAAGAGTGTATGTCTGCCATGTTTGCCTCCATATTCAGTGCTGTCCCCCTGATACTTACCATATAGTGGGACTTCATAAATTTTAACTGAATAAAAAATATCCTTATATGCAGATATCAAGTGTCTTTATCCTTCTTGTATTGTTTAACTCTCCCCCATGTTCTTCAAGCATGAGACCCAAGCCTGGAGAAAAGGATCACCAGTTAAGATTACCTAAGATAAGTTCACAGCACCTATATGGTGGCTCACAACCACCTATAATTCAGATACAGGACATCTAAAGCCTTCTCCAGGCCTCTGTGTGAATCTAGACTCATAGGAATACATGCATGCACACACACACAAACACACACGCAATTTTTCTTACCTTTTTATTCTTCGTGAATTTCACATTCTGCATCCCAATCCCACTCTTCTCCCCCATCCCTCTATATCGTTTCTTCACTCCTGCAACCTTTCCCCACAAAATGAAAAATAAAAACAAGCAAGCAAAAAAAAAAAAAAACAAAAAACAAAAAAACCATCTTACTATGGAACTTGAGATGTGTCACTGTGTGTCATACAGTATATACTCTTTCACCTAAACAGCTTTACTTGCAAACATTCATTGCAATGAGTCATTGGTCTGGTTCAAGGCCTCTGGCTTCTGCTACATTCTCAATACCGGATCCTCACTGGGATTGCTCTAGGACATCCTGTTGTTATCCTGTGCCATGGAAATCTTATAGCTTTGGTTCTCCAGGACCAGACCCTTCAAACAGTACAGCAGTTCCTAGATGGAGGAGATGCTGGGATAGGCTAACTCAATGCCCTCAATCTGGGCCTGAGGCTGAGTTGTTCAGTCTGCCAGCTCTCCTGCACTGCCCAGGCTAAGGGTGGGGCCAGCTCTCCCACTCTCGTATACTCAGGGTCAGTTTTCTCATGCTAACCAGGCAATGGGCAAGGCCAGCTTTCCTGAATACCTCAGTTGGCGAGAGGTGGGGCCAGCTCTGCAGTCCTTGGACATCAAGATAGCCTTAGGAGGCAGTCCAGACCAGGAACATCCGCATGGTCTTTGGTGGTAATATGGGCCATGGCCATCTACACAGAGTCCTGCTGCTTCAGGGACACAAATCCAGGCATGGCTGTCAGCTGCAGCACATGCTGGGACCTCACCAAGGCCTCAGGTGGCAGTGCAGGCTACTCATATCAGGCTGTTCCTCCCTGCCCTGTGCTTCCAGTTCCTCCTCTCTTCGTAGTGAGCAAACCGTTCTGCTTCTGTTTTTCTCCTAACTCTCCACCACACACTTACTTGCTCATGGTAGTTGCATCACATGGTAGTGGATATGTGTCTCAGGGTGTCTTCAGTAAATCCACTGCCACTTAGTGGCATACACGAATCTCCATACACAATTTTAAAATATATGCCTTTGCTGGGTATGGTGGCTCATGCCCTGAACCCCAAGAGGCAGAGGTGGATCTCTGTGAGTTCAAAGCCCAGCCTTGGTTATATAGTGAATTCTGCGAAAGGCCATAGTTTGTAATAGAAATTTTAACTTAAAAATAAAAGATGGGACACAGACACTAACACACTCATCACCAGTGTTGGCTCATCAAGTGTAACACACTGAGGCAGTGCAATTTCTGTGGCAATATGATGTTTCCACTTACTTGCTAGGACACTTTAAGGCAAACCTTATTCTGCAAAGCGGCTGGCTACTACCTGAAGAGGCTCCAACATAGACTTCTCTGACATGCAGGGCCAACTTTCCTGAGTACCTCAGTTGGTGAGGGGTGGGGCCAGCTCTGCAGTCCTCAGACAAGATGGTGCAAGAGGTGTCCTAGCAAGTGCGTGGAAATATCAAACGGGACCCAGAAACCAACACATTCATTACCAGTATTGGTGCCTTTCCAGAGGGGGACCCAGACACTGGAGAGTAAAACCAAGCCACCCCACCACCACATCGTCTTGAAACTCTGGACCCTTGAAATCCAAGCACACAAAATGGCTACATGTAGGGCCTCTCTGCTGTACAATTATGGCGGCTCAAGCACACTCTGGGTGCTTCCTGTTGTTTCTGGTTAGGAAGAACCTGATTCCCAGAAAACACAGAACTTGTCCAAGGCTCAGGAACTGATATCCCAGATACATGCCAATCTGGATTCAATGCCTATTTTCTTACCTCTCTCTGTTCATATATTTTTCAGTTGGTAAAGATTTTCAGAGGTATGTGTTCCTCAGAACTTGAGGCCACACAGAGAAATGTGCATGAATACAAGTAGTATGCTCAAATGTGAAACCAGGCCAAATCAAGCTGTCAGCCTTCCAATGCTTTAGCTCATGGTTTTCTTAGAACGGCAGTTTAAGCCAGTTAGAATTTATTGAAATTATCAGGGGACAAGATATCACTATGAACATCAGGAATATGAGTTGAATACATCATCAAAGAGAAGTCAGGAAAGGAGAATGAAAAGAAAGATATTTCCTTTTCTCACTCCAAATATCAAGAGTTCGCTGTTATAAACAGTGGTGAAACTGCATTGAGAATGGAGGCACCAGGGAGCTGACACCTTCACTGACAGGAATCAAGGTCAACTGCTGAGAGAGTTAAATGTGGGAAGAAAGTCAAGACAGGTAAGCAGAAAGGTCTGGAATAAGTTTAGTACAAAATGCACTACAAATATTTTCTTTTGTATTCATTTTAATTATTGATCGATCAATCTATCACCTATCTATAGCTCTCCATCCCTCCCTCCCTTTTTCACTCTCCCTCCGTTTCTACCTGTGCCCATCAATGTGTGTGTGTTAATTTACAAAAGGGCAGGTGAGAGGGAAAAGGTAAAAAACAAGCACCACTAATTGGGAGGACATAGTAGCCTTGGAAACGGCCTTGTGTCCCAGCTTCACAGCAGCTCCAAGCCCTTCAAAACAGGGCAAAATGGGGTTGGGGATTTAGCTCAGTGGTAGAGCGCTTGCCTAGCAAGCGAAGGTCCTGTTCGGTCCCCAGCTCCGGAAAAAAAAAAAAACAGGGCAAAAGACAAACACGGCACAGTGTGCCCGAAGTCTGTGACAAGTATCAAGACATTAGGATTGAGTGTACACTGAGAAGGCACAGCAAGGAATGGCAGGAAAAAGTATTATATCTGGGCAGCCACCTTGGTGATCAAGCTGGTGATCCTGATGGTAGAAATACACTTTGTGCAAATGTGTTCCAAGACAAAATGGCAGAGAGCACAGAAGCCCTAAAGCAAAGAAAGAGGCAGTACCATGTATGACTACACCCCACAGCCCCTCTCATCTATAGACATTTCTGTCCTGGATCCCCTTCTCACAGGTCTCTCCAGGAGATAGATCATTCATAGAGTTTCCTAGCACTGGTTACCCTTGAAGACTCTTGATGTTGAATCTGTTCTGAGGATGGCACCTGTTACTTCAAATACATCTAGAACTACTATCATATGAGACAAGAAAGTTAAGCAGTGTACCATACTAGATTCTACTGTCTACTAAGCCTGGAATAAGTATTGATTATGCACAACAATGTTGTCTTTGAAAGATATCAAATGTTCACCGGATGTTCACCGTCTTGATTCTGGAACTCAGAGATAACAATGACAGACAGGTGAGCAGAAAGGTCTGGAATAAGTTTAGTACAAAATGCACTACAAATTTTTTCTAGTTTGCGACCAAGAATCTCATTGGGGTTTACAATCAACCCTCCCTGCTTCCCTTGAGGGCTCCCTGTATGTTCCCATCTAATAGGTCTGATTTCTTACTCCTTACATTGCAAAATGCTCTCCACCTTCACCTTCTCCAAGCCATTGCAGGCTAGCCATCATTCCTTTTTCACGCTTCCTAACTGGACATTGACTGGTTCACTTCTCCTTACCAAACCATCCAAGTTTTACTTGGAAAACTTGAGAATTACTGCTTTAGACCAGGAGTCAATCATTTTTTCCCTAAAAAGCTAGATAGTAAATGGTTAGGCTTTGTGAGCCCGCTGTTCTGTTGCACTCTTCAACTCTGCTGTTAGAGCAATAATCAGTCACAACCAATACTCATAAAGGATGAACATGGTTGTGTTTCAATAAAACTTTATTTCCAGAAATAATCATCAGGCTACCTTTGGACTTTAGGCCATAATTTATCAAGACCCATCTTAGACTAATAAATCTTTCAGTGCCATACATAGTTTATGTCTTTCTATTGCAAACCTGATTTGAATTCCTCAAAACAAAAACCAGGTATCGATGTTTTCATTACCTCTTAGCCCCTACTGGTAACATGATAGACATACAAGGAAAAAGAATGTCTAGAGAAACAATAGCGTGAGAAGAGCATGTGAGTGAGTGTTAAATGATATACTATATACAATTGGTGAGTGAATGTTAAGTGATATACTATATACAATTGAATTCCTTTTTTGTCATCTGAATATACACATTGATCATACAGTCCTGCATATGGAACAACCAGCATATTTCATTGTGCCAGAAAGTATTTTTCTTTGTCTGTTCTTTTGCTGAATTTTTTTCTTCGAGTGTATTGGCTACTTAACAAGATGGACACATTCCACAAGCCATTTACTATCAGAAGGAAGAAGTCGGGTTTTCTGCAGACATGAAGCATGCCCCTCCCTGCCCCTAAACATCACAGGAACACAGAAAGAGAGCGGTTTGCATGGGAAAGAGGAAAGTTTTCTGAAAGGGGGAGGGGGGGGAAGGAAACCCATCACTACTGCTCCCTGCAGAAGCAGACATGAAACAATTGTTGCCAAAATAAAATTAACTTCAGAGTTAATGACATTTTGCATTCTTCCAAATCAGTAACTGCAGCATAGGCCAGAAAGCAGTTATTTTCTGAAGGATTTCAAAAACTGTAATAAGCTACACACTATCATCATTCCCCACCAGAAAATCAATCTCTCTCTCTCTCTCTCTCTCTCTCTCTCTCTCTCTCTCTCTCTCTCTCCCCCTCTCTCTCCTCCCTACCTATCTCCCCCCCTCTCTTCCCTCTCTCTCCCTCCTCCTCTCTTCCTCTCTCTCTCTCTCTCTCACACACACACACACACACACACACACACACACATGGCTTTTAGTATATTAAAGTCAGTCTCCTAGAAGGAGCTAAAAACTACGTTCTTTCATAGAATGAAATACTAATGGGTCCCAGAGAGCCCATGACTTCACTTCCTGTCAATAGAGGCCTTTAACGGCAGTTAAAGCCTTCACACTTCCTTTTTTACCACAGATGACGGCAAGAGCAGCTAAACACAAGCAGCCCAGACAATGCAGGTCACTTGTTAGCCAAGTCCCCCTGGCAACCTCTTACACATTCAAATAACTCTGAGGGTCTTTCATGGGAAAGCTCTTTCTTCCATTCTCCCAACTATGTCTCCTCCAACAAACTACCTGTACGCTTTCTAGCTAAGTATTTGGTTTGTGGTGGTGGAGAGATGGCTCAGTGGTTAAGCTATGACTGCTCTTCCACAGGAGCTGGGTTTCTTTCCCAGCTCCCACTGGGCAGCTCACAACTGGTGGTTGTTCTAGGGGTCCTAACACCCCACTTCTGGCTTTCTGTGACATTGTACACATGGTGCCCCAGATGCAGATGCAAAATACTCAGATACATATAATAAATAATAATTTCTCTTAAAAATAGCTATCTGGTACATGCTTCATGTATCTACATAAGGTCTCAATATCACTTTGATACTGTTCACCAGCATTTTTCTTCGTTTGCCAACATGGAAGGTGACTTCTGCTCTACCCCCTAACCTTTGTACATACTTGCTCACTGCCCATCTGTCACTGTCCACCCTCCCCAGTATGGTTGCAACATAGCTTTGGTCAGATCTGCTTTCAAGGTCGTTATGACTTAAATTGTTTCCTCCACAAATTCATGTTTCCTAACCCCAATAATTCCGAATGTGGTCATACTGACAAACAGAGATGCTACAGATACAATTACTTAAGGTGAGGTCTTTAGGGTAGGTTCTCATTCAATATAACAGCTCTTATTTTTTTGTTTAAAGAAATAAGATGGAGCGCTACTGAGACAGCTCAGTCAGTAAAGTGCTTGTCACATACACATGATGAGCCAAGTTTGGATACTTAGCGCCCATGGGAAAGACCCCAGAACTGGGTAGGCAATGACAGGTGAATGCCTGGAATTCAGTCAGTCTGACAGAATTGATGATCACCAGCTTCAAAAATAAGGGGTAAGTAGCTAGTAAAGATACCTAACATTGGTCCTTTGGCTCCCACATGCTTACACATATACACATGCATGTGGATCCACAAGTACAAGTATGCATGCTCACACACACACCCACACACACACACACACACACACACACACACACACACACACACACACACACACACACACACACACACACACACACACACACACACACACAATAAAGATATCAAGAATAAACCAAGGATGAGCCCCAATTGATTATCCAATACAACATGGTCAGCCCTGAAATCATACATACAAGCAACAACAAAAAAAATGGCATCAGCAGGCTGTATGTATGCATTTGACATTAAACTTCTGTAGACTGAAAGGAGCATTCCACATCATCCTTCCCCCCGCCCCCCACTCAGGGACTACGGTTGAAGACGGAATGAAAAGATTATAAAAGTAGAAAGAAGGAAAGAACATAATATCACTATTGCATGCTTGATCTTATAGTAGTGGTGATAATTCGCACAGAATCTGTACAAGACGAGGTCTGCCATCATCCATTTCTGGGGGAATGCAAGGCCCTTGAGGCCTCACCCCCCCCACCCCCGAGTATTTCAAGGCAGTTACTGGTTGCCTGTGTAAAATGCTCCTATATACAATCCCTCACCTGGTCCCTTTAAGCAAACCTAATGAGCCTCACTGGGTCACCAAAAATAAATAAGTAAATGCATGCAGAGAGGAAAGTAGACCATAGAGTGGGAAAGGGCAGGACGGGGTCAGCAGGAGCAAGATGGGATCAGGAAAGGGTAATGGAGGTAAGTATGATAAAAAATGCATTATATACATAAAATATACATTGGATGATGTTAATAAAAATGTCTGGTACGTAAAGCCGAGTATACTGGCACATACCTGTCATCTGAGCTACTTGGATGGCAGAGGCGGGAGTATGGCAAGTTCAGGGTCAGCCTTGCCTGTATATCAGGATCTTATCTCTTAAGAGAGGCATAGTGGTATACACCCATAATTCTAGGACTTGGGAGGTATTAGCAGAAAGATTGGGGGTTTAAGGCCTTGGCTACATAGGAAGCTTGAGGTCAGCCTGACTCTATGAAACTCTGTCTTAAATAAAAGAGTCTGCATAAACAATGGAATTCTAGCAACTATAAGTGCAAGGGAAAATATCCCTATTAATAATAACAATGCCATCTTCTTTATATATTAATACCAAGCATTTTCTAACTTTTATAGATATGGCAAATTTCTTTCTTCTTAAAGGTGATATTTTTTAGATAGTCCACAAAAGAGACTTTTTTTGAAAAGAAAAAGAATGAATACCAGACATCTGGTATTTGATGGGTACATTTCTGATGCCAGCATTTAGAGGCTGAGACAGGACCATCAATTACCCCAAGTTCACAGCCAGCATGCACCATAGTGCTCGGGCACCCCTAAGAGTGAAACTCACCTGAACAAAAACAAAGGAAAAGCCACAACAAAACAAAGAAGACAGCTGGTGTGGTCATACAGGTCTTCAATCCTAAACACTGGGAAGCAGAGGCAGGCAGATCTCTGTGAGTTTAAGGCCAGCTTGGTCTACATACTGAGTTTTAGACCAGCCAGCAATACACAGAGAAACCCTGTCTCAAAAAACAAAAATAAAAGGAAGGAAGGACTGAATCATAGAACTAAAAGAAAATCTAGACCTTGCTTCCAAAAACAAATGTTTTTTTCCATGCATGTAAACTTTACTATACAATTTATTACTGTTTCAATCATAAGTTTTCAGTGATTTGTTTTATATTTAATCATGACATTCCACATAAATTGATGTCAGCTCCCAAAATATGCAACAAACAAAAGCACATAAATAATTTGGACCAGGAAAACACAGTTAAAAAAAAAAAAGAATGAGGCTAGAGCGATGGCTCGATAGCAAAGAGCATTGGCTGCTCTTCTGGAAGACCTGGGTTCAATTCCCAGCAACCACACGCCTTTGGTACAGACGTACTTTCAGGCTAAGGCTGAGCATGGTCACAAGAAGCAGGGTTTTTTTTTCTAATGGAATAGAAAGAAACATAAAATATTGGATTTGTATCAAATACTTGTGGTGAAATCAATGTCGAGCATAAATAAAGATGTGTGAATGAGGTTGAAATGTAAAATATGTCCTTTTCCTTAAAATGGTTTCTCTAAGTACCTCAGGCTAGCCTTGAACTCACAATACCCTGCTTCTATATTGAGCATACTAAATATTACAGATAATATACAATAGTACACAATATATATTATAAATATATCATTTCTTGTTAGGAAATGCAGTCACAAAGATGTGAAACACTGGGAAGACTAAAGTGCCTTAATTTCCAACTCAGCTGTTCTCTCTTGGCTTTGAGGTAGCAGAATGTGCTATCTTCCCCAGCCTGCCCCCCACCGAAGTGAATTGTGGTCCTGAATGCTAGCCTGCTGGCTCTCTTCTGTCCTAGTTAGGGTTTCCATTGCTCTGAAGAGACACCATGGCCAAGGCAACTCTTAGAAAGGAAATCACTTAATTGGGGCTGGCTTACAGTTTCAGAGGTTCAGTCCATTATCACCATGGCAGGAAGCATGGCAGCATCCAGGCAGGCATGGTGCTGCAGAACGAGCTGAGGGTTCTGCATCTTATCCTACAGCAGCAAAAGGAGACTGGGTGCCACACTGGACACAAAACACCTCAAAGCCTGCCCACATAAGACCTCCAAAAAGGCACACCTCCTAATAGTGCCATTCTATGGACCAAGCACGCACACACACCAGTCTATGGAGGCCATACCTATTCAAATCACCACATCCACACTCTTGACTTTGACAAGCAGACTTGCTTCTTGTCATCTATGCCTTCTTCCAGAGGCAGTGACTTTAAACAACAACAACGAAACCTGACAGGTTGGGCTTTCTCTTCTCCCAGCCCCTCCAGCAGTCTCCAAATCATCCTGCCTCTCCTTTTCCCCCTACTACAATCTATCTCCCTGTCTTCGTTTAGAAGCTTGGTTATGGATGGAACAATTGAATGCTTCCTTTTCCTACCTTTCCAAACTATGGCTTGGGCAGCTTCTCCAAGTTCCTTTTGAAAACATGACCCACTGGTGTAAGGGCAATGTCAAGTATGATTCCAAACAGACAAATAGGGAAACAACACAATTCCTCCCTGCCAAGAGATGAGAGGATAAACAAAGTGCCACCTATCCCCCTAATGGACCATGGTTCAAAAACATCTCGGGCCATTGGTGGCACATACCACCTAACTACTCCAGAGATGGACACAGGACAAGGCCAGCATGAACAACTTAGGAACGACCCTGTTTCAGAAACAAAAGAAAAATGAAGTGGCTTGGGGCAGTGTAGCTCAGTGGTGGGGTACATATTTTAGGGTGTGAGTTCAATCCCTAATAAAAGAGCAGAGGGGGAAATCCTAAAACACGTTATCAAATGGATGATCCTTGAAAGCTAAGTCAAAGAGGTGAGACACAGAATAATAAAGACTATGATACTAACCTACATGAAGAACATGGACTAGGCAACAACCATAGGAACAGAAAGTAGACTGGCAGTGAAGAGAGGCCAGAGGAAGGGTCATTTGAGAATAACTACTAATTGACGATAGGATAGGTGAGACAGACTTTATGAGAGTTATGGAAATGTCCTGGGAATAGTAACAGTGCACCCATGAATATACTCGATGGCACCAAACTCCTCATTTCGAAAAGTTACTCAGTAAGCTTTCAGTTAAAGGAGTGTGAAGACAAGTATATAGGAGGGTTTGGAGGGAGGGGGAAAAAGGAGAAATGTAATTATATTAATCTCAAAAATGAAATAAGATTTTTAAGTAACCTCACTCCAATTACGAGAAAACACAACTGTAGAACAGTTGACCACATAACTAATCAATATGCGTCAGAACTATCAAGATCAGGACAGATGGAGGGGCTGTCACAGACAGTGGGAGCTCAGGATGGAACGACAATCAAATGAGGTAGGATTCTGGAGAGAATCCTAGACAGAATATTTTTCAAAAGGACCCCAATCGAAAAACTGATGACATTATATAATACTTTCAATATAGCAAATAGTATTGTGCCAATGTTGGTTTCCCAGTTCTAACATAAACATAACTACGATGACGAAAGATGCTGGCCAACCGTAGGGAAAACTGGGTTGGAGCTCTGTGAGAGCCCAATATCACTTTTGCATCTTTTCCGCAAGACTGAAGCCTGTTCAAAATAAAGGTATTTTTAAATGTATTTTTACCTTATGTACACTGGAGTTTTGCATTGGAGTTTCACATGCATATATGTCTGTGTGAGGGTGTCAGAAGCCCTGGAACTGAGCTGCAGACAGGTGTGAGCCGCCATGTGGTTGCTGGGAATTGAACCCAGACCCTCTGGAAGAGCAGACAGTGCTCTTAACTGCTGAGCCATTTCTCTAGCCCCTCAAAACAAAGTGTTAAAAAAATCAACTCATGCCTTCAAAAACAAGCAGTGAAATATACCCTGGTTTATTAATTAGCTTTAATTCTTACCCAAAGATGGTCAGTTCACACTCGAAGTACTCAAATCAGAAACAAATGCTCCTCCCAGGCATGGTGGGCCAGCAGGAAACACTAATCAGAGTTTACTGGCTGCAGCTGATGAACCATCAACATGAGCAATGGCCCTGTGACCCATGAACTGGTGAAAACACTATAATGTCATTCTGATTCTTGTAAGAACTACAGTGAGGAATCTTCAAAGATCAGCACTCTGCCCTCTTCAGAAAGTGCTGTGTCTGAGCCCATGTTTGGCTAGAAAATGAAAGCTCTGGCCTCCTTCTGGGGATTAGCTGAATTCTGTCACTGTCACACAAAGACTCTGTGGCTGGGGACTTAGCTTCCAGAGCAAGCTACAGGGCTCTCCCTGCGCCTTCTCACTAACAAGAGTCAAGAGTGGCTGGAATATCCTCTGATCATAAGACTGTGGGAAATGACCCTCAAAGTTCCCTTCTATTGTGTCCCAGAAGAACGTGACAGTTCTTCAAAGCACAAACCGGCCTAGGTCAGTTCACGGCAGATTATACCTTCGGATTCTGAGAAAACGGCCAAGGCTCTGTGATTATGTACAAGTCCGTTTGCAACCCCCAGAGCAGAGCTCTCCTGGGACATGATTACATGGACGGCTGCTCTCCCTACCCCCCACTGCAGGACTCGGCGGTCATGCCGAAGCCTTTGTGTTTCAGTGGCAAAAGCACAACCGTATCTAAACAGAGACCAAATGTATTCTGTCTAGAGTCGCTGCATTACCTCAAGAGAGGAACCAATCCCAAAGCACAGGACAAAAAAAAAGGCCCTTCTTTTTCTTTTCTTTAGGTCAAATGTAGCCAACCCCATCTTCTATTTTCTTTCTCCCAAGGGACTGACTCGACTGTCATTTCCTGCCTTCATCTTCCTGCTTCCTCCTTACTCGCTGGCTGGCCAGCCCAGCTGTGACTCGTCAACTTCACTCCATGCTCCCATTTAACACCATCTCACCATGAGCCTCCAGCCTAAGGGTAGCCTTTCAGGGGCCCTGGTCTGAGAACTCCACCTTCTTAACTTCCAGCAGTGCTGCAAAGAGAGCTGGCTTCCACCATGAACTGCTGCTGACACCACTGCCAGCTACATGATGAGAACAAAAAGTCCCCAGTTAAATATCTAGAGTAATGCATCCCCAATACTGCCCACATATGAATTCCGAGGACCTGTGACTAGCCAGCAAGTTGCAAACAAGGTTGCTAGTCAGTTGGCATTAAAATGGAGAGATTAGCCTGAATCTCCAGGTGAATCTCACATTATGGAAGAAACACTGAAAGAGGTCAGAGTGGCAAGATGCTAGCAGAGTTCACCTTCTTTGAAGACTTAGAAAAGGAACATGGGCAGCCTCCTAAAGCTGGGGGAAAAAAACAAGAGATTTCTCACTAGTTCCCAGAAAGAAACACAGCCCAGTCAATACCTTGGTACTAAACACAATGAGACCCACATCAGATTCCTATAGAACTGGGAGACAATACACTTGTGTTGTTTTTGTAGTAATTTGTTAGGGCGGTATGGTGGTTTGAATAATAATAGCCCAATAGGGCACATAGATCTGGATGCTTGGTCCTTAGTTGATGGAACTCTCTTGAGAAGCGTTGGGAGGTGTGGCCTTTTATTGAGGGGTGTCATTAGGGGGCTTAGCTTGAGCTTCCAAAGCTCTCTCTCTCCTCTCTCTCTCTCTCTCTCTCTCTGGGGATGTGGGATGTGGGTGTTGGGAGTATATGTGCATGCCTCTGCCTTGTGCTTATAGATTACAGTGTAAGCTCTCAACTGTTCTTGTTACCACCATACCTTTGTTCTGTTATCATGGACTCACCCTCTGGAACCATAAGCCCCAATAAACTCTTTTTCTTCTATAAGTTGCCTTAGTCATAGTGTTTTACCACAGCAACAGATATGTAAATAAAACAGGTAGCAATTGGAAACATATATTTACAAAATGCCATAGCAGCATATTTGGCATCTAATGAATATGCAAGTTTTACTTAAGTAAATCTATCTAGCAAAATACACACAGCATTTTCATGTCTTGTCTGAAAACCTAGCCCCATGCCCATAGCTATTACCAGTCTCCATTCCCCTAACCTTAATTCCAAAAACCACGGTTCAATAACAAAAAAAACTTGTGTTTTTATGTCACAGGACAAGTTCTAAATAGAACACTTTGCTTGTGCCATTTTATGAGGTATCAGTTTGACACAAATCTTTAAAAAGAAAACCCACTCAGAGTTATTTTTGTAACTGAAGGTGGGCAAGAACGGGGATAGTAAAAGAAGATTATTACTTAGGAAATGAGCAATGGAAGGTAAGCCTCTTCTTCTCATTTAACGCAACACTTTGCAACTAAGGATGATGACACCAATTTCCTTCTGAGACCCACTGAAGCTCATAGTGTCTGAATCCAGTCTCAGGGTTGCTCTTCAGGAGCGGCAAAGGGTCTTATTTTTTTAACGCAAACTATTCTTGTGGCTATTGGTTTAGTTGGTGCCACATGCTCACAAAAAAGCCAGAATTAACTCTTTTCAACATCATTTTCTTGTGGTGAGTACCCTAAACCCACAGTGAGACAGAACCCTCCTTAAATGGCAGAGGGGCTAAAGGGAGGGGGGAGGACATGGAGCTGAGCTCTCTTCTTTCAATAGATTTAGGTCTCCTAAACGCCTTCCAACCAGCTAAGGGAAAGTTCAAACTCTAACACTGCCCATTTGACAAAGGTCTTGCTCATCCCTCCCTATTGCCTGTACTTGAAAGGAGTTAGGGCTAACACAGGATAGCCTAAAACTAGAAAGTAATGATTTCCAATGCTAGGACAGTTGGGCCACTTAAGGTCTACTTTCGGCAAGTTTCAGTTGCCTAGGAAGCAGCCACATGGCTCCTCCCATTCTCCAAAGTGTAGGACCCTGCAAAGGTAGCGCTCTCTGTGGCACATGAGATGGCCTCTAAATGATTGGACACGCGTAATATCCAAAGCAGATTGTCAACGTTCAAGACAATCCAGAGAGACTCAACATCACGCTGCATCTCCATCATTATTGTTTTAATGTGAGGCCAGCTGATGGGAGTTCCACTGACTGTTTAGAATACGAAAAACTGGTTTTTGTTTAAACAGGAGGACATTTTCTAAGCAATTACTCCCTGATGGAAAGAAATGAACTCGGCCGTAAATGACAGGGTCTGGTTCAAGATAAAAAGTTTGAGTCCAGTCAGCGAAGGAAAGAAGAAAAACATCCTTCATTTGGGGCCAGCCAGCAGCACTTCCCTAAAATGCAGGATGAGCGCCCTGTAGAAATAAGCACGTGGGCTCCCATATCTCAGATGGGCTCTGCACAGCCCAGAGCACACGAATGCGCTTCATTACAGACCCAAGAGGAAGTGTGGAAAGCTTGAGAGCTGACCACAACGAAAAGTGATAAAGTAGATCCTTCTATGGCAAAGAAAGCCATGGCAGAGAAACTTAGGAGGAGATAGCAACAACAACAAGGTACAAGCTTTACAAGAGGCTGATCACAAATGGGTCGCTTGGCAACTTAAATACAAAAGGAACTCTGTAAATGACTAATCAAGGGCCATGAGACAATTCCCATGCACATGAGGCAAGTGATCTGAGGGTCATAAATTCTGTCCCCCAAAGTCAAAATCCTCCCATGCGTATATTTTTAGGTCATTTGCAGAGAAATTACATCCAAATATATAAATATGCCTTATAACATGGCCAACAGTAGGAAAGACTACAGGCAGTAATCACTTTCGCAATTGTACCTGACCACCAATCTCAGGCCAATGGAAGCCAATAAGGCATGTGATTAAATGATGATTTCTACCCTGGTTTGGGAAAATGATATTCTGCCTTTAGACTCATATTGTTTCTTCTCATTCTACAGATGCTTTTCCTTTTGCCATCCATTATAGGTAACATACCACGTGAATTTGAAGGCTGTTATCATGGCATGACAAGCAGGGGACAGAGACAATGTACGCAGAGCAAGAATGTTGGGGTCCTTAAAGTCCCTGGTTTTTCTCAACTAACATGTGTCTTCCCCTCAAACACTGACCTTTCTTATATGCTTCTGGAAGCATCTCAGTTAGGGTGGGGAGAGAAGGAGGAAGCAGAATTAGGGATAGTTGCAAAAGAAGCTTAAATTCTTCCATTTTCCAACCATCCAAGGAAAACAAAGGTAAGTAAGAGTCTGAAGAGGCCACCTGGAAAATAAATAGCTCTTCACCGACTGGTGATTTCTTCCCATTCATAACTATTAGAATGCACATACATGATTTACTGCAATCAAGCTGACTATTCTCTTCTAGCTCCTAAACAAAAATTGTCAGCTATAGGCTGAAAGCCAACATTTCCCAAGACAGAGTCCAGGACAATAAGGAAAGACTGGAACAGGCAAGGACTGCACAGCCAGGGAAGCTGTGGGTAGGTGCTGCTAGAGCCAACAAGGGCAAATGAGTCTTGTTGGCTACTAGAGACTCCCTAAGTCATCACCACAGAGTTTGGTATAATGTGTACAAGAATGGGTGCGTGTGAGTGTGACTAATTACTCCCTTGACTCTTGGTTGCCAGAAGGAAGCAACTACTGGCAAAAGACAAAAAAATACAGATTTTTAAATCAGGCTATGTCAAGGAGTATGAATGAACCTGTACTTAATCCCACCCCCAAAGGCCCCATCTCCAAATAGAACCACATTCGGTACCAGGACATTGACATATGAGGGAATCTGGGGTTACAGAACCATTCCCATCTAATAGCATATGCTAAAAAGTATCTGTGTAGCTCCCTGCCCTCCCTACCTAGAACAGATGAACACACAAACTGAAAGTCAAAAGGCATTAGAAAGGACTTTGTTTAATCTACCTACTATGTGCATGGTACACAAGAGGGCCCTGGCCTCAGTGTGCTATTACAAAGGGGTAGCGGGTGTGTGTGTGTGTGTGTGTGTGTGTGTGTGTGTGTGTGTGTGTGTGTGTGTGTGTGTGTACGTGTGTATGTGTGTGTGTGTGCCTAAAGTAAGTGCAAGTCCCTTCTATCCTGCTTGAGACAGGTGCATGTACCAGGCTAGCTGACCCAGGAGCTTCTGTGCATTCACCTGTCCCCATGTCCCATCTTACCATAGAAGCTCTGGGATGACAGTGGTACACTATTCCATTTGGTTTTAAATGGATTCTTGGATTCCAACCTCAGGTCTTCATGCTTGTACAGCAAGCCCTTTAGGGATTGAACCATTTCCCCATCCACATTCTGTTTATTTTTAACATATCAGAGCTCTAAGTATGTTCGAAGATCTTTAAACACTCATGCAGCATTTAATCATTGTGTGTGGTGGTGGCTGCTTAGCACTCAAGAAAACATGAATAGAACAGTAATTGGAAATGCCCTTCACAAATGGAATGTGGCAAAACAAAACTGATAGACATTTAGGTCACCAATGACAAAGGATATAGACCTCAAATATATGGTTTGTTGGGGGGAATATTAGAACACTTCAACTCTATAAATCATGAACTACTGGAAAACAAAAGCCTGTCCAAAACAAGCTCTCCAGCTGACAATTTTAATGCTTTAAAATATATATACAGACATGAGCCTCACAAAGTTGTGATCATATGATACAGCAGAAACTGATAATCTGCAGTCCCCATTTCCCCCCTTCCTCTTCTTAGAAACAGAACACTTTGTTCCCCGAGTGGTGGACAGGACAATGGCTGCTGTTCTCATCTGTGTACACAGCAGAAATCCCAGTACCTGTGAATATGTTCCTCAACATACTCAAAAGAGACTTCGCAGATGTATTAAATTTCAGATCTGGAGATAGGGAGAAAATTGTTGATTAGCTGAGTGGGCCCTTTGTAATCCCAGAAGATTTTGAAAGACAAAAGGGGGAGGCAGAGGAAGCCAGAAAAGGAGACATGATGAAGGCAACAGAGGGCACAGTGATGTGAGGAGGTGGCCACTTGAAGCTGGAAAGTCTAAGAAGGAGGATCATCTCTATCTTGAATTTCTGAACTCCAGAACTATGGATAAATCCGTGTTGTTTAAGCCGCTGAGTTTGTTGTAATTTGTTATGGCAACAGAAACAAGCCCTCCCCCACCATCAGGTTTTGTTGGCACATGTTTGCCCAGCTGGAGATTACTGTTCCCTTTTAATTTTCTTTTTATTCATGTGTGACATAGAGGTACCTGCAGAGGCCAGAAGAGGATCTAGGATTCTTGGGAACTGGAGTTACAAGTGATTGGGAGGCATCCAATGCTGGTATTAGAACCAAATCCCAGCCCTCTGAAAGGGCAACGAGCAGTCTTAGCCACTGAGCCATTTCCCCAGACCCCCGTTCATAGACATAAGCAGCTGCATCTGAGACCGTTACTGTACTCTTGCCATGAGAATAGCTGATAGTGATGGAAGCAGCTTCCTTGACAAAGGTACACTGCCATGGGGTGGGGGTGCGCTGATGCTGAGGAGCTAGAATCAACGATGCCAATAACCGAGACGGGGCCTGGTTCCAATGCCGCTGCAGAGCATAAAAGTTTGGCCCCCTGAACTGTCTTGTGATCAGGAGTAGCTTGAGAAAGAAGGAGAAGGCTATAAGACCTTTGGGGTGGGGTGGGGGCGGAGGTCCTCTGGGAAAACAGCTTCGACTTCATCTCGATACATCTGGGATCGCAAATATTGTTGAGAAGATGAGCAGCAGAAATGTTTACACTTTGGAAACCCACAATTTGAAGATCAATTAAAAATTGTCTTCTAAAATTGAATATGCATACATTTTTCCTTTGTTTTCTTCTTCATTCATTGGCTAGCTCATTCATTCATTGAAATCCAGCAAAATCATTCCTTGCTATCATTTTTAAGTATACACATTTTACATGTGTGCCGGAGACATCTGTACAAATGGTGATAAGAAAACACTGGAAGTGATGTGTCTATCAGCTGGAGACAGGACACACACACACACACACACACACACACACACACAGTGACATAGACAATGGAAGGAAGAAAATAAATGAACTCAAAAGCTAGACACAACAAGCAAGTGTCAAGTCTCGGCAGTTTCAACACCAGTTATCAAACTAAAACCAAGCAAAGCCAGAGAGAAAGGAGGACAAAGAGCGCAGGCATGTACCATGTGAGTTCTTACAATGAGGAACGGGCTCACAATCACATACAGACAATGATGTCTGCCGCAGCCCACAAATCTGCATTCAGAGTCGCTTTTTATACCTTGCAGCATGTGAAAAGGACTCCATGAGAATTGTATGATGGACAGATTCTCCCTGTAGTTTGAACACAGAAGGAAAAACTGGGAGACACAAATAAACGTGAACGATTCCACCAAGCTCCTGTCACAAAGCAGCAACTTTATCTCTGAAACATCATCATGCCTCCATGAGTGTTGATTTGAACTTCGGCAGCTTAATTTATGCTTAATTTGTGAATTCATTTCAGGTTTATACTTGTAAATGAGTTAAAAGCAAAAGCAGTTTAAATGTAGTTAAGTGCCTGCCTGCATTTTCAAGTAACATTATTATTATATAGTTTATAGCAATTAAAAAGGAAGTTCTGACACATGCTACCAGATGGATAAACCTTAGAGGTAATACACGGAATGAAAGAAGCTAGTCACAAAAGAATCAGTGAACTCACGGTGTGACTGCATCTACCCCAGGTACTGAGAAGTACATTCACAGAGACCTGAAGTCGAATTTCAGCTACCAGGAAGACGGTAAGCATTTCACTTAGGAAAGATGATGGGGCTGGTGTACTACAGTGCGAATGTGCTTAGCAACACTGAGCTTCATACTTGGAAGTAGAGAGAGAGAGAGAGAGAGAGAGAGAGAGAGAGAGAGAGAGAGTGTGTGTGTGTGTGTGTGTGTGTGTGTGTGTACACGTGCATGCGCGCGCTACTTATGTGCCACGGTTGGTTCTTGCTTTGCTCCTTCTTAAGGCTGGGTCTCTCTTATGTCTGCTGAGTACCGAGTACTCCAAGTGAGCTACCTGAAGAGGCGGTAGGCAATTCTCCTGCTTCCACCACCCATCCTCCCCCAGAAGTGCTGGGACTTCAGATACACACCACCATATCTGGATACTTTTACATGAGTTCTGGGCGTTGATCTCAGGTCATCAGGATCCTGCAGCTGTGCACTTTCTCTTGCCGTCTCCCTAGCACCCAAAACGGTAAGTTTATGCTATGTATACCTTACCACTGTAAAATAAATAAATGATAATAAACATTTCGAAAGTTTAAAGCAAAGTAGGGGCTCATGGGAAATAAATATTTCCCTTGTAAGGGAAACTTCAACATTAGTTATCTGAGCAAACCTCTCTTGCTTTTCTCGAAATCTCCACCTAGAAGGGAGTTTTAGAAGCTGCTACAGTTGGTTAAAGCTCAGAAAAGTGAAATCTTCTGGGATTTCCTGAAATGGACACTTTTCCTTCTTTCTGAATTAGCAGACTTTGCTCATAGGTCTTCTGCTTCAACTGTTTTTGTGGTTCCTGAAAAGATCACACCCATAATCTCCTCACATATAGGAAATCCTTAAGCAAAATGTACCCATGGATGAAACTTCAGACATCTTCCAGTCCCTACGTTCTAAAGCTTACAGTTAACAAACACCCAGTAAGCACTTGGCTATGTTAATGAATCCCAATATACAAAGTCCCAAGTCAACTTATTCTGTTTACCCAACAAATTCACAGGTTAGAGTTAGACTTTGATAAGGTAACAGAAGAGATGGTATGGCACACATTACTACTAATTTTTTTTTAACATCTATAAATTTTACAACTTTCACAGAATCTTGCCCCTGGAAGGCCATCATAAATATTCAACTAGCATTCTTATCAAGTATGCAAGCTGACACTTAGTGGATACTTGGGTAAGCAAACAAATCATTTGCATAAGATTATCCCTTAATAAAACGTATTCAATGAGCAAGGAAGTCTTTGAGATGGTTCTCCAGACTGAGTCCTCATTCATGGTTTGAGTCAGTCATCTTGAACCTCTTTGGAGCTTAAATCTGTTTTTTTAGCTTTGTGACTAGATCTCATCCCATAGTCCATGCTGGCCTGGAACTCACTCTATCACTGAAGCTGGACTCATACTCACAGCAGTCCTCCTGTAGCTGCTCACCCAGTGCTAAAAGGACAGATAGACACACCACCACACCCACTGCTGAACTGTTTCTTTAGACAGCGTAGGTCTCATTTTGTATGGCAGGTTGTCATGGAACTGGCAATCGATCCTCCTGCCTCTGCCTCCTGAGTGCTGGGATTACAGGTATGCGTAACAGCTCACCGTGCTTTTAGCATATTTTTTTTTGAGACATGGATGGTGCTCTGTGGTTCAGGAAAGCACAGTTCCTGCAAATACCAGTCAGGTAGTGGAAAGGCTAAGAAGGAAGGGAAGGAGAAAGGAAGAGAAGGTAAATAAACAAGGCCCCAGGGAGTTTTAATTTTCACTGTGCAAAAGCAATGGTTAATCACTATGGATGGTACAGTGGTGCGGGTCAGGAAAGCCTCCTATACTGCTTCTTTTACGGGCATGGAACAATTCATCTTCTCCCCGCACTGTCATATAGCTTCTTGAATGAAAAAATATATATACATACACACATATACATATACATACACATATACATAACATACACACATATAAAATGTGAGGACCGCAAGTCCCCTACTAGGCCACATAAACCACCAAACTAAAGCCAATCTTGTTCTCTTCCACACAACCCCTTCCAATTGTCAAGAAATCCTTAAAGACAAGAAATGGATATAAAATGCTCTGCTGCCCACTTCATTTCCTTGAGGGTAAAAAGGGGAAATATAGGTACTGGAGTGATTCCTAGGCAGTTAAGGGTTTGCTGTTTTTGTAGAGGACTTGAGTTTGGTTCCCAGCACCCATGTCAGGTGGCCCACAACTTCCTCTACCTCCAGCTCCAGGTTATCCAGCTCCCCCTACTGGCCTCCACCGACACCTGCCCTCATGGGCGTATAACCACACGTAGACATATGCATAACTACAAAATAAACACAAATCTTAAAAGGGGGAACAATTTTGCATACTTGCTTATAATGCAAACATCATAGATACAAAGTCAATACTAGATGATAAATAAATTGCCACATAAATTAAGACACATGAGTTCCAATCTATTTAGCTACAAGAAGTACCAGCTCAGAAGAGCACTACGGAGTTATGTGAAAACACGAAGATGTTTATGTGTGTGCGCATACCATGGACACAATCCATAATTATATATTAAATCCCCCCAATGAAATATCCTGGCTGGGCCTGAGAGATGGCTGCATGACAACTTGAGTTCGGATCCCCAAGTCCTGTGACATGAGTCTGTAAGATGGGAGGTAGAAACGGGAGACTATTCAAAGGCCAGCAAATGTGGAGTGTACGGCTTAGCAGCAAAGAGCTACCCTGCCTCAAACGCAAGGTGCAAGGTGAGAGCTAACACCCAACATTGTCGTCTGACCTACAAATAATCCTCCCACACTGACAAAAATAAATATCTGTTTTTAAAGAAAAATACCAAAATAAAATGATAGGGATTGTAGTAAGAACTGTATGGGTGGTTGATCTTCTCCTGTTTGATAAGTTATTAATTTCAGCAATATAGTCATTATGTGTTTATAAATAAAATTTTGTTAAAGTTTGCTAACACTGGAGTCAGAACAAACCAGTGCCCTAGACTTTCCCTGGCCCTCAGTAGGAGATTAAGTCCTCCGCACTCCTCCTGAGAGAGGACACTCACTGCTTCCCTAGACTCCAGGCTGGCTGCCCACTGGGAAGAGCTTCCTCACACTACCTCCCCCAACTAGCTTGTCTTGCCTTTAAGGAACCCTGCCTGCAGGGGCAAAAGGTAAATACCCTCCAAGCTTCCTCTCCCCTAAGAAGAGCGTACATCCCCACAATCTTTTCGCACATGGCCAGCTTAACTTTAGACCACAGAGATCAACAGTATTTTCACTAGCTTCAAGACAGAGCAGAAAAGATAATGGTATCAGTTGAAAATCTGAAGCACATGTGAGTCCTCTGTGGGAGAGGGTTTAAAGGAAAAAAACAGGATGTAAGAGAAATGGGGGTTGTTGGAGACAAATGGGTTAGGAGAATGGAAAAAGAAAGGGGTTTCAAGGGAGAGAGCTGAGTTAAAGGAAGACCCCAGAATAGAAAGATGTGACGGCACACATTTCTAATGCTAGCACTTGGAATACTGAGGCAGAAGTGCTGTGAGTTCAAGGCCAGACTGGGATAAAAAGTGAGAACCTGTCTCAAAAATGGGGAAAGGGGAGACATGGAGAAAAGATATGGTTCGGGGAGAGAGGAATGTGGGATATGTACCAGATGGGAGATGAAGAGTGAGAGGGCGGGGAGCTGAGCATAGTAGAAGGGCGGAGAGGAAGAAGAAGGAGTGAACAGGAGTGAGGAAGGCCCTCAGGCTGTAAGAACGTGAGGTTGAGTGGACAGTGGGGGTGGGGTTCAGCAATAGAGTGACGGAGAGATGAGAAGAGGAACTAGATTTTTTTTTTAAGTTGAAGAAGACAGAATGTGAGGCTGCTGGAAGAGTACAGGAAGGGAGGAAGGGGGAGAGAGATGAGGGGAAAGAGGTGGTGAGGGAACAGAGTTGGGGCAGAGGGCAGGAGGGAGGGAGAAGCAGCCAGCCAGAGGGAAGTCTGATGGGAGAGTCCCTTTCCCTGAGCTCACAGCAGCCTCAGGGGTTAACTCAGCAGCCTATAGCTGGTTTTCACAATAGCTTCATCTCTTCCTCCGTGTAAAAACCCACAGGTTCCCTAAAATGAACCAGACAATGTCACAACAGGGCTCTGTCCCCATGGAGTGCTGTCACCAACCCAGCCAAGTGACTTCAAATGCCTTTTAAGTGCCACCAACTCAAAAACAGAAACTGAACTCAGTTAAACAATACAGGCTCTCAAAAGGAGAAACATGAAAACACACACATGCACACACATACACATACACACACACACACACACACACACACACACACACGCAAGCACACACACACACACACGCAAGCACACATCCCACACGGTTCAAGAGAATAACTGTCTTGATGGCCACATCTCCACACAGGAGAGACTACAGTGCCCCTCATCAGTCACCCCTTTGTTAAGAGAAAGACAGGACAAATGGACACGTGGCACTCCCAGATATTCTGTCTATGCCTGTCCCAAGGGCTGACTCACAAGCATCCCATCACACCAGGTGATGCTCTTCATCAGGGCCATCAATGTGTCCTGGAACCTCTAGTGCCTGTCATATGTCTGCCACCAAGTAGGCCTCCTTAAATGTCTCCATAAGGATTACAAGTAGATACTGTCCTCCCTAGGCTGAAAGGGATGTGTAGGGTGGATGGATTCAGATTCCCCTGGGCACAGAGTTCACAAGTAAAAATTTAGAACTGAGAAGAAAACACATGTGCACATGGAAGCTCACAGGTAAGCTCTGTGAACACATTGCATAGAGAGAATGGGGACAAGAAGGAAAGACAGCCACTATACTGCTGGTCTAACCTCAATTCCAGGCTCTCCTTCAGCAGACATCCTTGGGTGACATGAGAGGACTCTGGAACTGGGAATAAATATATCCTGTTTTCCGTATCAGTGGGCTATGGGTATACACACACACATGCATGCACACACCCATACACACATCAAGACCAATGAAAAGACAATTCTTTTTTTTTTTTTTTTTGTTCTTTTTTTCGAGCTGTAGGGACCCAACCAGGGCCTTGTGCTTCCCTGGCAAAAAGCGCTCTACCACTGAGCTAACCCAACCCTAAAAGACAATTCTTAACTCATCTGAAAACTTAGAACAATACCGGCTAAGAATTAGGATGAAGTCTCTTATCAGTTACGAGCATGGACAAGTCAAATCTTCAGATCATAACAGTTTCTCAGAGTTTTCCAAAAGTCATACTGTCCTGTCCAATCGGTGAGGGAGCTAGGGATGCAGCTGACTAAAAGTGCTTGTGTAGCATATGCTGTGTCCTGGGCTCCACACCTACCACAGAAATGATGAATGAATGGATGGATGGACTCACACATAGAATTGTAAAAGACATCCTCAAGAGCAAAAAGCACAAATGAAGTAGAAGTGCACTCATCACCCATCAATTGAGACATTAAGAAATTAGGGGGAAAATGGAGATAACTATCTAACTCTATTTATGAAACTTCCCATGAAAGAAAACTCCAGAAACAAATTACCAGCAATTTATCTTATATCTAGAAGCCATAAATGGAAAAGGGGGGGGGTGTTCCTGTTCTTTTGGTTTGTTTTCTTGATCGTCTCACAAACCCAGGTTCTCCTCAAACAAAGTTCATGACACCCTACCAAAATAAGGCCTTTAAATGTTTGTGTTATTTTGCTTTAGAATTCTGAATATTGGGGATGTGTAATCTATTCTAAAATCTACCTTTAAAAAATAATGGTAAGTTGGGCTGGAGAGATGCTGAGCTGCTTTTCTGGAGGACCCAGGTTCAATTCCCAGCTCCCACAAAGCAGCTCACAAACATCTGGAACTCCAGTTCCAAGGGATCAGATGCCCTTGTGTGGCTTCTGCAGGCACCAGACATGCAAGTGGTCTACAAATACACTATATTTTGACGTTCATTAATCAGTCATTTTGCATAGCAAATTTAGATCTTTGAGTACATGTAGTAACATACAAAACACCTATACACATAAAATAAAATGAAAATTATTTTTTTTAAGTTTGAAACCAAGTGTAATGCTGCAATCTCAGAACGTAGAGGCAGAAGGAGCAGGAGTTTAAGGTCGTCCTCCACTACAGAGTGAGTTCTAAGCCAGCCTGAGCTACATGATTGTCTCAAGACAAAATAACAAGCACCAACAATAACAACAATAATAAATTTTAAAGTTCTCAAGCCAACATTTGCAGCCCTCATGGGAAGCAAGTAGATTAGCAGAGTGTGAACTGTTCCTTACACTGTTTCTTAATTGGTGACAATTCTAACCCTCCCAACTCCATCCCCCCTAGGATCTTCAAAAAATGACTTTCCTCCAGTTGTTTTCTGATGGTCAAAAGTAGCTCAAACTCATCATCAATTAAGAAAGAACCAACCCAAACTGCCTTAGGTATCCAAACGAATTCATTGATGGGCTATTTCTGGGCCGCCACCTGTTTTCCATGGGAAAATGTATTGAAGTCAACATAGTATATGTGGTCCAAGTCACTCAGAAGGCTGAGGCAGAGCTATCTGTTAAGTCCTAGAGCTCCAAGGCCAGCCTGGGTACCACAGGGAGACCTCTCAAAGAACAGTAGTTCACTGAAAACAAAGGGGCTAGTTAAGTGGTTTAACTATCTCATTTCAATCAAGTTATAAAAGGTGAGTTTGGGTTGGGGATTTAGCTCAGTGGTAGAGCGCTTGCCTAGCAAACACAAGGCCCTGGGTTCGGTCCCCAGCTCCGAAAAAAAAGAAAAAGAAAAAAATGGTGAGTTTGTTTGGTTTTAATGACCAAGGTAGGAGAAAGGCAAACTTCATTTATGAATCCTTTCAAGTCAAATGAATTTCACTCAGAAACTGCTCTGTAAAACGTGTGTAGGCAGGGGTTGGGGATTTAGCTCAGTGGTAGAGCGGGCTTGCCTAGGAAGCGCAAGGCCCTGGGTTCGGTCCCCAACTCCGGGAAAAAAAGAACCAAAAAAAAAAAAAGTGTAGGCAGAAGCAGCTCCGAAAACGTCCTGGTGAAGACAGTGAAGATCCACGAGGAAGCTGGCCAAGGGGAGAGGACAGCAAAGGAACAAAGGCCTTTCCAGATCTTGTCCAAAATAAGGCGAAGCATCTCAGCCCATCCCAGTGATTCCCAAGTAACTCTTGCCAACTGCTTCAGGATGTGAAAACACATAAGAAAAGAACTAACTGGAATAATTAGACAAGACACCAAGCTAATTACAAGTGCACAGGGAGATGGCAGGTAATGGATAAAACTGGTATAGCCTCAGAGGACCAGACCTAGAATAGGATTTCAAGTCTTCCAAGTCTAGAACAGTCCAGAGGAAAAAAAATTCAGTAAAAATACAAGCGTTGATGTTTACAGGCTATGATCGGTAAGGAGTTAAAGTTTAAGGAGATGATAATGTAAACTACCTATACATACTGATCTACAGTACTTAAAGATCTAAATTTGCTATGCAAAATGGGTGATTAATGAGCATCACAATATTTATAGTACGTAATCTAAGATGGTGGGGGAGTAGCGAGAGAAACTTCACTTCATCTTGCCTCTCTGTCCCTGCACTTCAGGACAGACTAGCCTCCTGGGTTGTCCCCACCACTTTCCTGGTTACTGGAAGGAAAAATCTAAGCCAAAGGCTTTGCTTGCCAACTAAACCCTCTACAAACAGCACATGAGTTTTACTATTACTGTTTTTTCCTCCTAAAGCTAAATGTAAGCACAGTTTATCGCTGAGGTAAAGAGCACCAGCTATAATCTGCTTGCTTTAAGCATCCCCTAATGAAAAGGACAAACCTGCCCAAAAGATAGGTATCCACATAACATGAGAACCAAGTTGGAAAATAAGGGCTCATCATGGACCAGTGACCCTTTGCTATGGGAGAGAATTTAAGGGAAGAAACTGTTGAGCGCCATCAACCCTAGATGTGTGAAATCAAGGAATCAGTTTAGCATTGCAGTGTTTTCTCCCAGGATTTGGGCATTTTCAATAAATCCCAGAGATTCCCAAATAAGCTACTACCCAAGCAACCGCTTCAGAATATAACAATATAGCCAAATTCTGCCCTGGCGTGACAGAAATGTATGTAGGAAAGGTAGCCAGAGGGAAATCAAAGTGAAGTGTCTCCCAAAGGAAACAAGGGCCAAAGCATTTTCAAAACAACCATACTTTCTTTTTCCTTTATTCCTTTAGAAACTTCAAGTGGGTGCCTTTGGCTTTCAAATTTTCTCTAAGGTATCAAGCAGGCTCAGGAGACCCTAGAAGACAGGGACTCTGAGCTTCACTTTAAAAAAGCAGTATGGGCTGGGGATTTAGCTCAGTGGTAGAGCGCTTGACTAGCAAGCGCAAGGCCCTGGGTTCGGTCCTCAGCTCCAGACCAAAAAAAAAAAAAAGAGCAGTATGGAGGAACGACTTTACAACAGTTTTAAAGGTAGGGAGTGGTGATGATTTCAGAGCATGGTGAATATGCTTTATATGCTTTTATATTACCGAATTGTAAACATAAATAGTAAGTTGCCTTATATATATTTACCACAAAGTTGAAAATTAATCATGTAATATATCAAACACCATGCAATTGCAGGGTAGATATATCAATCTCAAAACTGTCTTTTAAAACATACCGGAAAACAGGTGTCGGAATATATTCATGTAATCCCAGCACTTGGGAAGTGGAGGAGGAACTCAAATCAAGTCTCAACGAAATAACAAGTTCCAGACCAACCTGGACTACAGAGTGCAATTTTGTCTTTTAAAAAAATGGGCATGGGGTAGCTCAGTGTAAGAGCCCTTTCCTAGCAAGTTGAAAGCCCTGAATTTAATCCTTAGTACCATGGATGGATGGATGCAATGGATGGATGGATGCGATGGATGGATGGATGAATGGATGATAGACACACACACACACACACACACACACACACACACACACACACCACTTTCGTTGGGAAGAGATTACAACAAAAAGCACTAAAGAAGTGGGAGCTTGACATCGACAGAGAACCTAGAAGTTGAGCATGGCTGTTTCTTCCATATTAAAGTCAGGGGTTGCTGCCAAGGGCAGGGGGCACACACTATGCCTCTGTGAGCCTCAGCCTCATCAGCAAAAGGAATAGGCCATGACAGAAAGGAATAGTCCAGCATTTCTATTCCAGAGACTGAGAAATGAGAACCAGAGCCAGGGAGAATTTCCTATCTTAAAACTTGTAGTTCTTCATTGAATCCCTGAGACACGTGAGGTGTTACTCTTTAGGCCCCCAGGAGCTCTTGCAAACAGACCTTGCCAAGCTACTTTGCCCAGGGACTTTTAAAGAATGGAATCAACCTCTCCTCTCCCTCTCCCTCCCCTCTCCTCTCCCTCTCCTCTCCCTCTCCCTCCCTCTCCCTCTCCCTCCCTCTCCCTTTCCCTCTCCCTCCCTCTCCCTCCTCCCTCTCCTCCCTCCCTCCCTCTCCCTCTCCCTCCTTCCCTCCCTCAGTCTCGCTCCCTCTCCCTCTCCCTCCCCTCTCCTTCAGTCTCTCTGTGTCCCCTCTGTCTCTGTCTCTCTCTGTCTCTCCTCCTCCTCCCTCCCCTCCCTCCATGTCACCCCCTCCCTCAGTCTCTCTCTGTCTCTGTCTCTCTGCCTCTCTCTCTCTCTCCCTCCCTCTCCCTCCATGTGTGTTCCCTCCTTCCCTCCGTCTGTCCCTGTGTGTGTGTGTGCGTGTGTGTGTGTGTGTGTGTGCACTGCATGCCTCTCTCTCCCTCCCCCTCTCCCTCTCCCCTCCTCTCCTCTTCCCCTCCTCCCCTTCCGCCCATCCCTCAGTCTCTCTCTCTATCTGTCTCTCTCTGTGTCTCTCTCTCTTCCCTCTCTCTCTTTCTTTTTTTCTTTCTGTCTCTCTCTGGCTCTGTCTCTGTCTCTCTCTCTGTCTCTCTCTCTCTCTCTCTCTCTCTCTCTCTCTCTCTCTCTCCCTCCCTCGACCTCTCCCTCTTCCTCCCCTCCGTGTGTGTGTCTGTCTATCTGTCTGTCTGTCTCTGTCTCTGTCTCTCTCTGTCTCTCCCTCTCCCTCTCCCTCTCTCTCCCCCTCTCCCTCTCTCTCTCTCTCTCTCTCTCTCTCTCTCTCTCTCTGTCTCTCTCTCTCTCTCTCTCTGTCTCTCCCTCTCCTACTACCTCCCTCTCCTACTCCCTCCCTCTCCCTCACTCCCTCCCTCTCCTACTCCCTCCCTCTCCCTCACTCCCTCCATGTCTCTCCCCTCCCCCTCTCTCTTTCTGTCTTCTGTCTGCCCCCAAGCCCCTAGGCAGTCCACAGTTTCAGGAATTGCAAATAGTAAGCACAGTGGGTGAAAGGGTTACTCGGTCATTCATTAGCATATGGCACTTGCTGTATGCTAGGCAATGAACCAGGGCAGTGGAGCTGGGTGGAGCGGGTCGCCCAGTTGGAGGTGACAGACTCATACAAGATGAAGTATTATACAGTAATCTTTAGAGCAGTCTTCATAATATGAATGAGGGCTATGGGCGCCTACATAATGCCCTTCTCAAAACTCTTCATGTCCTAATCCTCAGAGCCTGTGACTCATTAAGTTAAGGCTTGTGAGAAGAGGATGGTACCCCGATTCTCAAGTGGGTGTAGTGAATAACAGTCTTTATACTGGGAGGGGGGCAGGATAAGATAGATGTGAGCACAGGAAAGCAGAGGCAGGAAAGATGCAGTTATGAACCAAGCCAATCCAAGAAGAACAGAAATCGAACACGAGAAGAAAAAATCCTCCAGAAAGAATGCAGCCCTGCCTACACCTTGATATCGATCCTATAAAACTCATTGTACCTGCTGTTTCAAGACACCAGCTTTGTAGTAACCTGTTACAGCAGCAACAGCAAAGCATTCAAGAGTAACATACACGCCCAAAGAAAGGTGCTATATGGGCAAAGGACTCAGAAGGCACTCATGGTGAGGGAAGGTATGGAGTGCCTACTAACCTTCAGATTCTCTAAGGCACTGGTTCCTAATGTTGTGACCTTTTAATCGGCTCCTCTTGTTGTAGTGTCCCCAACCATAAAAGCCTTCCATTACTACTTCATAACTATAATGTTGCTACGGTTATGAATCATAATATAAACATCTGATCTGCAGAATATCTGATATGTGACTCCCCCCACACATGGGTTGAGAACCAGTTGCTCTAAGCATTCAGATTCTAAAGCATTTGCCAGAAAACAGGCCCAGGAGGCCTTACTCCAGAGATACACTTCTGGTTTAACTAAAGCTTGCAATAGTAGGGAAAATTGGAAGGACACAGGGCGTGTAAGAAGCCAAGAAAAGGGGCTCACAGACTCAAAAGGCAATCTGAGTTAATTCAAAGATTCTGAGGTTTGTGTGTGTTTTGTAAATAGGACACACAGTGTTTATGAGGTGGTGTCTGAGTCTCTTTCCCATTGTTGGAACCAAATACCCTGGAGTGGGTAATTTGTAAAGACTAGAGGTTTACTTACTTATTCTTCTAAAGGTTGCTAAGTTCAAGAGCATGACACTGGTGTTTGCCTAGCTGCAAAGGGCTGTTCTGTTGCTTCATACCATGGTGGAGGTCATCAAAATGGGTTTTGTTCTGTTTTTACAAAAAAACTAATTCCATCATAGACGGTCACTCTCAATCCTTCATCTAACCCTCTTCGTCTTACGAAGGCTCTAACTCCAAAGACCATTGACATTTTTGGTGGATTAAGTTTCCAATACACAAATATGGGGGGACATATTCAAAAATTTACAGCACGTGACATTATTAATAATGAGCTTTTAAAACTCTAAAGTTTAAAACCAAAAGTAGAATCTTCAAGGAGGAAGAAAATGATACTTATGAATGTTGAATTATCCCAGAGAAACCAGGAAAAACCAAATCTACTGAATACAAGTATGGTAGGAAGAAAATTGTTGCTTCCCAACTGCCTGGATACCCACAGCCTAATGCCCAGAACATGTAGTTATGAACAGAGTACTTCAAGTACTTCAATGAGCAGGGAGCACACATCCGAAAGGCAAGAAGCTTGTATACTTGACCATCTATCAGAACCAGAGCTGGCAAGATGGTTCAACAGGTAAGGAGACTTGCTGTCAACCGTGACCACTTGAGCTCCATCCCTGGTTCCTATAAGATGTAAGGAGAGAACCAATTCCCACAAGTTGCCTTCTGACTAACATGAGTACATCACGGTGCATGTGTGCGTGAAAAGTTAAAATTTTTAACTTAGTCAAATGCTGATTGTTGGAGCCCAGGTCCAGAGTCTCTGTTTTGTAGATCTCCTGGAATACTACTGAAGGATTTTGTCTCTCAAGTAATCCCAAGGCACTGCCCTCTGAAAACCACTGTCAGTAGTTCTCCTCTAACACTGTTAGGATTCTGGTGCTGCTTCTTATGTTCTCAGTAGCCTGCTCTGTGTCACTCTATATATTTCCTGGTATAGCTTTCCAGTTGCTCATGTTCTCAATATTAAACAAAAAATTCTAAGACTACAGCTAGCCAGTATTAAGTAATAATCATGGAACATACCCTAAAAAGTCTTGCTTCTCACCTACCACCTCTGGTCAACTTTGAGAAATAGCAAAAGTGATCCTACTCTTGGGGAACTGGCTGGGTGCTCATAGTCCGAGTGTCCTATTAAAGATCCACAGTCCTCCAGAGTCCTAACATCAGACAAGGCCATCGTGTGATCAGAATAGGATAAGACACAAACAAAGCCACTCCGTAATCAGGTTTGAACATAGACAAAACACAAGCCTTGTCCAAACCACAAATGTGAGCAGATATCCTTCGGTCTTGCTAATGTGGATGCCTCCTGCTCTCTACCAACCCCAATTTGCCTGGCTGCACTTTTTCTCTGTCCTAGACAGCATTTTCTAAAATATTTCATCCCAGAAGTAGCCCTGGCAGCATCTAACCCACAGCAATGTCTGCCTCCCTTAAATGCTCCCCAAACCACCTGATCCACCAGGTAAAAACCCCAAAGTCAGCCTCTCTTGCACCCTCTTGCCCAGACGCCCCATGGTCCTCGTGGTGTGCAAGGAGAAAACATAGCTTGTTGAATTCCAGGTGTCTTCCCAGGAAGGGTGGGTGGTGGGAGGATGGTGATGACTCACGCTCTCCTCAAAGACATTGTCTTTACCAGTTCTCCGGCCTCCACCATATTCCTCTTCTCTGCTTTCAGGAGACCTACTGTAGCTTTTCCACTTACACACCGCTGCAACCCTTACATTCTAAATCCTCCACTAGACTGAGAAGTTTAAGTGGGCAGGTCTAACTGGAACGAGCACCTGTTTCCTGGCACAAAGCTGGAGATCGATACATGAGACGGATGGGTAGAGGAACAAATATTTATCACTGCGTGGTGCGTGCTTCAAAAACGACAAGCATTATGAACGAATATGAGTAAGGCAAAGGTAACTAGAGGGGGGAAATAGGAAATGACCAAAGTCTCCGCAACCAGCAAGGCTTCACTCAAGCCATGGGTTATGAAAAATAAAGGAGACAGCGTTTTCTTCCATGTTTAACCCAGGACTTATGAAAAGCATAGCATTGCATTCACTTTAGCTTTCTTTTAGCATAGTCTCCCACTGACGCGACATTGCTCCAAGCTGTACAAACTTCATTGTTACTCTGGAAATCCTTCAACAGAAGTCATTTGCCTGGCTTGCAAACCCTTTGCAACTCCCAGATTTGGGTCACAGGACTTGCACTGCTCTAATCATAAGAGGCTTTCCCTGTGTCTGGCAATGTAGGCCCCTCCCAGCAACTTCATTGTGTTTGGTAAGAGACCACTGCACAACTAGTCAACTTCACCTCAGGATTAGGGATTGTGTGACTTTCAGTTAGTGTTTAGATCAAGGACTATATGATATGATTGGATTATGTTAGCCATCAGCAGGAAAATCAAGCAAGCATATCAATTGACGAATGAGAGAAATCTTCTGAAAACCAGAGAGCTTTGCAGAAAGGAACTCTGTCTGTGTGTGTGTGTGTGTGTGTGTGTGTGTGTGTGTGTATTTGCACACATGGGCAATGGTAATATGTGTCTGTGTAATGTATGTAGGTGTCTGTGTCTCTGTGTGTGTCTATGTATATGTTTCTCTCTCTCTCTCTCTCTCCTGTGTGTGTGTGTGTGTGTGTGTGTGTGTGTGTGTTTGCACGGGCACTAATATGTGTCTGTGTGATATATATAGGTGTCTGTGTCTCTGTGTGTGTCTATGTATATGTGTTTCTCTCTCTCTTTCTGTATGTGTGCGTGTGTGTGTGCATGTGTGTGTGTGTGTGTGTGTCTGTGTGCGTGTGTGTGTATGTGGTGTGCAGAGAACCGCAGCACTACTAGGTCTTGCTATTAGAAAACAAATAGAACCAACTATTAAATATCTGTACTTCGTTGCAAATATACCACTAAAGACTCTTTAGAAAACAGCAGGTGATTTTTGCCCACAAACTGCAAGCACCTTAAATCCCACTTAGGCACATTATAATGAATTAAATGGCATTCATTTTACTCTTGGTGCCTCTATGTATGAACTCCTGGAATAAATAATAATTGATTGCTGCACCCCTACTTGCATAATGGCTACAATTTTAAAATGATACTGGGAAAGGCTGTAAATTGCAGAAGCACGCTCTCATTTTCTGAAGAATGCAAACAGTTTAGATCTCAATGATAAACCAGTCTGCTGCTCCTTAAAGGGGACTCCGTCCTCTTTCCATTGAGCTCTACAGAGCACAGGCAGCCTATGCAGACCGGCAAATTCTTTTTGTGTATAACTCTTTCAGTAATCCACCCCAAATGAAAGGTGATCCCAAAAACATTCCTTATCACCTCAGGAGAAGGCAGTGCATTTCTAAAATGACCTATAAGAGTTTTAAAGTATTTCCTTTTGCCAACGGACTGTCATCTTCATCAAGGCAAAGCAAGAGTATGAATTAAGTGTGTCTTCCATGGAGTTTCACGCCATCCACCCATCCATTCAATATTGATTCTGAGCCTGATCTGCACCAGACATAGAAGAAAAACCATTCTGAGCACTGTCATACAACACAATGCTGTCCCAATGGTCACTGCGCCTCAGGTAGAGGAGATAAATATTAAACACACTAGAATATGTCATTCTGACATGGAAAAAAATGTCGTATGATAAGGGAGCTCATTTAGACTAGGAGTGCTATGATCATCAGAAAAGGACACTGTGAAAAAGTGATACTTAAGCTGAGAGGCCACCCAGTCATTACCACTTTGACAAAGGGAAAGGCATTTTGGTAAACAAACAAAAGGGATCTGAACTTCACTTATGAACAACTTACTGGGCTAGACCTCTCCTCCAGTGCTTGCTGTGTATGTATGAGCACCCGTGACTCCTGCCTATTTCTTGCTAGCTGGTGTAAGATCTATTACCTGCATACAAAAAGTCTCACTTTATAGTGATTTATTATAAGGTGCAGACTGCTGAGCTTGGCCTAGAAACACCCCAAAAACATCTGCTAGAGGCATAAAAAGCAAAGACTGGCCATCAGCAAGGCTATTACCTAGGTAAACCAAACGTTTAATAGAGGCAAGACAATCACAAGTCCTTTACTCAATAAAGTGCCGGCTCCTCTGGACAGTAAGGTGGTCCCTACACTGTCAGGTCTATAATAAAAGGGACCCAGAAAACCTAGTGTTAGCTGCCTACATGAAAATTATGTTTGCTAGGTAAATCAAAAACTAGATCACCATTTCCAGTTCCTGGCCCTGCAGACTTAGAGGAGGATATAGGAAGTAGCCTTTGAGTATAACAGAGTGGAGAGGGGTTCAGCGTGGGGGAAGACAGAGAGTCAGAGGTAGAGGCAGAAGTGGGGAGTGCAGGAAGAGCTCAGGACCCTAGGACAGCCGGCCTTGCCCGGTACTGGGGCGTTTCCTAACCTCCCACCACCAGCATCATCTGGCGGTAAGAGCAATCTAATCCTCCCCCAAAGACCCCGACATTCAAGGTTCTTCTCAGGCTGGCCCAGAGAGGCACCAAGAGCCCTCCCTGTACAGGGCCAGAGCCCACCAAATCCTGGTGCCCGCGTCCGCAGCAGAGGGGAGGGTGTACTTGGGTGGGAGAATGGCAAAGACAAAACTCTCCCCGCCCACCCGAAAAAGCCAGCCACACCCCCTGAATCCCTCAACCCAAGCAGCCCCCGAGCCAGCCCCCGCGATTCTCTGCTCAGGCCCCCTCCGGTTCCAGTCCGTGCAGCGCGCGGGCTCCGCAGGGACACTAAAGCAAGTGAGAGTGAATCGGGGTCCGCAGGGCGAGGGAGGGCGCTCTGCGCGATGTCACTCTCCCGGCCCTGCTCCAGGGCGCCCTCCCCGGGTCCACGGTCCCGGGATGGGCGCGCCGACCCTCCACACAGAAGGGCTGAAGGTTCGAGCGGCCCCTGCACTCACCCATTGGCGCCAAGCCGAGCTGAGTCGCCAAAGCAGAGTGAAAGTTGGCGGAACCGGGCGTAGGGTTCGGGGCGCGGAGGTCGCGGCGCGGGGATCGGGGGCGCGGGCGTCGGGACGCGGCTGCTGCTTGGCCGGCTTCTTCCTCAGCGGCGGTGGTGGCAGCTCAGCGCCGCCCGCTACTGCTTCTGCTGCTGCTGCCGCTGCTACCCTGGGGCGACTCCTGCTGCTGCTGCTGCTGCATCGCGGCCCCGCTGCACCCGGCTGCTCCGGGTTCTGCTCTCCGAGAGTGGAAATTGCGAAAAAAAAAAAAAAAAAAAAAAAGAAAAAGAAAAAGAAAAAAAAGCACCGCCCAGCCCAGTGCCCTGCAGCCGCCTCTTAGCCTGCTCTCCCCTCCTCCCCGCCGCGGCGAAGCTCAGCGGCTCCGCCCGCCTAAGAGGCGCGGCCGCCAGGCGGGGGCGGGGCCGAGGGGCGGGGCCCGAGCCTTGTCGGGCCGGACTCCTGGGCTTGTCCTCTGTTGGCCGGGCTCGGCCGCCCCCCTCACCTCCGGCTCTGTCCCAGCCTGAGCTCCGCAGCAGGTTTGCCCCCTATTCGCCAATGCTCTGCTCACGCCCCGGGAAATGCCGCGAGACTCCTCGAGACTGGAGGAGATTTAGGGGGTCCGTGGGGGCGGGGGCGTCGGAGTTGTGGGGCACGTGGAAAAGGTGGATCGAAGGCGGAACCCCGGGGAAGGAGGGCTGGGGGAGGGGAAGCTGCTGACAGGTGAAGAGTGGGACACATGCTGGGTTATTACCAGGTGACACCCCCTCCCCGCGGGGAACAGAGAGAACATCAGGAAGAAGGCTGCTAGTAGGGGGGCTAGGAAGGGAGGAAGGGGCCTTTGGCTGAGGCTTTGGAGTACTGGCAGACCAGGCACGAGTTTGGAGCGTGGGAGGGACTGGGCTAGGGGTGCCCAAAGAGGAGAAGGGTGCAGTCAGGTTGCTGAGCAGGTCCGGCTGCTAGGCACCGCCCTCACAGGATTAGACCTTCCCTACATCGGACCCAGGGGCACCTGGACCAGGTGGCTCGGCTGTTAGGAATGTTTCTAGGTCCGGAGACAAGATTGGTTGGTTCTCCATCAGACATCGCTGTGCTCTATTGATCCTCAAACCTGGATAGACAACAATTTTAAGTGGACACTAAAATGAAGAAAGAAATTCATAGGAATTCCTGGGCAACTCATGAGCTCCTTTTTTGGAGCCCATTCTCCACCACACCTTTCAGCCGAAGAGACTTGCCTGCAACCGCATTCGTTGAGCAGCCTGTTGTTTCCTTTCCACTTTCCACCATCTGGTGGTAGGAAAAGATAGTGAGCTAGACTGGAGACAAAATAGGCAACAGGGAAAGTGAGACAAGAGAGAAAATAGATCATTGGCCCCTGCAAGTGAAGGCTGGGGGCTAGTGAACCCAAAGGTAACAAATAAAAGCTGACCCTGTGTCCAAGGGAGACCTGTCTTGCAAACCCTGTGAGTAATAACGCAGCATCGTTTGTACATTGCTCAAAGCCTAGGATCTCTGTAGAAATATACTGGAGTGTGGGAGGTGGGGGCACTCAGTCATAAAACTGAGGCAAAGAAGATGGAGAAGTTAGTGAGTTCTGATTTAATGGCTAGCCTGGGACACGTAGCATGATCCTGATGAGTAAGGAGGGAAGAGGAGAGACTTTCAGTCAGGGCTTTAAAAACAAGAGGAGTAGCAGCATCCTTCTGGATACTATCCATGTGTGTCACGGCAACCTAGACTAATCAAGAAACAGAAGGCTCATCCATACAGTGGTCCTGCTTGTTACATGCCTTGACGCTTCCATGGTCTAAGTAAGACAATGAAACCTTATGATCCTGCAGTTGACAAACACCGAGACTCAGAGCCTAACTTAACCCGTTGTCAGTAGAACATTCTCCCCTAAATTCAACAAGAACTGACCCGAGATATGTCTCACTCTGAAAGTGGCTGTCTTGGCTAAGCCCCAGATCATTAGACTATCCTAATTCTCTCTCAAAAACATTCAGACCCCCCAAAAATGGCTGGGCATGTGTTCAATATGGAAATAGCTGAGCTAGATTTATGGTGGCTTGGCACATAGGGTGCTGAAAAGTTGTGGTTGCTGACCCATGCATTCTCATCCAGAGAACGAGGTTCAATTACCAGCAACCTCATGGTGGCTCACAACCATTTGTAACTCCAGTTCCAAGGAATCTGATGCTCTCTTTTGATCTCTGTGGGCAGTGCACACACGGAGTGTATATCCAGGTAAAACATCCGTACAAATAAAATCACTGAACCACTGTTGAAGAAATCGACCAGACTTACCTTGGACATCACAAAGTCTAGTGTAGCCAATGCCACAACCAGCAAGGGACTCTAGAGAGAGCTTGCTTTCTCTCCTTAACATTAGTCTCAATCTTAGCCTTCAAATTAAATTGCTTTGCCAACCTCACAAGGATAAAGATAGGCCCCTTGAAGGTTTGAGTCTTGGCCTGTGTTTCATATGGTCCAGAAAGGGATCTATGATAGCTATACTTTCCCTGGCTTCTCTTTCCCACAGTCTGCACTTTTATATCGTGGGATAAACAATGGTGACCTCTGTTGGAAATGGTTCACCTTCTAGCTGTTCCTGAGGACACAGTGGTTTTATTCTTGGGCTGTTTGCCTGTAGTCTCCTTTCTGACACAGAGTCAGGGGAAGCAGCCCAACCCTAGAAAGGGAGCTTTGGGGGACACTTTGAAACAAACATGTTTGGTTCTGAAATGGTTGAAGGGGGCAACCCCAATTCCAAGCCAGCTTCTCAGTGACCAACGTCAAAGAGCACAGGCCCATTTTGCCAATATAATGCTCATTACAGTCTACCTCAAGGATGCTTTGTTTTTGTGGTGCTGGGGGTGAGGGGCTTGAATCCAACCAGCTGCAACCCAGCCTAATTTCTCTTTCTTGATCTGAAGACCTGCACCCTTATTCCACACTCTGAATGGACTTCCTGCAATGACAAACTCAGCATTTTATCACAAAAGAGAGGCTAATAATAAGACTTTTTTTCAATGAGGTGCGCCTGCCTTTAATGCCTTAACCCAACCAATTGCCCATACTATTCAAAACTTGAGAATTTCTCATCTTCAGTTTCCCTAAATTACGAATGAACATTCCTTTTCCCACTTATTGCTCCGTTCTTCTGAATCATTCCTATTGTCCTTTCATTTTTCTCTGAGAAGCGGTTGCTGACCAGCACAAGAAAAGTGAACTTCAAGATTCCAATCCAGCTGCTGCCATGAATACAAGTGTAATTCCACATCCTGCCTCCTTCCTACAAGTGGATCTTTTAAACAGAATAGCTAATGCAGGATTTCAAACATAACCCAAATTATGTTAATTCATTTTGTGAATATTTCTAGAGAAATACAATTGTATTTAATACTGCATCTTTGTCCCACTGAACTCCCATTTCTACAAGAATAGAAAATGGGTTTGGAAAATGAAAAGTATCTGACTTGTCACATTAAAATGGCATCACATGATTAAAAAGGCACCACTGTGTTGCTCAGTGGTAGCAGCGTTTGGGATAATAATTGAAGGTACTTCAGCCTTTGCTTCTCCAGCACTTACAATCTGTCATCCTCTCTCTCTCTCCATGTGCTCAGGCTCGACATCCGTAATTTACATGTAATGAATGATACTTTGCTTTGATAACCTTTAATATCATCTTTACATTAATATAAATTGCACACTGAGTGCTTTACAAAAGGTAGTCATTATATAGTACTTTTGGTGAGCTTTATGGAGCACAAATCTCACAGTGCCAGAAAGTAAAGACATGCTTAAGAAAAATAATGAAAGGTGTCCTAGAGGCCAAAGCTGAAACAGCTCAAATTACACATGAAATAAATTCAGGTGCTGGAGGGATGGCTGCGCTTAACAGTGTTTGCCACTCTTCCAGATGACCCGAGTTCGGTTCCTAGTGCCTGTTCCATGTGACTCACAATCACTTCTAACTCTAGTTTCAGGGGATCTGGTGCCTTCTAGCTCCATGGACACTTGAATACATATGAGTGAGATATATATATATACACACATATACACACACACACACACACAGAGGTACAAACACATATGCATATATATGATATATATACATATACACGTGCACACACACAGGGGTACAAGCACATATACATAAATAAAAATAATGAAATCTTTATTTAAAAAAGAAAAGAAATTAACAAGAAGGTAGTAAGCCATCCTTACAGAGAGATTTCGATAAATGAAAAGACATGAAGATGGGGTGGGGTTGGGGACAGCACCATTAGAATTCCTGGATAGGTCAGTCATTCCAGTTCATACCACTAATCACAGCACTCTAGAGAGACTTAAGCAGAAGGATTCTCACAGATTTGAGGCTAGCATAGGCTATAGAGTGAGTTCCAGGCCAGCCTGAGCTATAGATTGAGATCCTGTCTCAAAGAGGGTGCTTGATATAAATCATTCCTTGTTTGTTGATTTCATGTATACTGATATGTAAATCTTAACAGCTTAATTTTGACTGCTCCTATTAAGATCTTACAGATATAATGAGTCTGGAGCAATAAAAGAAAAAAAAAGAGGGTGCTTGGCTTAGGGTTTTATGGCTGTGAAGAGACACCATGACCAAGACAACTCTTATAAGGACGACATTTAATTGGGGCTTTACAGGTTCAGAGGTTCAGTCCAATATCATCAAAGCAGTACCATGGCAACTTCCAAGCAGACATGGGCTAGGAGAAGCTGAGAGTTCCACCTCTTGTTCCTAAGGGAGCTAGAAGACTTACTTCCAGGCAACTAGGAAAAGGGTCTTAAAGCCCACACCCACAGTGACACAATTCCTCTAAAAGGCGACACCTTCTAATAGTGCCACTCCCTGAGCCAAGCATATACAAACTATCACAGTGCTGGAGAGATGGTTCAGCAGTTAACAGCTTTTACTCTCTCGAAGGACCCAGGTTCAGCACTCAGATAGTGGCTCAAAATCACATGTAATTAATTCCAGCTCCAGACGATCCACTGGCCTTTTCTGGCCAGTTCTGACTCTGCATGTAAGTGCTGCACAAGTCCATATGCATGTGCATAAATAAAATATGAAACAATACAAAAGAAGACTGTAGTAATAGTTGGTGTAAGCACAGTTTAACTAAAATTCCCAAATTAGTGGGGGAAAGTTTAAGAATAAGCATGGCATTTGCAGACCCTCAAAGTATTTGCCTCTTCATAAATGTCTTCAGACTTGCAATGGGGGAAACTAGTAACTTCCCGGTGGAGAATGGCAGCCAATAGCCTTTTATTGAGTGAGCACGTCTGCTATCGGTGAATTTAAGACAGTCTTTTCCAGTCTTCCTGTGCATCATGTGTGCACTGGGTTAAAGGTAATTTATGTCCAGGTCAAAAGCAGTAGAGTGAACATTTTGCTGTATCGCATTGAGCAAGCTTGAGACTGATTTTGGAAGAAGCCACTTTCTCTTTCTCACTGACTCCTTTCCAACAAATCCCAGAGAAAAAAAAGTTTACCCAATCTGCAAAAAGGCAGAAACAATCCAGAGTAGGTCTTCACGGCATGGCTAAATCATGGTCTCCTTCAAAAGTTTCTCTAGCAAAGGAAGCACACAGCTGTAAAACTGTTACAGACGTTCTTGTTTTAATACCTAAAGAATGAAGGCTGGTGAGATGACTTTGTAGGGGAGGCCAGCAAGCCTGATGCCTGCATTTGGTTCCCAGGACCCACATGATGGAAGGAGGAAATCAAACTCCCCAAATATCCTCTATCCTATGTATGTGTTGTGATACATGTGCACATGCATCACACACACACACATACACACACACACACACACACACTCAATAAAAAGTGTCAGAAATTTTCTAAAGAATAACCAAGTAATCAACTTCAAAACCAATTAGTTAGAGCAAATTTTTATCTAGAATGAACAAAAGAAGGTGCTGGGGAGTTAGCTCAGCCAGTACGGCACTTGTTAAGCAAACATGAAGACCTGTGTTCAATTCCCAGCACCTACATTAAAAAGAAAAACCTAGGAGTTGGGGATTTAGCTCAGTGGTAGAGCACTTGCCTAGCAAACGCAAGGCCCTGGGTTCGGTCCCCAGCTCCGAACAAAAGAAAAAAAAAGAAAAAAGAAATAATCAAACTAAAAAGAAAAACCTGAGCATAGTGATGCATACTTTTAATCCCAGCACTGGCCAAGGAGACAAAAGCACTGGGGCTCGTTGACCAGCCACTCTAGCTTAATCAGCAAGCACTAAGTCAGAGTAAGAAATCTTGTCTCAAGAAACAACGTGATGTTTCCTGAGGAGCAACACCCAAGATTGTCCTTATTCTCCACATGCATGGTCATGCTTATGCACAAATACCCTCCAATACACACACACACACACACACACACACACACACACACACACACACACAAATGTGAAATCACAGAAGAGGCCAAGCATAGAGGAGAACTTAATTGTTAATGTTTTCCCATCCCTTTTTTTTCAACATTGCTTTAGTTAAGCAAACTGGAAAGACAGACCTTGGAGACTAAGAAGAAATATGACTTCTACAGCTTTTTACTCATGCTAAGAAATTATAAGAAAGCAGCATTTTCACAATTAAGATGCCAGTCAAAACATAACCAGAAGAAATTCTGGAAGCACCACACATTCTGGTCCTTTGTGAGAAAAGTTGATAATCAACATGGGAACATGGGAATAAACATACAGACTTTTCTTTTTGCAATAGAGTCTCACTATGTAGCCCTGGCTGATCCAGAACTCACTATATAGATCAAGCTGGCCTTGTTCTCACAGAAATCAACCTGCCTCTGCCTCCCTCTGTGGGAGTTCTCAAGCTTCCTGATGCTGCGACCCTTTACTCCGGTTCTTCATGTTGTACTGACCCCCAACCATACAATTATTTTTGTTATGACTTCATAACTGTAATTTTGCTACTGGTATGAATTGTAATGTATGCATTTGTGTTTTCTGGTGGTTTGGGGCAACCCTTGTGAAAGGGTCATTTGACCCAAAACAGGGGTCACAACCCACAGGTTGAGAACCACTGGATTAAAGGCTTGGGCCACAACACCCGTGTAGCAGGCCTTAGATGGGCATTGCTAACTGAGAAGAAGGCGTCTTTTATCTTGATGATCAATAATGATTTTTTCAGATAAAATTGACCTGCACAAGGGGTTCTCTCTCCTCCTCCCGAACTTCAGCAGTTAAGTTCAGGGGCCCCATCTCAGGCCCTGTTACTCCTGAGCTGTCTCTCTAGGCTGTACAAACTGTTGTGCTCCACAGTTCCAGACAGAGGGAAGGGCGAACAATAAAGAATGCTCAGACGCTGGGGAGCAGGTTGCCTTGCGTGGAAGGGGTGGGGGTGCGGCCAGATGTCAGGTGAGTCTGGGAGGCAACAGAAGTCTCCAGGCACCTACTTGGCACCAGTAGACTGCTCCAGAGGAGGAAAGTCTTGGGAAAAGTGAAAAGGCAGAAAGAGGCCACTGCAATTAAAGGTCAGCATTGTGAACAAGAGGAGTGAGTGGCTATTTGAGAGCCTTTTTCTTTTAAGACAGGCTCACACTATCACATGAAGCCTAGGCTGTCTCAGAATGAGAGATCTTGCCTGCCTCTGCCTCCTGAGTGCTGGGGACAAAGGCATGCACCACCACCTCCAGTTCTTGAAAGCCATTTTCAAAGTATATTTGACATATGCCATGTAGATTCTGTTATGCAGATGATTTACATTGGTAAAGAAGCCAACATGGAGAATTGTTTGTTTGTTTGTTTGTTTGTTTGTTTGTTTGAGAAGCATCTTACTGTGTAGCCCTGGCTGTCCTGGAACTCACTTTGTAGACCAGGCTGGTCTCAGAGATCCACTTGCCTCTGCCTCACTGAGTGCTGGGATTAAAGGAATGAGCTTGGAGGATTTCGTTTTAAATTCTATTTATGGACTGGAGAGATGGCTCAGTGGTTAAGAGCACTGACTGTTCTTCCAGAGATCCTGAGTTCAATTCCCAGCAACCACATGGTGGCTCACAACCATCTGTAATGAGATCTGATGCCCTCTTCTGGTGTGTCTGAAGACAGCAATGGTGTATTTATATATAATAAATAAAGTTTTTTAAAGATTTATTTATGTTTACTTTATGTGTGTGAATATTTTGCCTACATTTATCCATGTGCACTGTGTATATGATACTTAGCGTGTGTGGAGGCCAGAAGAAGGCTCTGGATCCTCTGGTACTGGAGTTACAGGCTGTTGTAAGCTGCCATGTGGGTGCTAGGAGAGGAACCTAAGGCCCCTGGAAGAGCGGCTAGTGCTCTTAACCCCTGAGCTGTCTCTCCAGCCCCAAGACATAGAATTCTAAACAAGGATTTTGTTCGCTGGCTTGCAATCTGGGGGCAAAAGTTTCTGTTGGGTTGGGATGAGTGCAAGATAATGAAGTAATATTTGAATCTTCTTAAAAGAGTCTGAAATATTGTTCACTGTATAATACAGATGATCCTGGAAAAGGATGGTAGCCACCAGAATCCAGTCACAAAGGTCATTTATTGTATGACTCCGTCTCCAGAGCAGGCAAATGCATAGAGACAGAAAGTAGGTTAGTGATCCCTATTGGCTGGTGGAGTTAGAGAGCTGGCTAACGGGTACAGGGTTTTGTTTTTAGAGTGACAAAATGTTCTAAAGTTAACTGTTCGGATGGTTGCACAACTGTGAAAATACTAAAATGGGTGAATTGTACACTTTAAATAGCCATTTGTGCAACATGTGAATTATTTCTCAGAAGCAGAACTATATGTAATAGTCATTGCAAAATGTCAGTGCGGGACTCATGGAAAAGTTCTAGAGCTGGACTGTAGTGATGATTATAGTACTCTCAATGCCAGTGTATTGTATGTACACTTAAAATGGTTTGGGATGGAGGTGGGTGGACAGATGACTCAGAAATTGAAGGCACTTGCTGCTCTTGCAGAGAGGGCCTGGGGGACAACAGCCTGTAACTCCAGTTCTACACATATGCATGGAAAACACTCATACACATAAGATCAAGCCTTAGAAATTTTAATCCGATGAGCTCACTATTACCAAGATTTCCAGAGAAAATTGATTATTACTGCTAATTACATAAAATAGTCCCCCAGAGATTACATGTGTTGTGCATATACATACATGCAGACAAAACACCTACACATGTCAAATAAAATAAATACATCTTCTAAAAGTGGCTAAAAGGATAAATGTTATGTATCTTTTGCCACCAGAAAAAAAAATTGTGGTTGATGGATTATGAGGCCAAGCAGGTGATTTCGCCTATGCTTTCCCTCCTCCAGTAATGTCCCCATGCTGCTTCTCATTAGGAAGTCACTACTGCAGTAAATACTACCCCACTACGCTCAACACCACCATTTTTGGGTGCTGAGACTCTGAGCCCAGTGATGTGAGCTGAGGATGAGGAGTCACAGCCATCTCCCAGGTTGGGAAGCTCCCAGGGTGTAGAGCCAACCCAAGATGCATTGTCAGGCCCCAGAGGCCATGGGAGTTAATTGAAAAGCCTCTGAAGCAGGCACTTACCTAATAAGATATGGCACAACCCTTATGTAGCACAAGGTCTTATTAAATAGAGTCAGTTAAATCAAGTTCACCTCCTCGAAAATAACTACAGTCTAGCCACAGGCGAAAGTGGAGTCACTGAAGTCTGTCCCCATGTTGGCCTTGCCGGTCCTGAGCCTGAGCGTCTTTTATTCCCAGTGGTTTTTGGTTTGGTTGTTTGTTTGTTTGTTTGTTTGTTTGTTTATGACACAGGGGAGCACCAGGTATGGTGTCCAGCAGCAATACGTGGAAACTAACAGTGCGCACTGTACAGAACTGCACAATTGGAAATGCACTGGTCCATGCATTTACCAACTGTCTGGGGGGTTCTAATCCAGCTAACGGAGTAAAACTATCGCTATACCTGTGCTTCACAGGCCCAAGGTGAATGACTGGCTCATCTGAGAATTGGATAGGTGCTTAGCAATGAAAATGGGAGCAAGATGGCTCAGTGAGTAAAGGTGCTTCACAGAAAGCCTGATGACACGAGTTCAATCCTAGGACCTGTATGGTGAAAGGAGAAAACTGACTTTCTCAAGTTGCTCTCTGACCTCCCCATATGTGCTATGGAGCACACACACATGCAAACATGCACACACATAAACAAACAAACAAACAAACATACATACATACATACATACATACATACATAAATACATTAATAATTGGAGTTTCGAATGTTACTTAAAAGAAAATGAACTGAAGGGAGCTACTAGTAACACACACACTGACCTAACAAAACTGACTTGAGGTTTTATGACAGATATGTGTATCATTAGCATTACAAAAGTGATACCTACTAAGGCCTTTTAAAATAAAAATCTAGTGATTGTATGTTTAGATTTTTCAAAACCTCCATTAATAAGGATTTCAAACTCCCTCCTAGCCCACCATCCAAAAATAGAAGAGAAAAGATGGGTAATAGGACAATGGGGATGCGGATTGTCAGGATACCAGTAGTCCACTTCAGTAGTGTCAGGATACCAACAGTCCAGTTTTTAAAAGTGTCACCAAACAGGAATCAGCAGCAACAGCATGATCCAGCAGAAACAGCCAGGCCTCCAGAGAAAGGGCAAGTCATTGGAGAGACCAAATCCAGCTGGAATGCCAGGAGAAGTTCTCTTCCATGCCTCTCTCTATGAAACGAAGGTCCAGCAAAGAAGCAAGACCACCAAAGCGTTGCACAGCTAGCAATGCAAGCATACCATCACTGTCGTTTCAGTCTTATTTATACTCTCTCCAAACATCAAGTGCCCTCTCACGGGTCTGCTTCAGCAAAACATCACATGAGTCTGCTCCAGAAAGCATTACATGACACAACCAGAAATTTCCACTTCAAAAGACATGTACTATAAAATCAGAATTCTACACACACACACACACACACACACACACACACACACACACACACACACACGGTGCTCTTTTGTATGTGCAGGCAAAATGTTCATATACATAAAACAAAGCTTTAGAAATTTTAATCAAATCTCTAATTTTACTACTACCAATTCTTGCAGAGATAATCATCACTATTAACTGTCAGGTCCCATAGAAACCTAGGACAAGTCTCAGTACCTGTGGCTCCTCCAAGCACATCTCACCCCACATTGAACCCTAAACCTCACCAGACCAGGGCCTGGACTTCCCTTCTCCCAACCTGATCCATATATAACTCATCCATTTTAGCTTTGCATGCTCTTGGTTCCCATGTTCTTTCTTGGCCTTTTGGCTCCTGGTTCCTCTCTTGGTTTCATAGTTCTGTAACAGAGACCCAGACCTTAGTAGGCCCCCAGACCTTAGCAGAGCTGACTCCACTCCACAATGAAAGAACCGTTCAGGCTGTACAACTCAGCATGTAAACAGCAGCACCTGCCAAAAGGAAAACAAAGACCTAATCCATTAAAGCTCTTAGTTCTGGGAAAGTTTCTAAATGTGCTAACCTTGTTTTTTGGATTCAGTAGTTCTGCTAACTGTTCTTTTTAACTGGAGTATGTCAACCCAGGACATGGCTTTAGACTTCAACCTGAGAAAGGCTCAGTGCTACACTGGGGTGCCCAACACTGGCCAGCTACTAAAGAATTTCTATTGCCTTAAAGCCATGTTTGAGCAGTCTCCCTTGGTCCACTTGCCACCTTCATCCTCTCTCAATCTCTCCACCTCTTCTCTTGACCAGGTTCAGCCTGGACCTTCCAGATGCCTCTGGATGTTTTTTCCCTCATATTTACAATAAACCTCTTTTCGACCATAACAAGGAGCTATCATGTCCTCATTTTCATTCACTGTGTATATAAAACCTTCCTCCAGAAATTACCCTACCTGTTGTCATTGGGACTTTTTCCCATAACTCTTTCCCACTGTTCTAATGATGAGACTGGAGATCGTTTGCTGAAGTGTAGCTCCTCACAGGTGATGGTTTCTGGCAGGCACAGGGAAGGTCTCAGTTTTCGTTAAACTGAGTTTCTTTCAGAGGATGACCCCTGGGAGTTTGACCATGCTCCAGGGTGTATATGAGCAACTCAAATTGGACTTGGAATTTTTCCTTTTTTCTTTCTTTTTGCTTCAGGGAGGAGATCACAAGATTAGGTGTGTTCCTGAGAAGACTGAGAAGTGAGTGTGATTGGGGTGTATTAGGTGACATGCCCAAATAATCAATAAAAAAATGTTATGTTGGAAAAAAGGAAATGGAGTTCTTCGCAGAATGGGTCAGTCCTTTCCTTAGAAGATTCTCAAGTTACCTATGTTAGTTATTTTATCCAAATGCTTCGCATAAATGTGTCCTTGCTGTGCCCAAATACTTACAAAGCAATCTAACAGACGAAGAATGACTGCCATAGGGTCACAGTATGAGGATAAAGCCCATCCTGATGGAGGCATGGCAGCAGGAACATGAGGCAGCAGGTCCAATTGTGTCTACAGCTAGGAGCCAGAGAGAGAGAGAGAGAAAGAGAGAGAGAGAGAGAGAGAGAGAGAGAGAGAGAGAGAGAGAGAGAGAGAGAGAGAGAGAAGAGGGGGAGAATAATTCTGAATCCAGACAAGTAGACAGTAAAGATTAACCTTTTCTTTTTCACATAAATTTGGTTGGGAAATATCAATCCTGTCAGCAACAGATTTCTTTTGAGAAACATTTGTGTTAGTTAGGATTACTATTGCTGTGTTTGAGTACCATGATCAAAAGGCAAATTGGGGTGGAAAAGGTTTATTTTACTTTATGTTTCCACATCACTGTTCATCACTGAAAGAAGTCAGGACAGGAACTCAAGCAAGGCAGGAACCTAGAGGCAGGCGCTGGTACCGAGACCATGGGGGAGTGTTGCTTACTGGCTTGCTCAACATGCTTTCTTATAGAACACAGGATCACCAGCCCAGGGATGACACCTCCCAAAATTGCCTGGGCCCTCCCCAACTGATCATTGAGAAAATGCCTTTATACACTGAAACTAATAGAAGAGAAAGTGGGGGAAGAGCCTTGAGCACGAGGGCACAGGGGAAAACTTCCTGAAGAAAACACCAATGGCTTATGATTTAAGATCAAGAATGAACAAATGGGGCCTCATAAAACTGCAAAGCTTCTGTAAGGGCAAGGACACTTGTTAGGACAAAACGGCAACCAACAGATTGGGAAAAGATCTTTACCAATCCTACATCCAATAGAGGGCTAATATCCAATATATACAAAGAACTCAAGAAGTTAGTCTCCAGAGAATCAAATAACCCTTTAAAAATGGGCTACAGAGCTAAACAGAAAATTCTCAGCTGAGGAATGCTGAATGGCTGAGAAACACCTAAAGAAGTGTTCAACATCCTTAGTCATCAGGGAAATGTAAATCAAAACAACCCTGAGATTCCACCTCACACCAGTCAGAATGGCTAAGATCAAAAACTCATTTAACAGCAGATGCTGGCAGAGATGTGGAGAAAGAGGTACACTCCTCCATTGTTGGTGGGATTGCAGACTGCTACAACCTCTCTGGAAATCAATCTGGAGGTTCCTCAAAAAATTGGACATTGTACTACCTGAGGACCCAGCTATACCTCTCTTGGGCATATACCCAAAAGATGCTGCAACATATAACAAAGACACGTGCTCCATATCTTCATAGCAGCCTTATTTATAATAGCCAGAAGCTGGAAAGAACCCAGATGCCCTTCAACAGAGGAATGGATACAGAAAATGTATCCATTTACACAATGGAGAACTACTCAGCTATCAAAAAACAATGACTTCATGAAATTCTACAAGTAAATGGAACCAGAAAATATCATCCTGAGTGAGGTAACCCCAATCACAAAAGAACACACATTGTATGCACTCACTGATAACTGGATATTAGCCCAAAAGCTCGGAATACCCATGATAAAATTTACAGACCATATGAAGCTCAAGAAAAGAAAGACCAAAGTGTGAATGCTTCAGTCTTTCTTAGAAGGGGGAACAAAATACACACGGGAGAAAATACAGAGACAAAGAGTGGAGCAGAGACCGAAGGAAAGGCCATCCAGAGACTGTCCCACCTGGTGATCCAGCCCATATGCAGCCACCAAACCTAGTCACTATTGCTGATGCATGCTGACAGGAGCCTGATATAGCAGTCTCCTGAGAGGCTCTGCCAGAGCCTGACAAATACAGAGGCAGATGCTGGCAGCCAACCATTGAACTGAGAACAGGGTCCCCAGTGGAGGAGTTAGAGAAAGGATTGAAGGAGCTGAAAGGGTTTGCAAACCCATAAGAACAATAATACCAACCAACCAGAGTTCCCAGGGACTAAACCACCATCCAAAGAGTACACACGGACAGACCCATGGCTCCAGCTGCATATGTAGCAGAGAATGGCCTTGTTGGGCACCAAAGGGAGGAGAGTCCCTTGGTCCTGGTCAAGGCTTGATGCCCTTGTATAGGGGAATATCAGGGTGGGGAGGCAGGGGGGAGAGCACCCTCATAGAAGCAGGGGGAGGGGATAGCGAGTCTCTGGAGGGAAAACTGGGAAAGGAAATAACATCTGAAATGTAAATAAATAAAGAAAAATCCAATAAAAGGAAAAAAATCACTAATAAAAACACCTCACTTTATTGAAAGAAATAAAGAAAGAAAGAAAGAACGAAAGAGAGAGAGAGAGAGAGAGAGAGAGAGAGAGAGAGAGAGAAGGAAGGAAGGAAGGAAAGAAGGAAGGAAGGAAGAAAGAAAGATAGAAAATGCCTTTACAGCCAGATCTTATGGAGATATTTCCTCAATTAAAATTTCCTCCTTTCAGATAACTCTAGTATGTCAAGTTGATATAAGACTAGCCAATACTGTATTTTATAACCTTACTCTGGTAAGTAACTCAAATTTCTGAATTTAAAACACTTAAGTCATTCCGTGACCCTCTTAACTGAGGTGATATGCCTTTTTCCGGGAGTCTGTTCTCTGCGCATGTCTAGTCTGAGCCGGCCTATGCTGGAAAGCTTCCTGCGCACGGCCTCTCTGTGCAGCATAGCGGCATCACCACTAACCGTGGCTAACGATGCTTAATCTGAGATGCTTCTTCCTTGTGCCCAGCTTGACTATGACCACCTAGCCATTTGCAACCCAGAAAATATCCTGAGCAAGAAGAAATCTTTGGCTGGCTGGTTGGTTGATTGGCTGGTTTTTGAGGCAGAGTCTCACGCCAACCAGGTTGACCCTCCACCACCATTCCAGGCTGCAAGAGAGAATCTTGAAATTTTGTCTTATTCGGAATTAAATGTCAGGGGCTGGAAGAATGGCTCAGTTAGTAAAGTACAAACTTGAGAGCTTGAATTAGGGTCCCAAGACAACTACATAAAATCCCAGAGCAGCACTGAACGTTTCTATCCTGTACCATCACCACCCTCCCGTGCCAAGGGTAGCGTGGTGAGAGGGATGAGTAGATTCCTGTAGTTCCATGGCCAGCTAATCTAGCCAGGTGAGTGAGCTCCAAGTCCAGTGAGAGACCCTGTCTCAATATAAAGTTTTTGGAAAGAATTAAAAATAATAAAAATAATTTTTAAAAGGATAGTAATTATGGAAGGCATCTATGACCTCCATACATTGCATATACATGGATGTGTGTGCACGCACATGAATACATAGACACATAAAAATTATACACACACACACATATATATATATATACATATATATATATATGTCTTTCATACCCATAAAGAACACGGGTAACCTATCATATAGGTAGGTACTAGACCTTTCCTGACCCCAAATAAAGAAGTTGCGTATGACAAACATTTCCAGTGTTATGTATCTTAGGAACAGAGGCATGGCATTACTGACACTGCTCCTGGGTCTCCGAGCAGCAAGGAGGATGATTTTCAGGGAATCGCCATTGCTGGTGGACAAGAAGGGTCTGGGATACTCCCTCATCCTCGTCTGCTCATCTCTAATGTCAGTGTGAGTCAAGCCTTATTTCTAGTTTAACGACTGAGAGGACTGGAGTTGGAAGAAGCTAAACGGCATGCTCCTTCTGGCTCCTTCCCAGAAGAGAGCAGTCCAGAGAACAGAAAGTCAATTGTGACTGATCGGATTAGAAATGACGAAATTGTCTGAAATCTAACTAAACAGCCTATTTGCTTTGTCATGGTTGAGAGTTCCTACTTAATGGTCTTTACACAGAATTTCAGTGCATCTTCATAGATCTTTTGCTTGGAAGGGATCTGAATGCATTTGCAATCTGGATGCACATCAAATGCTCATGGCATAACACTACATAAGACACAGATACCACACTTACCTATCTCGGGCACTCACATTTTCTTTTAACTTAGAAAAGACAGAATTGTGTTCACAGCCTTCGCTGCACCGCCACCACTCTCTCAAGCCAGGGCCACCTCTCGCTTGCTGAGTGGGGGTAAGTAAGGAGACGCCCATACCATGGCTCCTACAAAACGGACTGCCTGCAAACCCACTGGTGATAAAGCACCCAGGAAACAACTGGCTACAAAAGCCGCTCGCAAGAGTGCGCCCTCTACTGGAGAGGTGAAGAACCCTCATCATTAAAGTCCTGGTACTGTGGCACTCCGTGAAATCAGACGCTATCAGAAGTCCACGGAACTTCAGATTCACAAGCTCCCCTTTCAGCGTCTGGTGCGAGAAATTGCTCGGGACTTCAAAATAGACCTGCGCTTCCAGAGGGCAGCGATTGGTGCTTTGCAGGAGGCAAGTGAGGCCTGTCTGGTTGGCCGTTTTGAAGATACCAACCTGTGTGCTATTCATGCCAAATGTGAAACGATTATGCCAAAAGATATCCAGCTAGCACGACGCATACGCGGAAAATGTGCTTAAGAGCACACTATGAAGGGAAACATTTCATTCTCAAATTTTTTTTCCTCTTCTTCCTGTTATCAGTAGTCCTGAATGTTAGATAATTTTTCCATGGGGTCAATGTACCTAAGTCTATGATGGCAAGTGGAAACATAGGGGATAGAATCAGGTATTGGCAGTTTCTCCACGTTCATTTGTGTGTGCATTTTTAATATAAATGCAAGATGTAAAGCATTAATGCAAGCAAAATGTTTCGGTGAACACATTTCAACATTTCAACATTTCAACTTTATAACAATTATAAATGAACATGTTAAAATTTTCTGGACAATGCCAGCATTTGGATTTTTTTTAAAAAAATAAGTAAATTTCTTATTGATGGCCAGAAAAAGAAAGAAAGAGAGAAAGAAAGAAAGAAAGAAAGAAAGAAAGAAAGAAAGTAAAAGAGGGTTGGGGATTTAGCTCAGTGGTAGAGTGCTTTCTTTCTTTCTTTCTTTCTTTCTTTCTTTCTTTCTTTCTTTCTTTCTAAACTTTTTTTCCTTTTTTTTTCGGAGCTGAGAACCGAACCCAGGGCCTGGCGCTTACTAGGCAAGCGCTCTACCACTGAGCTAAATCCCCAACCCCCAATTTAAATTTTTTAAAGAAGAATTAAAAATCTAAGAGCTGTATATGTGTTTCAGCTTTTCATAGCCACCTAAATAAATAAATGAAAAGTCTTCCATGGCTACCAGGGATGTGATCTCAGGTCTGCAGGCTTTGGGCATGAGCGCTATTACCTCCTGAGCTAACTCCACAAGCTGCTCTTTTTCTTTTTTCTTGAGCCAGAAGAGTATAAGGGTGCAGTCAGGGACCTAGGCTGCAATCTTGGGAGATTTCTCTCTATGGTTCACGTTCCTCATCTAAGAAAAGGAAATGTCAGTACCTACCTCATAGGACTCTAATGAACTGTAATATAACAACCCTTTATAAGGTATTAGGATAGTGTCTGGCACTGTTTTAGATTTTCCTCAGTGAGAATAATTTTAATAAAAGAAGTTGTATAAGTTCAACCCTGGTACCACATAACACCAGTAATCGCCTGACTTGGGAGATGAAGAGAGAAGGATAGGAAGTAAAGGGTTATCCCGGAACACATCGAATGTTTGGGGCTAACCTGGACTCATAGAGGGTCATTCTGGACTGTGTCTCAAAGAAACACACAAAAGAGTGTCATATATTTAGTATTTTATGTTTCCTTATTTTAATAGTTTAGAATGAGTAATGACTATAATTGAACAAATATCTAAAGTGATTATAGGGTTTTAAACTGTGTACAACTTAACAATGCAACAAATATCCTAAAAAATACACTTCATCAATGTAGCACATTGTCTACTTGTGTTTATCATCTCTCCTCCCCCAAACCTGCTAAGAGATAGTGAAGGAATACGTGGGACTCCTCTGCCAATGACAAGAACAGGAAAGGAGACATCAAGGAGCTGGGCATGCCAAGGGTAGAACTCAAACAGAAGACTGGAGAACCAGCGCTTTAGGAGGAGACCTGCAGCACACTCTGAAAGGGACACCTCAACCAACCAAACTTCTGCAATGTGCAAGGCTCAGATCAAGGACATGGTGTCATCCTTGCTTTACTAAGTAGCTGAACCCTCAGGTCCTCCCCCTGACTCTACCCAACCAGCTCGACACTGCAGGTAGGAGATGCCTTGCTCTGCGGGCATTTAAGCTAGGACCATTCAGTTCCCAGTCTGAAGACCAAGGCGTGCTCATCCCCCATGTCGTCCTGGACATAATGAAATGAGATGCACCTTCTTCGGAATCACCCAAGGGGACCTAGACAAGTGATCCCCAAGTGTGAGCATGGGAGAAACTCCAAGCAGACAATGGCTCCCTGGAGGACCAGAACGTAGAGTGTGGGCATGTGAGCTCCTCAGTGGCTTCTCATTGCCTCCGCAAACTGTAATCACTCGTGAGCACTTTCTAGAGATTCTTCAGAATTGATGCAGCTCCTGTGTGGGCACAATCAACTCCTCTGGCCTTATGATAGTGTCCCTGACATTTATCATGTCTGGCTCTGCCAAATCCCCAATGTAAAAGTCTAATTCTATTTCCAAACTTTTAGACCCAAAAGACAGTGGCTTCTATTTTCTGAACTTAGCCTTGGTAGATACATCCTGGATTAGAGGCCTCTGTTCCCATTCTTGGATCCCATTCAGTTTTCCCTGGGTACTGTGAGTATCAAACTTTGTGTCAAACTCATGCAGAGACAGATAATGGAAGAAGCGTCAAATCAAAATATATGAGCCTTGGGGCTGGAGAGATGGCTCAGTAGTTAAGAGCACTGACTCCTCTTCCAGAGAACCCAGATTCTATTCCCAGCACCCACATGACAGCTCACAACCTCCTGTGACTCTAGTCCAGGGACCTAATGCCCTCTTCTACCCTCCATAGTCATTGTATGCAGGTGGTGCAGATATACACACACAATATATAAAGAAATATTTCTTAAAAGGTGAAGTCAAATTAACACTATTTCCTCATGACTTGATTGTACAGACAGTAAAACCTAAAGACTGCACATCCAAAAGGCAATCAATAAATAAATTCAGCAAAGTAGCAAGATACAAAATCAATACACACATTGGTACCTTTTCTATACATATACCAATAATGAATTTTTAAATAAAGGAATCATGAATGCAGGCCATTGAAATGGCTCAGCAGGTAAAGGCGCTTGTCCATGATGACCCGAGGTTGATCCCCAGAATCTATATAAAGGTCAAGGGAGAGAGAGTTGTCCTTTGCTCTCCCCCCACACACATTAGCACAGCAGTGTCCACCTCCCCCCCCACATCATACATACACAATGATAATAAAAACATTAAATGTAAAAACTAAGATTCAAAGACTGAAGAAGACACCCAACTTTGGTGCATGCATGTGTACTCTCCCATACGAACATGTACAAACATATAACACCCCATACACATGAAATCACAAATGCAGTCCTATTTGTGATATCCACAAAAGAGAAATAAAACACATTGGAATAAATTTAAGCAAGGCAGGAAAAGATTTCTACAATTTAAAAACACAGAGCTGGGAGGGAATATGGCCAAATTATCCTAACACTTAGGAGGCAGAGGCAAGTAGAGCTCTGTGAGTTTGAGCCTCTATAATAGCGAGTTCCAGGACAGTGAGGACTATGGTTTGAGACAGTGTCTCAAAACGAAAGCCAGACCAAAAGCAAGAAACAACCAGACACACAGACCAAGAGTGCACAAAAATTAGTACATGCACTTGCTGTCGATTGATTCTCAACAAAGTTATCAAAAATAGACATTGGGGGAAAGCAGCTTATTCCACGAAAGATGCTGGAAAAACAGGCTAACCACACAGATGTTTTCCCCTGTGTGATGATTTATATATGCTTGGCCCAGGGAGTGACACTATTTGGAGGTGTGGCCCTGTTGGAGTAGGTGTATCACTGTGGGTGTGACTTTAATACTCTACTCCTAGCTGCCTGGAAGCTAGTATTCCACAGCCTTCAGATGACGATGTAGAACTCTCAGCTCTGCCTGCACCATGCCTGCCTGGATGCTGCCATGCTCCCGCCTTGATGATAATGGACTGAACCTCTGAACTGTAAGCCAGCCCCAGTTAAATGTTGTCCTTTATAAGAGTTGCCTTGGTCATGGTGTCTCTTCACAGCAGTAAAACCGTAACTAAGACACATATAGATTAATAAATCTTTTAAACTTTTTAAAAGAAAATACAAATGGACAATAAATTACTGGGAAAATGTTTAATTTCATTATCCACTAGGTAAAATCAAATCAAAACTACAGCAAGATATCATCTTACTCCTTTCAGAATGGCTATTATTCTAAACTGCTGGCCCCCATAGCCACCAGTCATACACAGACATTCATCCAGGCAAAATAGAAAATGGCATATGTTTTAGCCATAAAGAAAAATGAAACTCTGTTAAGTAAAACAAAATGAATGGAATTGTAGGACAATTGTAGGACAAACCTAGAGGCTAACTACAGCAGCTGACATCAAAGACTAGGCATGAGATAGTGACATTGCTACAACATCTGTCAATTCCCATTAGTAATTCATGTACCAGGAAACGTGATTTAGAAGTGTGTTAAAGCCATTGCCATAAATGCACACTTCTTGTTCTTATTTTATCGTATGGTCTATGAAGTCTTTCCAACTTGATGTGTGATGCCAGCCCTCTGGTTTGCTAGGGTGGCTCTAAAATCAGCAGTCCGGGGTTGGGATTTGGCTCAGTGGTAGAGCGCTTGCCTAGGAAGCGCAAGGTCCTGGGTTCGGTCCCCAGCCCCGGGAAAAAAAAAAAAAGAAAAAGAAAAAGAAAAAGAAAAATCGGCAGTCCCTCTCTTGTCCATTAGATGGGGCTAGAAAGCTTTAGAAGACTCAATCAGCCGAAACAGGAGCAGGAGAGCCAATTGCTGATGTAGTTGGAGAACCCAGTCCGTTTGGTGAGATGAGTTTTTTCTAGGACAAAAACTGTTTTCAGAGTTTTATAGTGAAAACTGGAGTTGAAACACAAAATGTTTCGATACAATAAGTGCACCTGTAACCGGGGCATTTTCCTAAGATTTTTAAGTGATTTTTCTTTTCCTAAGATTTTTAAGGTTCTCCAAGTGAGGCTCTGAGGAGACAGTTCAACTGGTAGAGTGTTCGGACCACCGGAACTCATGAGAAAGGCTGGGTGCTGTGGCCTGCCTCAGACTCCCGATTTCGCAGAAGTTGTGGTTTGTGTGTAGGAGGTGTGGTCCTCGGGGAGGTGCTTTTGCAGGGGATGGAAGCCTTAACTGGGGTCTCCAGAGAAGTCTTTAAAATGTTTGGGAGTGTGACCTTTTTTTTTTTTTTGTGACCTTCTAAGGCGCTAATAGGTCCTTTTCTCTCTGCTCCTTGTCTCTTGGTGGAAATAATTTGGGGACACAGTTCCTGCTGTGACCAGCTGCCTCATTACAGTCCCCAAAGCAACAAACCTGGACTGAAATCTACAAGGATATATTGGGATACTATAATCTCCAAGACTAAGAGGGGGGAAACGCTTTTTTTTTTCCATCTCTTTGTTTGTTTTTGAGACCAGGTTTTACTCTGTTAACCCAGGTTACCCTCGAGCTTTTGTCAATCCACCTGCCTCAGTTCGCCAAGTACTCAGATTATATGTGCGCATCATACATGTTGTAAAACATGTTCTGGTTTTCCCCTTGAAAGTAGATCATCTAAGAACACTTTGTTACCAGGATAAAACGCTGACTGGCAAATGTATTGGATGATTGACTGATGAAGGAATTGGCTATTGTTGGGATTCTGGGAGAAGTGAACATTTGAGACAGGAGTTCCAGAAGAATCTTATGGGTGTGGATGGGATGTGTCAACATAAATTAATAATTTCTAACATATACATATGTATATGTTAATGTGTGTAAGCATGTATGCATATGTTTCCCAGATATGGCTGATGAAAAGATTTATAGAAATAAAGTCCTAAGCAGCAGTGAGCATAAGGGTCTAAGAATCCCTTTCTAATACTATCACTCAGACTGAGAAAGAGAGGGGGTGAGGGGAGAGGATGGGAGATGTTGTAGTATAGTCTGGCAAATACTGTATGCATGCTCGCTACAACTATTGATAAATTTAAAACTTCTTTTAAAAAATTACTTTTTATGTGTACAAGTGTCTTGACCGCATGTGTGTAAGTACACTGAGTGCATGGTACCTCTAGGCCAGAAGAGGGTGTTGGATCCCCTGGAACGGGAGTTACAGATGGTTTATAAGTCACCATGAGGGTGCTGGGAACTGAAGTTGGGTCCTCTGCATGAGGAGCAAATGTTCTCAACCACGGAAGCATCTCTCCAGCCCTTGAAGAAAACCTTTGAATAGATAGATTGTTCTATATGATGATGTCATCCGTTTTTAATTAAGTACAGATGAAAATTAATTGATTTATATTTCCAAGTCGTAAGGGTCCACCTGAGAAAATAGGTAGAACTTGGTCCAATGGCAAGTAAGGGAGATGCTGGGTGAGAGAATCAAAACACCACTGCTTGGGATGAAGAGGAAGCTCACTGGGGTGACCAGTAAGGCAACTTCTCAGGCAGCACTTGGTCCATAGCAGAGGACTCCTGCATGCTTCGGTCCCTCTTTGGTTAACCATAAAACAGAAAGCTCTTCCCGCGCTATCGTCTCGCCAGCAAGAACGCATGCGGACACCAGGATCCTTTTGCAGCAAAGCGTTTACTGTACAGCTCTCTTGAACAGGGACAGGGGGACCTCAAGCGCTCGCCTTATATAGACAGCAGGCTGAGGCTATGCTAATTGTCCTTCAGGGATTGGCGGAGCATGAGTTATCTTATTAGCATGGTACTGCTCCCTCATTAGCATATTACTGGCCAACTGATGCCAGGTGCAAAGCCTGCGCATGCGCAGTGCCGTTGTTCACCACAGGAGGGCGCCCTACAAGTGTGGGCATATAGGAACCCTCAAGAGCAGACCACCTTCATGCTTTCTCTTCAAATTGTTCATAGGCCAGCTCCCAGAATTTGAATTTATCTTCCACTGGTACTAGGCAGCTACTAGAAGATTTCGGCTAACATGGAAACTGTACCTCAGTAAGTAATGTTGAGCTACTCTAGCAAGTCAGAGACAGAATGAGGAGCAGGATGAAATGAATAGACTGCGGTTTCTAGTTAGTGAGTAGGGTCTTCACAGGGATATATACTGAGACACCTAATCCAGTGAGGCCGGAGGGTCAGGGACTAGGCACTCCATGATGCAGACAAAGAAAGAGCCTTTGAGATGATGGAAACTGGGCAAACATCTGCAAAGGCAGAAAAGCAAAAATATATGGATGAAGGCTTGGCAGTTAAAGTGCTTGTCATATGAGCATGAGTTCAGATGCCCAGAAACCCATAGAAACGCTGGTTGGTCATGACTCTCAACCTCTATTCTGAGCTCTGAAGATGGAGATGAGGGACCCCAGAGTAGGTTGGTTAGTAAGACTAGCTGTATCAGTGAACTCTGGGTTTGACTGAAAAAGCTTGTCTGGACAACTGCAGAGACGACTCTCCAGTTCTTATCAGCTAAGGGCATATATTGCTCTTGCTAAGGACCTGAGTTTGATTCCCAGCACCTACATGGAAGCGCAACCGTTTGTACCTCCAGTTCCAGGAGTTCTGATGCTTTTTTCTGTCCTCTCTCAGCACCAGTCAGGCATGTGGTGTACATGCATTCATTTGCGCAAAATAAATTCATACACATGAAATAAATCTAAGCACAAAAAGACAGAATCTTTCTTTAAAAATGTCTCAGTGAATAGAGTGGGTGATCAAGGATGGATCCCAACAGTAACCTCAGACCTCAACCAGCATGCACATATGTGCAGCCACACATATACAAAAACATCTATGCCCACATGCACAACACACACAAGGCAAAAGAGAAAACTAGAGTATGGTACACTCAAATGGGTGTCAAGTTGTTTGATGCATTCTGCTGGAAAGGCAGCAATATCATTCCTCTAGGAAAACATATCTGTCAGATTAATTAAAAGAGATGTGAAGCTGATGTCAAAGTGGAGCAACTCATGCATTGTTGGTGAGTCTAAAATACTGAAACTAACTCAGGAAAATAGCTCGGTATTTTTATTACAAAACTGTCCATGTGATCACATGATCTGACAACCTTACCTCTGGACATTTCCTTACATGAAATAAATTCAGGCTGGAGTGTAGACCTTAGTTTATTTATGATTGCCAAAATATGGAAGCAACAAATAGTGATCAAGTAGCAAGGCAGCAACTAACTGATGCTATATCTAGACAATAAATACTACTAGCAATAACGAAGGATGGATTTGGAGCAATGAGGCAGGGGAGGGCTCTTTAATGATGCAAAGCAATGAGACTCAAGTTTTTAGTGTGTTTAGCAAGTATTCATAAAAATAAACAAAGGCTTTCATAACCAAAGAATGAAATTTGAGGTACAGAGATGTATCTTTAAAAGCCAATCTTTTTAAAAATGTTTTTCTTTTTATTTACTTTACATCCCAATCACCGCCCAGCCCTGCCCTTACAAGCATCCCCCCACCCCACATTGGCCAGAAAAGGGGAGTTCCCCCTTGGGTACCACCCCACCCTGGGACAACTGGAGCCAGCTGTACTAGGCACATCCTCTCCCACTGACTCCCAACCATGCAGTTCAGGTAAGAGGAAGGGGATCCAAAGGCAGGAAACAGACTGAGACAGTCCCAGCTCCATTTACTAGGGGACCCACATGAAAACTAAGCTGCACATTAGCTACAAATGTGTAGGGCCTCTACGTCCAGCTCCTGCATTCTTCCTGGTTGGTGGCCCAGGCTTCATGAACCCCCATGTCCTAGGTTAGTTGGTTCTGTGAGTCTTCTTGTGGTGTCCTTGATCCCTCTGACCTGCTCACTTCTATCCCTCACTCTTTCCTAAGACTCCCAGAGCTCTTCCTGATGTTTGGCTCTAAGTCTCTGCTGGATGAAGCCTCTCAGGAGACAGGTCCTGTGTACAAGCATAAGAGATTATCATTATTAGTGTCTCTCTCTCTCACACATGGGATGGGTCACTGGTTGGCTGTTCTCTGTCTTTGCTCCATCTTTATCCCTGTGCATCTTGTAGGCAGGACAGAGTTTGGGTTGAAGGTTTTATGGGTATATTGATGTCCCCCTCTCTCCCAGGAAGTCCCACCTGGCTACTGGAGGTGGGCACTTCAATCTCTATCTCCCTCTAGTAGAATCTCAGGTAGGGTCACCCCTACAGACTCTCCACATCCTCCTCCATCCCAGGCCTCCAGCTAGTCGCCAGAGATGTCCCCCTGCCAATTTCTATTCTCACTCCCATCCCATGCTGCCCCCCCCATTGCCATGTTCCCCCCCACCCGTCCTACCCAGTTCCCTCTGTCCACCCACCTCTGATTACTAGTTTCCTCTTTGGAATGAGATCTGTGCATCCTCCTTACCCAGTTCCATTGGGTCCATGGATTGTAACTCGGTGTCCTGCATTTTACAGCTAATGTCCACTTCTGAGTATAGACCAGATGTGTCTTTCTGGATTGTAACTCGGTGTCCTGCATTTTACAGCTAATGTCCACTTCTGAGTATAGACCAGATGTGTCTTTCTGGATTGTAACTCGGTGTCCTGCATTTTACAGCTAATGTCCACTTCTGAGTATAGAACAGATGTGTCTTTCTGGATTGTAACTCGGTGTCCTGCATTTTACAGCTAATGTCCACTTCTGAGTGTAGACCAGATGTGTCTTTCTGGATTGTAACTCGGTGTCCTGCATTTTACAGCTAATGTCCACTTCTGAGTGTAGACCAGATGTGTCTTTCTGGCTCTGGGTTATACTCTCCTATTGCTGGTGGGAGTGCAAACTTTTACAATCACTTTGGAAATCAATTTGATGGTTTCTCAGAAAACCGGGAATAGTTTGACCTCAAGGCCCAGCTATATTACTCCTGGGCATATATCCAAAAGATGCCCCACTATCCCACAGGGACACTTGCTCAACTACATGCATAACAGCCAGAAGTTGGAAACAATCTAGATGTTCCTCAATTGAAGAATGGATAAAGAAAATGTGGTACAGCTAAACAATGAATACTATTTAGTTAAATAAAAACAAAAGGTATCATGAATTTTTCCAGGCAAATGGATGGAACTTGAGAAAAGTGATCTTTATTTTTTAAAGATTTATTATATTTAAGTACACTGTAGCTGTCTTCAGACACACCAGAAGAGGGCATCGGATCTCATTACAGATGGTTGTGAGCCACCATGTGGTTGCTGGGAATTGAACTCAGGACCTCTGGAAGAGCAGCCAGTGCTTTTAACCGCTGAGCCATCTCTCCAGCCCAAGAAAAAGATGATCTTAAGATGTCAGATATAACTGGAACGTGGTGGCACACTCCTTTAATCTCAGCACTCCAGAGGCAGAGACTGGTGGATCTGAGCTCAGTCTACAGAGGAAGTTCCAGGACAACCAGGGCTATACAGAGAAAACAAACAAACAAACAATAACAAAACCAAAAAATGTCAGGAACACCGGCCAAATGTTGTGTAAGCCTATTTATACAACATTCTAGAAAAGGCACAACTATGGATATAAACAACAGTTATCCAGGTGTGTACACAACTTCATCCCAGCACTCAGAAGGGAAAGCAGAGGGATCTCTATGAGTTCAAGGCCATCCTGGTCTACAGAGTGAGTTCCAGAACAGTCTGGAGTACAGTGTGAGACACTGTCACAATACACAAAAACAGAAAGGGTGAGGGTAGGGGAGAAAACATATGGTTAAGTAACCAAAGTATAAGACACCAAATGAGCCTAAGCTGGAGATGTAGCTCAGTGATAGAGCACTTGCTTAACATGAGTTTGTGAGTTCAGTCACAGTAGTCACCCCCAAACTGGACAACCCATCTGGAAAGACACATTTCAAACAAAAAAATATGCAAAGTGCTCTCAGTACCATTAGTTTTCAGGGAACTATAGGAAATTAAGCTATAACAAGTAGTGTAGCATGTAATCCCAGCCACAGTGACTATTACAAAAATAATGCTAGTGAGGGTGTGGCAACAGGAAACTTGGTGACTTTGTTGCTGGGAATGGAAATGAATCCAGCCAGTATGTAGTATCTTCAGAAAACCAAGACTACTGTTTCCAGGTATAGATTCAAAGGAAATGAAGTCAGCAAGCCAGAAAAACCTGCACACCTGCATTGCTACACTGCTGGCGGTTATGCTATGGAATCTGTCTAAATGCTCTTCAAGGGCTAGCGAAATGGCTCAGCAGATATAGAGTGCTTGCCTTCTGATGGAAATCTGGTCAGCCCAGCCTGGCAAACACTGCTCTGGCAGGCTTTGCCTTTCTCCCTTATTCCCTCTGCCTCACTAAAAACTGTTCGATTACATTCCTAAAGGTAACCTCCATGGTCTATTCCCTTATTTGGTCACTTCCTCCTCCCGAGGCTATCAAAGTCCAGCTATCAAAGTATTGAAGTCCAGCAATCAAAAGCCCCCTTTGGCTCACCTAATTAGCATGCCCAATTAAAATAAAACACTCATTCTAACATGGGGTTTCCCCTTTTTACTTTTATAAACCGCTATTTGCCTATGGGCCAGGTCTGTCTCTTCTATCCAGAGGTAGTCCTTTGTCCTGTGGAACAAATACCCCTTCCCCTTCTCCCTCTTCCTTTATCTCCTGTCTTTGTCTCTTATTCCCTGCCCTCTGTCTCTTTGGAGCAAATAAATCTTCTTTGTGTCAAGAACTTGCTCTTGGAGGTCCTAAGCGAATAGAGGTGTCTTATACCATCCAAGCCTGAAGACTTTAATTCTTTCACTGGGTCCTATGGAAAGAATGGACTTTGGAAGGTCTACAACTTTCACATATGTGCACACATAAATGGGGTACTGTTTAGCCACAGCGAAACCTTGCCTCGAAATACCAAAACAACAAACAAAAGAAACAGTTGAGATGAAAACTTTTATATATCACACTTTGCATTAATAATTTATACTAAAATGTCATATCACACATAATTAAGTCCACTACTTATAATGTAGGAGGAGAAACAGCAGGAAATGAAACCCCACTGGGCTAATGTAAAACGGAATGCAAATGAAGGTAATGCTTGTTGACATGTTTGTAGTGACTGATATTCAGTGATGGGAAGGATGGAATGTCCATACCACTTTAAAAGAGTAACTTTAATACTAGGGTTTTTGTTATGTGACAGATAATAGAAATAGTCTCTTCAAATCCCACCAGTTAAGTAACCAGGTGTTAACAATGAGTATGTTTTCAGACTTCTATGCATTCGCATGTAAACCCAGGAATGATGGCAATAACTCACTATATTTCTTATTTTAATTAAATGCAGTAGAAAAGGAATCAGAAGTGAAATAGGAGCTGCTGAATGCTGTCAAGCATTGGGATCACATTGAGAAGCACTGTGCTAACATCAAGAAGCTGTGAAAAATGCAACTTTTAGCCCTGTCTTAGTCCCTGTTCTATTGTTGTGAAGACACCATGACCAAAACAACCCTTAGAAAAGAAAGCATTTAATTGGGGGCTTGCTTACAGTTTCAGAGATTTAGTCCACAGTCTTTATGACAGGGGGCACTGCAGCAGACATGGAGCTGAAGTAGTAGCTAAGAGCTACATCCTGAAACACAGGAGGGAGGGGGAATTGCATGGGGGACACGGGACTCAGCCTGGCATGGGCTTTTGAAACCTCAAAGTCCTATTCCAGTTACATGCATCCTCTAACAAGTGCACACTGACTCCATCAAAACCACACCTCCCAATACTTCTCAAACAGTGCCAATCCCTGGTATCTAACCATTAAAATATGTGAGCCTATGGGAGCTGTTCTTATTCAAACTACCACAGGGTTTCACTGATGCTACCCAAGTGTTCCACCACGTGGCTGAAGATTCATGCCTTCTGGATTCCAACCTTAGGATATTATGACTTGACAGCACAACTTACCATGGAAGACAGTTTTAGTATTCTATCCATTTCCCTTCCTTGGCTGGTGGCTGCTAGACATATGTGCTTAGTTGTTGCTAGCTGGTACAGACTTTCTGACTTAGCTTTACTTTTGTTTGTGCCTCAACGCATCCCCACCTTTCCCTAAAAAGACCTCCAAATGCTGCAGATATAGCTCAATGATAAAATATCTGCCCTGCAAGTGTTGCTAAGCCAGCTGACTCCATTTTCCCTTTTCCTAGTTAAACATGTTAGAATTTGCTTTCTATATTGTTCTCTATGGTGCTTTTCTATAATAATGTGTTTTTTGACTTGTTCTTCCTCTATAACTTTGTGATTTACATGTTATAAATTATTTCATAGTATGTTCCGAGAATTGGCTGACCATAAAATGTCTCATGGTATGTTCCAGGAACTGTCTGACTATAAACCCACAACATGTACTTTCTCCATTATCATAAAAATAACTGCAAATATCTGATTTTTATAATTACCTGCTCGAATGCTATAAAAAAAAAAGACTCCCCTGCTTTTAGTCTTAGCTGCTTCTCGCCTATTTGTAGTAGACTGCAAGTTTGGCCCAGCCATAAAAGATTTTTTTTATCTTATAACCTCTCAGTTTTTAGCTCCAGGTTTTCAACACCAAAGCAGTGAGTCCGAGGATTAGAGCCCAAGCATCATCAAGCAAACAATAACAACAAAACTGTCCTGGCCAGTTTTATGCCAATTTGATACAAGCTAGAGAGGGTTCCTCAATTAGAAAATGCCTCCATAAAAACCAGCTGAAGGCAAGGCTATAAGACATTTTCTTAACTAATGATTGATGGGGGAAGGACCAAGTCCATTGTGGGTGGAACAGTCCCTCGGCTGGTGATCCTGGGATCTATATGAAAGCAGGCTGAACAAACCATGGGGAGCAATCCAGTAAGCAGCACCCCTCCATGGCCTCTGCATCAGCTCCTATCTGCAGGTTCTTGCCTCCAGTTTGAGTTTCTGCTCTCACCGCTTTTGATGATGGAACTGTAAGCGAAATAAACGCTTTCCTCTCTAAGTTGCTTTTGGTCATGGCATTTTATCACAATTGTAACTACGACATGAACTAAAATATGATTAAGTTCATATGCATCTATTTAAATGTTTTAACGTAAATGATATTTTCAACAGAAAAATATGTACTCTAAAATATGAGTTTTCTCTGTGATATGGTGATGGGTACTTTTAAAATTTGTGCTGAGATAATTATAGGTTAACAGGTATAAAACAGACAGATAAACAGACAGACAGACACACACACACACACCCCAGAAAAGGGCAGGCACACAACTTTGAGTTTAGCCCTTGGATCACAGAATGAAATTCTCCCTCAAAAACAAAAACAAAACAAAGGAAAGTAATACAGATGGAACCTGGATACTTTTTACTTATTAACTAACATCAATCTTTAAAACCAGAAAACCCACCTAGAGAACAAATTAGTCTTGTCACTAGTCAAGAACTCTAAAGGAACTGTTCAATCTTTCATGTCTCTGTTACAGTACTTAATGTTGTTCTTTATCTTTGTAGATCTTTTGCTCTGGTTTGAGATTCTTTACAGCAGGGATAATCTTACTATTGCCACCCTATTACCAGTGACAAGGCTAGCACATGAGGAATTGAAAGGAGGCAATGGTATGGGACTCAGTCAAAACGTTTCTGGGGTGGAGTAAGGGTTCAGAAGGTAAAAGCACTTGAAACATAACCATGAGGATCTGGGTTCAGATGCCCAGAACCCAAATAGAGCCATACAAAGTAGCACATGTCTGTAATCCCAACACTCTTACAGCAAGACAGGAGATGGGGACAGGAAGATCCCCTGGAATCTTGCAGGACAGTAAGCCTGGCATATGCAGCAGTGAACAAGAAACATTGTTCAAACAAGGTAGAAGGCAAGGCCTAATACCTGAGATCATCTACCCTCTTTTCCTTCATGTATAATGAAATAAGAACATTGTACTCACATATGCTAAAATAAAAGCAAAGTTCTCGTCTTAAGCATTTAAGAATTCAGATTCTTTTTGAGGCTATTGAAAGTGGTCTTGTTCAATTCCCATATGAAAATTGCATACATAAATTCTACTATTTACAGATGCCTCAATTAATATTTAATGACTTAATTAGAATGTTATATGCTGGGGATTATGGTGAAAAAATAGACATGGTCTGTTTGACTGAATGCTATAAATTATCATAATTTTAATTTGTCTGGGTTTACTCTTATCTCATGAATTTCTGAGACAGTATCTCAAACAGTAACTCAGGCTGGCCTGAACTCTCTATGCAAGTCAGGCAGACTTCAAACTTGGGGTAATCCTTCTGCCTCAGACTCCAAGTGCTGGTATTACATACTTGATGTGTGTGTGTACTTTAAATTATAAAACAAGTGTATCATTTTAGGCTATCAATCTTATAGCAATTATTATCTGAGTATATATTCTGCCAGATTAAAAAGCTTTGATTTTGAGACACTGTCAAAAATTTATACAAATACGCCTAAATGGGGGAATCAGTTGTGAAATGAAATGCTAAATTAACAATCTTACCCTTAGGTGCTACAGTGATTAAAATCATCTATAATCAAGCTGTTTACCAAGCTTCATTTCTATGTTCAATGGCCATTTTCCTTATGAGACTGCAGAAACTACACAGGCAAACAGGGCCCATGTATCTCATCCTTTTTCTTGTTCACCAATACATGAAACATACACACACCCCCACCCCACCCCACCCCCCACACGGGGCGGGGGGGAGCTGCCAGTCAAATGACTAACTACTACTGTTTTATGACTATTTACGAGAACATGGGAACGAATGAAATCAGTTATTTTAAAACTAGAAGCTGGACAGATGGCTCATTAGTTAGGACCACAAGCTGCTCTATCCAAGGATCTTGATCCATTTCCCAACATCCAGTGGCATCTCACAACTATTTTTAACTCCAGTTCCAGTGCCTACATCTTCTTCTGGCCTTTGTGGGCATTGTATGATATACATGCAGGCAAAAACACCTATACAAATAAAATTAAGCTTCATGGACTGAAGATGTGGTTCAGCTGGCAGAATTCTTGCCTACCATGTATAGTGGAAACATGCCTGTAATCCCAACACTCCAAAGGTCATCCTGGTCATCCTCAGCTATATACTGAGTTCCATATTAGCCTGGGCTACATGAGACCCTGACTCAAAAACATTAAAAGTAGATTTTTTAAAAAATATCCAAAAAAACACAAACCTACTCTACTGTTGCACACATAAAATTCTCCCTTGCCCTAAGCCTCACATTTAGAAGGGTTGGAAAATCCGATTTATAGAGGTAGCACACAATACAAAGTCATTTGTGTGCATCATCTACATATCACGCAATTAGCACTGAATCAAGGCTCTGACTTCCCTCATCACTGACTCGTTTAAGGAAGAGTGGCTCTTGTGTGAAAAAAATTAATATAGATCCCTATGTGCTCCCCATTATTCAATATCAACAGGTGTTACCCAGGGTTGGCAGTCTCATGAAAAAAGAATGTTCTTACCATTGCCAGGTAGCAGCTTCAAGCAGAAAGAACAATACTTTATTTTCTTACAAATAAACATGTCACAAAATTTTGACTGGGAATGTATATGTACTTTTAAGCAGAAGAAAGAAAACAAAGAATTAAGTTTCTGGACCTACAGACTGTATTTACTATCCCATGGATCCTATCTTACACATAGTAGGTATGCAACATCTATCAATTGAACCAAAGATATGTTGTCTGTAAGATGTGTCTGCAAAAGGTGTAATACAGTAGTAGTAAAGTACAATGTTCAAATATGCAATTTTGTCTGTCAGATTTTAAAAGCCTTTAAAAATATAATATGCACAAGCTTGCCCTGAGGGAAAAGAAGATGGAATAGAGACTATAAAATCCTTACATATTTTCCACAAAAGCACTTGAAACTAGAAAAGAGCAAATAGTCAGGGGAAAACCCAAGATACGCATTACTAATAATTCAGTGCACTCGCCATGACCTGATGGAGAGGATGCACTTCTTCTCTAGGCTTCTTATATTGTATTATGAAATGGATGACACACACAGGCCTTGATCTTCACAAACTTCAGAAAACTTCAAGTTAGTAGCCAAAATGTCATCAGAAAAAGAAAAGCCAGTATAAAATTTGCTACTGTAAGGCCACTGTTTAAAGTTCTTTAATATACAGACACTAAATAATTCTGATACCTGTTCTTATAACACAAAGCTTTCAACATATAAACCTTCACATGTAACTCAATTAAACTCTCTCAGTGAAACCATGCTGAGAGAAAGATGCATCAACAAATAATGCCCCTCGAATGCATCTGCTGAGAATTTTTGCAAAAGAGCTTGTAGTTAAATACAACTTTTGAAATTGAATACTGTGATTAACAGTGATTGTTGAGTGTAAAAAAAGTTGCAGCATTCTACTACTGAAAAATAAAGATATTTTATCAAGAAAGTTACAGTATTAGTGTCTTAGTGTCAATCCAATTCCTGACAAAATGAGATGCTCAGTTAAGTCCTCATATAGTGTTGACTCCATCTGCAACAATTCGAGGTGGTTTGTCCTTGGCAATACTGGGTATTCCTATCAAGAGAAAACAAGAGAAATATGGGTTTCAACAGAAGAGTCAGTTTTCAATATCTGAGCTAGAGTTTGGGCCACAGTACAGTTCTCAAAATACTTTAATCTGTATAGTGCTAACTTGCACCTCCCAATTCACATAAAAGTAATGAATGTGTAACCCTAAAGGTATCATTTAAACATAGAGTGCATCAAAACAGTCAAAAATGGTAAATAGGTAAGACAAGAAACCCCACTAGAGGGCACTGGTATTATTGGCACAAGGAGAAAGCTGCATTGTGCTTCTTGGGAGATTTTCAGGGAAAGAAAGCACTCTGGCCTCAAATGTTGCCTCTCCAGTCCCCAGCCTGACTCAACAGAGGTAACCCATGTGCAAACTAGCATATTATCCTTTCCATCATATCCATGACTTCTTATTCCAAAACTATATGAACTCTTGTAATGACTGATAATTGCAAAGAAAGCTTTTGAAAAACTTTCCTCACTTTTAGATGGTTGTCAACATAAAGACATAAGGTTTCAATAAATGTGAGAAAAAAATTCACAAGAACAGGAAGATTATGATAAAAGTAACAGATATGGGTTTTATATTGTGGCATGATGCAAAACCCCTAAATTACCAACTACAAACTTGATATAACTATACAAATAATAAATCTAAAAATGGTAGAATGGCATGTATTTCAGAAACACTGAAAATAAAAATTTATTCAAATATATCCTTACCTTTTAACTAGGCTCTTACATTAAAACTGAAAGAAATGCAAAAGTGTATTTATTTTTAGCATTTATATTAGAATGGAAATGTTTAATTCCAAATAAAAACAATGCTGGTAGAAAAATCTTATTATTTCTTCTATTTTGCTTAACAAACACATGCACATACATTTTCAACATTATCTAAAACTGGTAGGTGGCACTGTGTTTTATTCTTTATTAATTGCACAATATAAAACCATACAATTATATCTTCAATTAACATGGTACCAACTAACGACTTGGAAAGGAAATTTTAAGTACAATAATTCTAAAGAAAATTTCACTTGAAAATCTTATAGAAGCATGCAATTTTTGAACTACTTTCATCCTGACATAGTTTCTCATCATCTCTCCAACTCATCTTATTGTTCAGTACAAGCCACCCTGCAAGCTTCCAGAGATTCTCCTATCTCCCCTATCTTGGTGGATGCCGGGACTGCAGGTATATACTGCTTTTTCTGGAATTATGGAGATTGTGGGAATTGAAACTCAGGTATGTACACTTACACACTCACTGAGCCACCTCTACAGGCTCCTTGAATCTATTATTTTGTCTTAACTGGGGCCAGGCCCCCATGGCAAGGAACACTCTGAATTATGAGTGATGGTGTCAAGAAAGTGAACCAAGAATGGGGGAATGCTGGCCTTCTAGTACTTTGAAGGCAGAGCCACCTGGATCTGTGTGAATTCAAGGCAAACCCAACCTACATAGACCAGCTAGTACCATGTAGTGAGGCCTGTCTTTTTTTTTTTTTTTTTTTTCTTTTTTTTTTCGAGCTGGGGACCTAACCCAGGGCCTTGCGCCAGCTAGGCAAGCTCTCACCGCTGAGCCAAATCCCCAACCCCGTGAGGCCTTGTCTTAAGACAATCAAAAAATTGGTTTTGCCAGGTCATGATGGCATACTTTTTAATCCCAAGCTTAGCAAGCAGAGGTGGGCGGATTGATCTCTTATGAATTTCAGTCCAGTATCATCTATATAGGAGTTCCATGCTAGCCTGGTTTATATATTTATATAAACACATTCTCTGTGTGTCCCCCTCACCTCAGAAGAGAGTTGGATCCTCTAGAACTAGTTACAAGCAGTTCGATACCATGTGGATGCTGGACCCAAACCCAGGTCCTCTGTAAAAGCAGCACATGCTTTTAACCTTTGAGCATTCTCTCCAGCCCCACTTGTGTATCTTTTAACTGAAAATTAGTTATTGAGTATATAAGTAAAAAGCTTGGGAAACTGAAATAATTAATATACCCATATAGTAGAATATATATTTGTTAATATACCCATACAGAATATGCATTTGTTAAAATGAATTAACTGAATGCAGTTGTGAAAGAAATACAATTTAAAATATTAATGGTTGGAAGGAGAATGAGGAGGACTGCCTATTGGGACAAGCTTTTAGGTTGGCTTGGCTGGCTGTAACAGCTATGGATCCTAATGGGAGAAATTGTCTATGGAGGAGACCATGTTTGAGATTGTATTGGATAGGTATTTTGTCAACTTGATAGAAGCTAGACTAATGTGGGAAGAAGGAAGCCCAACTGAGAGAATGCTTCCATCAGACTGGCACATAGACAAGTCTGTGGGGCATTTTCTTGATTGACTGGGCAGATGGTCATGGGTCATATAAGAAAGCAAACTGAACAAGCCACAGGAAGCAGGCTGGTAAGTAAGCAGTGTTTCTCCATGGCATCTGCTTCGGTTCCTGCCTCCAGGTGCCTGCTCTGGCTTCCCTCAATGATGGACTGTGATAAGGACAAGTAAGGGAACCCTTTTCTCCCCAAGTTGCTTCTTTCTGGTCATGGTTTTTGTCACTGCAATTGAAAAATAAGTAAGAAGGTATTTAAAATAAAACTTTACTTTCCTCCCATTTTAAGCAGTTCACCTATTTAAAGTGTACAATTCAACAACTTTGGGACTGGAAAGAGAATTAGTGAATAAGAGCACTGGCTGTGCTTCCAGAGGATCAGAATTCCATTCTCACCACCAACATGGCAGCTCACAATTATCTGTAACTCTAGTTTTAGGAGATCTGATGCCCTCATCTGGCCTCCTCAGGCACCAGACACACATGTGGTATACAGACGTGCATGCAGGCAAAAAACTATATACATAAAAAAAAAAAAACTTAAAACAAAGCCACAATTCAATGGCTGCAGAGCTCCCAGGGACTACTAAAGGCTACATACATATGGACTGACCCATGGCTCCAACTGCATAAGTAGCAGAGAATGGCCTTGTTGGGCACCAACAGAAGGAGAAGTCCTTTGTCCTGCCAAGACTGGACCACCCCCACACCCCCAGTGTATGGGAATGTCAGGGGAGGACAGGAAAGGTGGGGGTGGATGGGAATGGGAACACCCTTATTGGGGAGGGGGATGGGATAGGGGCCTTATGCCCAGGAAACTGGGAAAGGGAATATAACATTTGACGTATAAATAAAAAAATCCGAAAAAAAAAAAAGTATATTCACACACAGTACTGGTCAAACAACCGAGACAATCAGTTTTAGAATAGTTTTTTTTTTTAACTTTAAAAAGTAGCCATATACCCATTACCAATAATCCCAGGATGTCTCTAATATTCACTCAGCATCACAGTTTAAAGTTATATCCATGCTGCAACTTGGTTCAAAACAGGTGTAAATGAATTTGACTTGATTTAGAACAACAATTTGAGAGCATCTGTGAGGCACAAAACATCTAGAATCTGAGGAGTTGTCAGGATCAGCCATCAAAAGAAGTAATGGTAAAATCTTGGGAAAGGGGGAGGGTAATCAAATAGGATAAGTAACAATACACTAAGAAATACCCTTCCCTTCTTTTTGAGACATGGTTTGAATATGCAGACCAGGCTAAACTCGAACTTACTAGGTAACCTAGACTGACCTCAAACTTGCAAATTTTCTGTGTCGATACTGAACACGTCTTTTTAAGTGCTGGAATTATAGGTGTCCACCAGTGTACCTTGTAGAAAATGCTTACCCTCTTTAAGAATGTATGAAAGAAACTAGGTATACATGTCATGATCCTAGTACTTGAGTAGCTGAGGTTGGATGATCATGAATTCAAGGCCAAACTAAGCTATATGGTAGACTATTGCCTCAATTTTTTTTCTTTAAGAAGAAAAGAGAAAACACTCAAAAAGCCAGAGAAGCCAGACTTCAGGTCACAAAGACTCAAAAGTGATGACGCACACAGATAACACTTCCTTTTTATGTTGGTATGCTACAACTCAGACTTGGCAGGCACTTAGTAAATTCTTGATGATTAATCTGATCTTGGTTCTTTGTCTTTGTGATGCCATACTTTCAAGCTTCCTTGCAATCCCCAAGGCCACAAATCCCAGTCTCTAATTTCTTTCCGTATGTTTTTATGCCTTTTCTAGTTACGGTCAGTTTTAATAGGCACATAACCTATGTGGACTGAAGGACTACTGAAGGATAGATGATTCTAAGGAACTTTGTGCCTTCCTGACCAAATGCACAACTGCTGATGGGTTTTCAGTGGCTATCTTACCACTTACATTTTTTTATTGAAATTAAAATATAATTGCATCTTCCCCTTTGACCCTGTAGTTAATAGGGGTGTGTGTGTGTGTGTGTGTGTGTGTGTGTGTGTGTGTGTGTGTGTGTGTGTGTGTGTGAGAGAGAGAGAGAGAGAGAGAGATCATAAAAAAATTTTTTGAGGCAGGTTCTTACCCTCCTCCTAGAACTTACCACATATCCAAGTTTGCCTTGAATACATGACCTTTCATATTAGTCTGAGATTACACACCTGAATCACCATGGCAGCTGTCCATCAAGCTTTCTAAAACTTCCTGTGAGAAGCAGAAGCTATTATGGGAGATACTTCTGATACTAGGACATTAAAAACAAGCCCTCTTCAAGGAAGTAATGAACATATGTCCCTCATCTTCTAGTTAAAATACAAAACTCAAGAATGAAGAAACCTATTATAAGTGAAGGCAGTATTAATTCCCCAGCTAAGGGTCCTGGATCAGATCAGGCTGTTCTCAGATCACTTTCTCTTTGGTCCAAGATGGTCTGATTCCAGGATCTTGTCTGAAAAAAAACCCCTCTTTGTCACATTTCTATTACTGGGCTTTTCTTTCCCTCTTCGGGAATTTCTAAAGTCCCACCCTTGTCTCATCCAATCAGGTTCCTGCTATTATTTAAAGTGACTCAACTCACAAAGTGCATTGTGCTCAGTTCAAGGAGAAGACCTAACATTAATTCACATTGTGTGTGTGTATGTGTGTGTGTGCGCACGCGCGCGTGCATGTCTGTCTGTCTGTCTGTGCATGTGCATGCAAGAATATGTAAAAGCCCAGACATTCAACTCTAGACCCATCTCCTCTCCTTGAGGTAAGCCTGTTATGAATATGTAACAATTTCAGTTCTCTACCTTTTTATTTCTGCTTTGGAATCTTAAAACTTCGTGGGAAGCTGAGGGTCAAACGCAGTTTTAGGAAAATCATTATTATGATGCTAAGCAGTTGAAGATGATGTATTAAGAGCATATCTAGGGCTGGAGAGATGGCTCAGTGGTTAAGAGCCCCGACTGCTCTTCCAGAGGTCATGAGTTCAATTCCCAGCAACCACATGGTGGCTCACAACCATCTGTAATGGGATCTGATGTCCTCTTCTGGTGTATCTGAGAACAGCTACAGTGTACTTATATATAATAAATGAATAAATCTTAAAAAGAAAGAGCATATCTAGTATCAACCCTTACTACTTTCTAAGACTGCTGGGATGTGGAGGCAGGAAACCAGGAGTATGTATCAGATGGCACAGAAACCAGACTGCACTGAAGATAGGAAACACAAAATTCCCATGACATATTTAACAGGATTAAAAATAAAACAAGAATTCATATGCAGCTACAAAGGACCACAGAGAGCAAAGGAATCCCAAGGAGAAAGAACAATGCTGGAGGTAGTTCAGTACCAACATCAAATTATACTATAGAGCTATAGTCATAAATGCAGCTTGTACTTAAATAAAAATAGACAGGAAAACCAATGGAATAGAAGAGAGGACCAGGAAATAGAATGGCAAAGTCATTTCCATTAATTTTTTTTTGACAAAGGAGGAAGAAACATACTATGGAAAAAGGAGCCCATTCAAGAAAAGTGGCAGCAGAACTGAATTTCTAGCCAAAGAAAAAAGAAACTAGATTTACATCTATCTCTTACCCTTTACAAAAATCAGTTGAGAATGGATCAAAGACCTACATTTAAAACCTGAAACACTAAAAGCTTTTGAAGAAAACACAGGGGCTACCCCTCAGGATATTGGGGTAGACAAGAACTTTTAAAATAAAACAGCAAGAGCACAGAGCTAACCCTAAAATCAAAATAATGTGACTACATGAAAATAAAAAGTTTCTGTATAGCAAGGAAAACAACAAACAGAGCTAAGAGTGCACACAGAATGGGAGACAATGTTTACCAGCCACACTTCAGATAACAGGCTAATATTGACACATTGAAGAAATCCTAAATCCATCTGTTATCCAGCAAATTTTTAACTTCCTTTCTTTAGAGGTTAAGTAGTATTCCATTTTCCTATATACCAAATTTTCATTCTCCATTCATCTGTTCACTGACAACTACATTGATTCCGATTCATTGCTATTGTGAATAAAGCAGTAAGAAACAGAAGCATGTATGTAAATATCTTTATGGTAGGATATAGAGTTGTCTGTGTATATGCCCAAGAGTTAGAAAGCTGAATCATAAAGTAGTTCTATTTTTAATTTTTTGAGAAATCTCAAACTGATTTCCACAGTGCCATATTAATCTGCACTCCTACAAACAGTAAATATGGATTTCCCTCTTTCTACAACCTTTCTAATACCCATTGTCAGATTTGTTGATGACAACCATTCTGACTGGTAAAACAGTATCTCAAAGTGGTTTTAGTTTGCATATCCCTGATGGCTAGGGACACTGAACATTTATAAAAATAGTTATTGTTCATTTGTACGTCTTTGTTTGAAAACTGTATATTTAGTCAATTGCCCATTTGTTGACTGGCAGTTTGATTTCCTTGGTATTTTATTTATGCAATTCTTTGTTAATTCTGGATACTAGCCCCTTATCTGAAGTACAAGGTTACACAATCTAAGGAATAAAACTGCACATTCTCTCATATGCAAGATCTAGCCAATAATATACATATATAAGTAAACACATGTACATATGGGTACAATACAACAAAGAAAAAACATGAAAGGCTAAAATATAAGGGAGTGAAGAAGTGAATGCAGATAATGGATACAAGTTACAAAAGAGACTATAAAGCTAGTTCTTTTTCTAGTTCTATCTCTGTCATGAATTTTTTGATTTTGGTAAAAATGGAAAATTTAATGCAATATTTAAACAATGAAGAAATCTAAAGTGGAGGCAACCCTGGAGAAAAGTATCAGAACTTCTAACTTTATATAAGTTCATTAATTCTAGGCATTCTTATTTACTTGCAAGTTTTTAAATAAAATTTATTTTAAAATACTTCTTGCTTCTAGTCCGCACCTCTACCTGCACCCATAGCAGATTGGCATGCCCACTCCCCAACCCCATAAGTCCTGCCTGCCTCTGAGGAGGCCTGCTCCAATCCAATACCCCCAGGCCAGTTAACAATAGAGACAACTAGATGGTGAAACAGAAGCCAATGTAATTTGGCACCATCAGAACACAGTTCTTTTACAGCGAGCTCTGGATATCCTAAAACACAAGAAGAACAAGACTGTGACCTTAAAGCTTATCTCATGAAGATGATAGAAGTCTTTAAAGAGGATACAAATAATTCCCCTAAAGAAACACAGAAAAACACAAACGGGTAGAAGTCCTTATAAAAAGGAAACAAATAAAGCCCTTAAAGAAATACAGGAAAATACTATCTGACAGTAATTGAACAAAATGGTTCAAGACTTAAAAAATAGAAACAATAAAGAAATCACAAATGGAGACAACTCTAGAGATGGAAAACCCAGGAAAGAGATCAGGAACTACAGATGCAAGCATCACCAACAGAATACAAGAGATAGAAAAGAGAATCGCAGGTGTACAAGATACCATAAAAGATATTGATACACTGATCAAAGAATGCCAAGTGTAAAAAAAGTTCCTAACCCAAAACATCCAGGAAATTTGGAATACAGAAAAGAAGACCAAACCTAAGAATAATAAAAATAGGAGGTGGTGAAGATTTTGGGTCAGAAAATGTCTTCAACAAAACCATAGAAGAAAACATCCTAATCTAAAGAAAGAGATCGCCATAAATGTACAAGATAGAACACCAAATATATTGGACCAGAAAAGAAATTCCTCCTGTCATATAATAATCAAAACACTAAATGTACAGAAGAAAGAATATCGAAGCTGTAAGGGGAAAAGGCCAAGTAAATATAAAGGCAGACCTATCAGAATTACACCAGACTTCTCAACAGAGACTCCAAAAGCCAGAAAAAAATTGGGCATTTGTAATGCAGGCCAAAGCTACTATACCCAGCATAATTCGCAATCACCATAAATGGAGAAACCAAGATATTCCATGACAAAACCAAATTTAAATAACATATCTTTCTACTACAGAGGATACTAGAAAGAAGACTCCAACAAAGTACATAACTACTAGACCCAAGGAAACACGAGAAATTAATCATCTCAAAACAAACCCAAAAGAAGAGATCACACACTCATGCACATATTACTAGCACCAACAATATAATAACAAGAAATAACAATCATTGGTCACTAATATGCCTCAACATCAATGGACTCAATTCCCCAATAAAAGACCCAGGCTAACAGACTGGATATATGAACAGGAACCATCATTCTGCTGCATACAAGACACACACTTCAGCAACAAAGATAGGAACTACCTCTGAGTAAAGGACTGGAAAAATGTTTTCCAAACCAACTGTCCCAAGAAATAGTTAAACTCAGAGCTGAAATCAACCAATTGGAAGTAAAGAGAATACAAAGGATCAACAAAACCAAGATCTGGTTCTTAGAGAAAAATCAACAAGAAAGACAAACCCTCAGCCAGACTAACCAGAGGGGAGGGAGACAGTATCCAAATTAACAAAATCAGAAATGAAAAGGGAGACATAACAACAGAAAGAGAGGACATTAAAAAAACCACCAGGTCTTACCACAAAAGCTGATAGTCAACAGAACTGGAAAATCTAGATTAAAAGGATGATTTTCTAGATAGATACCACATACCAAAGTTAAATTAAGATCAGGTAAGCTATGTAAACAGTTTCTATAATCCCTAAGGAAATAGAAACATTCATTTAAAAAACCCCAACCAAAAAAGGACCAGGGCCAGATGGTTTTAGTGCAGAATTCTAGCAGATCTTTTAAAAAGAGCTAATACCAATACCCCTAAAACTATTCCATAAAATAGAAACAGAAGGAGCATTGTCAAACTCATTCTATGAAGCCACAGTCAACTAATAACAAAATCAAAAACTCAACAAAGAAAGAGAACTTCAGATTGATTTCTCTTATGAATATCAATGCAAAAATGATTAATAAAACTCTCATAAATTGAATCCAAGAACACATCAAAACAATCATTCGCCATGATCAAGTAGGCTTCATCCCAGGGATGCAGGGATGGTTCAATATATGAAAATTCATCAATATAATTCATTATATTAGCAAACTCAAAGGAAAAAACACCACATGACCATTTCATTGGATGCTAAAAAATCTTCAAAAAAGTTCAACACTCCTTCATGCTAAGTCTTGGAGAGATCAGGTATTCAAGGCACATACCTAAACACAATAAAAGCAATATACAGCAAACCAACAGCTAATATCAAATTAAGTGGGGAGAAACTTTCAGCGATCTCACTAAAATCAGGGACAAGACAAGGCTACCTACTCTCTCCCTGTCTATTCAATATGGTACTTGAAGTTCTAGTCAGAGCAATAAGACAACAAAATGAGATCAAGGGGATACGAATTGGAAAGGAAAAAGTCAAGGTATCATTATTTGCAGATGATATGACAGTATACATAAGTGACCACAAAAATACCACCAGAGAACCTTTATAGCTGATAAATAACTTCAGCAAAGTGGCTGGATATAAAATTAACTCAAAGAAATTAGTAGCCCTCCTTCCTATGAATAATAAATGGGTTGAGAAAGAAATTGGGGAAAAAACACCCGTTCCAATAGCTACAAATAATATTAAATATCTTAGTCTTACAGTAACCAAGCAAATGAAAGTTCTATATGATAAGAACTTCAAATCCCTAAAGAAAGAAATTGAGTAAGATCTCAGAATATAGAAAGATCTCCCATGCTCATGGATTGGTTGGATTAATATAGTGAAAATGGGCATCTTACCAAAAGAAATTTACAGATTCAATGTAATTCTCATCAAAATTCCAACACAATTTTTTACAGACCTTGAAAGAGCAATTTTCACCTTCATATGGAAAAACAAAAAACCAAGGATAGCAAAAACAATTCTGAACAATAAAAGAACTTCTGGAGAAATCAGTATCCCTGACCTCAAGCAATATTGCAGAGCAATAGTGATAAAAACTGTATGGTATTGGTAGAGATAGGTTGATCAATGAAATAGAATCAAAGATGTAGAAATAAGCCCACAAAACTACAGAAACTTGATTTTTGACAAAGAAACCAAAACTATACAGTGGAAAAAAAAAATCTTCAACAAATGGCACTGGTCTAACTGGCAGCCTGCATGTAGAAGAATGCAAATTAATCCATGTTTATCACCCTGTATAAAGCTCAAGTCCAAGTGGATCAAGGACTTTAACATAACACAAGATACACTAATTTAATAGAAGAGAAAGTGGCATAAAGACTGAGGTAAAATGGGACCAGTCATCAATTTTCCCACATGGGATGTAGTTTCAAAGTAACATGTGCTAGAGGGATAATCTAAAGGTCTTAGCTCAAACCTGGCAGAGCTATTAGCTGTCATATCTCATTCCTTTCTCCAAAGGTTAAGAAAATTGAGCTAAATTGTTATGGAGCATGCTAATCATAGTAGGGTATCTAATTTCATGTTACATTCAAGAGTTGGACTTTGTTTAAACAAAACTATGGAAGCCTCTCAACACTGCTCACAGGCACAGTCAGTAGCCAGAGTGAAAGAGACAAAAATCAACATATATATAATACTAAGAGTCAGGAATTAAGAGTTCAGTTTATTAAAAAATATGGAAATTTATTGCTTTGTAAGCCAATTAAAAATCTTAACAGTGGAAGGGTATTCTGCATAGCTGTATAATACTGCTTCTAGAAGTCATGGTGTATTAAACAAAAATCCCAGTGGCAGGTATGGGAAATGTCCTTACTAATTTTTAGCCAAAGAGGCCTCAGAGACTCTCACAACAATACAAGCTATGACCATTCCTCTTGGTTGCCTACCAGAACTAAATGACAAAATCTTATTGCTAAAGACCTTGGTTTTACCAGACATACAGAAAACGAGCTGTAATTGAGCTGAATGTTTTTTCTCCCTGATAGCTAGATTTCATGTGCTGGAGTCTGCTATACAGGCTACAACTGGAGTAAAGCTATCAATGCTCTTATCAGCTTTGGATTCTGTATGCTACAATGTAAACTGGCCAGGCAAGATGTGTCCACTGATACAATAGCGGTACAATTGTTATAAGGTAAAATAAGTGCTCTTGGACTGGATTTGAAGCCCACTCCACAGGTCAGAATACAAGTCAGTACTAGACTGTAAACCCTGTCAAAAAAACCTATGGTTGGGGTTGGGGATTTAGCTCAGTGGTAGAGCCCTTGCCTAGGAAGCGCAAGGCCCTGGGTTCTGTCCCCAGCTCCAAAAAAAGAAAAAAAAAAAAAAAAAAAAAACAAAAAAACAAAAAAACAAAAAAACAAAAAAAAAAAACCTATGGCTGGGAAGGTCCTACGTCCCAGGACAGGGGTTACTACTGTTGTTTAGTTAATTTAACATGGCACTAAAGTGAAGTCTATATGTGTTTATACTTATAGACAAATGATAATCCTAACTTTGATCAGAGATGCTTTTCTGCACAGTGAATGATAGAAAAGATGCTTCAAATGATGGGTGAGCATTCAAAAACAGGACATTCATTTATGCCAACCCTTCTAAGGCATAAGCAACATGGGAAAAGAGTGTGTGGAACGAATGTCAGAGCAAGATAATAGGGAGGAGGGCTGTAAATGCCTACCTTCAGGACATGATAAAGCCATGGCAAAAATGATCTCACAGCAGCTACAGCTGTTTGCACTAAGCTTGCACAAGAACAGGACTGTCAATAGACAATCATGGATCACAGAAAGGCTTATAGGACACTACCCCTTTGTGGTGGTTTGAATGAATATGGCCCCTACAAGTTCCTATGTAAGTCACCTCCATAATTTGGTGGAACTATAAGGGAAGGATTAGGTGGTATGGCATTGTTGGAACAGTTATCAGCCCTTAGGTACTACCCCGTGCCATGCTTGCCTACTTACTGCCATGTCCCTTGCTATGATGGCCACAGACTCTAACCCTCTGAAACTATATGCCCCAAATAATTTTTTTCTTCTGTAAGTTGTCTTGGTCATGGTAATTTGTCACAACAAAAGAAAAGTAACTAAGACACCCTCCCAGCTGAACTACTAGCAACTGCTGGAATCTGCCTTCAGTAGTCTGCTAAATGGTGAACCCATGAGGCTCCAATGATCAGCTCTAAGACTGTGGATAACATAATCTTGGTTAAAAATCAACACACCAACACACACACACACACACACACAAACACAAAACCAAACAAACAAAACAAAGGTGTGAATGTGAAAAAGGAGACATGTGGGAAAGGAGAGAGAGGGTAGTAGAGGTAGGAGGGGTCTAAAAGAATGCATTACTTAAATGTATGAAATTGTCAAAGGACAAATTGATCAATTAAAATGCTTTATTTAAAAAAGGAAGTAGAATCCAGAAGAATATGCCTGAGTAAAAGAATATTAGACAAGGAAAAATAGTGAACACCAAGCTTTTGGCTTCAACTTGTGGTAATCCTCCTGCCTCTGCATTCCACGTGCTGAAGTTATATTTACATGTGACAATGCCAAGTTTTGATACTGATTTTTCAAAATCCAGTGTGCTTGGATGACATCTAAAGTATCAGAATAACCATGAAAGGCAACAGAAAAACAGAAACCCATATTGGTTTAGCCTCTAACTGTAAATCTGTTTTATTATAGGTCATTCGGAGCCTTTACTTAAATGTTCATTTTAAAGATTACCTACACAACAAAAATGCTAAAATACAAAGTTCAAAGAGCTATGTTGTATTACAGTTTTCTCTGAGATTGAGATATTCCATCCTTCAGGGAAGCTCCTTGAGCAGGAAGTAAACAATTCAAGATTGTTTCGGGAAGTCTCTGAAACTGGCCAGAGTAAACAGTTAAGTTGCTCTCAGATGGAAGAAAGCTGAGCTGCAAAAATGACTCTTAGATGGGAACTGAGTTGCCACATCTCTGACAATGTAAGCCTCAAAGACACTCAGAGGAGAAGAGATTCAAAGACTCTGAGACCAGCTCAGCAAACTGAAAGAAACCAGCCTACCTGCCTGGAAGTTCTGACCAACTTAAGACATCTGGAAAAGTATTCTCCAACCTGTTGACCTGCCTGCAGACTGCAGTACTCCACGTTCCCAGCTTTGTGAGCTGCTACCCATGCTGGGTAGGTTTTGGTGATGCAGCTGTTTTTGAGTCATTTCTGTCCCATAAATAATCTCAATAGAATTCATTGGCTCCCTAAGTGAAACTTTAGTGGTATCTGTACTTTGTTCTGTCATGGGTCCCTTATCTGGGGTGGGTAGGGGTGTGTGGGTAGGGTGTGTACACATCACGTGCGTGAGTGAGTGTGTGTGTGTGTGTGTGTGTGTGTGTGTGTGTGTGTGTGTGGTGGGTCTCCCAAGGAAAAGATTTGTCATACAACAAGCTGGCATATTCAAATTGTTTCAGGTAAAATGGCAAAAACATTTTAAGCTAAAATTTAAGTTTCACAATTCTATCAACATTACTCTCGAAGTTTTCATTCAACTATCATACAATAAATTCATTTTTGAAATCTAGGTTGTTTCTTAAACTAGATGAAAAATCCAATTATCTAGAAAACACTTAAAGTTATTCAATATTTTTAAAAGCATTGTCAAACTAACCTTTTTTTTCCTCAGAAGTCTGTTCCTGAATTTATTGGTAATAAATCCCCTTGGTCCAGCAAATCGTAAACGCTGGTATTTGGCCTGAATATACAAGCTCTTCTGTACCAGGTGTGATTTATAATTGGGCTGGAATCTGCCACCCAAAAAGTTCTGTAAAGGATCCAAAGAGAATCAAAGGTTAAAAACACAGTTTCCAAATCTATTCTATAACAAGCATGAGAATAATATTCACAATAGCCCTTGATTCTAGGCACCATGAGTACTTCAAAAAGGCATTAATACCTTCACTAAAGTATATTTCTTTTGTATTAGTTTTTAAAAATTTGCTATATAGGTTTTTTAATTGCTAGTAATAAAGCTAGAAAGATGTCTCAGTAAAGTGCCTGCTAAGCAAGAATGAGGACCTGAGTTTGGATCCCCATTACCTGACTATACCAGTGATGGGTGTTGGAATAGGGAGGTAGTGATAAGCAGATCCCTGGAGTTCATTGGTAAGCCAGCCTATCCAAATTGTTGAGCTCCTGGTTCAATGCAACACTGTCTCAGAAAACAAGGTAGATTTAATTTTATTCTTCTACATGTTGATGCTTAAGTTTCCCAGAACCATTTGTTGGAAGATACTATTTTTCTCCAGTATTTATTTTTTGGTATCTTAATAAAAATTCAGGTAGCATGAATCCAGGTCCTCTATTCCATTGTGTCTATTTTTTACAAGTATCATGCTGTTTTTATTACTATTGTCAGTCTCTGTACTATAGCCTGAAATTATATATGTTGATACCTTCTGTATTAGTCTTGGTTTTCATAATTGTTTTGGTTGTCCTTAAGTCTTTTGTGCCTCTAGATACATTTTAAGATTACTTTTTCCACATTTATGAAGAATGTCCCTAGAATCTGTAGATTGCCTTTGGAAGGACTGCCAATTTTACAGGATTGAACCTGATCCATGAGCATATGAGCTATTCTATCCTCTGGTATTTTCCTCACTTTTTTTTCTTCATTGTCTTAAAGTTTTCATAGTAGAAGTCTTCTATTTTCTTGGTTAAGTTTACTGTCAGATATTTTTTATATGGCTGCTCTAAATTAGATTTACTGATTTATTTTTTTTTCACTATGCTTGTCGTCAGTATATAAGAAGACTTGTAACTTTTGCATATTAATTTTACATTCTGCCACCTCACGAAAGTGTTTTCTCAGTTCTGAGATTTACCCAGGGTCTCTAATCATATCATTTGCAAAAAGGAATATTTTGACTTTTTTGTATTCCTTTTATTTCCTTTTTGTCCTGTTGCTCTAGCAAAGATTTCAAACATTATATAGAATAGCAGCAAGAGTGGACATCCTTGCTTTGTTCTAATCTTACCGGGAATGCTTTGAGGTTTTTTCATTTAGTATGATGCTGGCTAGGTTTGAGACATAATGCCTTTATTTTTTTTTTCTTTTTCTTTTTTTTTCGGAGCTGGGGACCGAACCCAGGGCCTTGCGTTTGCTAGGCAAGCGCTCTACCACTGAGCTAAATCCCCAACCCCTCATAATGCCTTTATGATGATGAGATATACTCCATCTATCTCTAAACTCTTCATTACTTATTTTTCTTTAGATTTATGTTATGTTTGCCAGTATATATAGGCATTACATGCATACAGTACACTCAAGAGGCCAAAACAAGGCATTGACTCCTCTATAACTGGAGTTATGGATGGTTGTAAACTACTAGGTGCTGAAAAACAAATGAGTCCTTTCCAAGAGAAATGAGTGATCTTTGCTAAGCTATCTCTCCAGCAACATGCACATACCAATCCTCATGATTCTTATCATGAAGGAATGTTAGATTTTCCCTAAGGCCATTCTAACATTTACCGAGATGATCATGTAATTTCTATCTTTGTATTTCCTTATGCAGTGAATTACATTTATTGAACTTTCCCAGTATCCCTGGAATGAAGGTAACATGACCATGATAAGTACATTTTTTTTTAAGACAGAATTCAATATGCAATTACTGAGAACTTTTACATCTATGTCCATCAGATAAATTGGGCCTTCTTTTTCCTTCCTTCCTCCCTCCTCCTCCTCCTCCCCTCCTCCCTCCTCCCTCCTTCCCTCTTTTATTGTGGTTCAGTTTGGCCAGTTTGGTATCAGCACAATATTGGCTTTGTACAAAGACTTAGAAGCACCCTGGTACTTTTCTACTTTGTAAAATAATTTGATGCACTGGTGGTAGGTTTTTTTTTTTTTTTTGAAGGTCTAATAAAATTCATCAATTAAATTATCTGGCACTAGAGAGTTTTAGTTGTGACAAATTTTATTGTTGTAAAAAGACTTATTTATTTAATAAAAGTACACTGTAGCTGTCTTCACACACACCAGAACAGAGCATCAGATCTCATTACAGATGGTTGTGAACTACCATGTGGGTGCTGGGAATTGAACTCAGGACCTCTGGAAGTGCACTCAGTGCTTTTAACCACTGAGCCATCTCTCCAACTAGGGTTGGCTTTTTAACTTATTTTATCTTGGTCTAATTTTGGTAGGTTATATGTACCTAAAAATTCATCCATTCCTTTTAATAGAATATAGGTTTTGAAGGTATGTCCTTGTAATTTTTCATTTCATTAATAACTATTTTCATATCATACTTTTCATAACTAGTTTTATTAATCTGGGTGTTCTCTTCCTTTGAGTTAATCTGGTTAAAGGTTTATCAATTTTATTTTTTTCAAAAAACCAAATTCTTTGTTTCGTTGATTGTTTACATTTTTTTGTTTCATTATTTCCACCCTAATCTTAGTTATTTCTTCTCTTCTACTACTTTGTTCAGTTTGCTCTGTTTTCCCCCCTTAAGATGCATTGAGATCTCTAAATTTTTTTGATGCAGGTACTTATCCCTATATTATATATCACCTGCACAAAAGTCAACTCCAATGGATCACAAACCTTAATATTAGACTTGAAACTCTGAATCTTCTCAGTAAAAAAGTAAAGATTACACTTTAACATATAACCATAAGGATTTTCAACATAGAGGTGTACAGGTTTTCTAAATAGGACTCTAGTAGCATAAGAAATAAGGACAACAACTGATAAATAGAATCTCACGGAACTAAAAGAGTGTCTGCATAGCTTGAGAAACCATTAACTAAATGAAGAGGCTGCACACAGAATGAGCAAAAATATCTGTCAGCTACATATCTGAGAGAATTATTAACTAGATATATAAGGGACTCAAAAATCTAAACTCCATGCAAACAAACATCCCAAATGTGCTAAGGGACTTAATAGAGCAAACTCAAAAGAAACAGGAATGTCTAGAAAATACTTTAAAAACTGGTCAACATACTTAGTCATCAGTGAATTGTAGGTTCAAAACTATTTTAAGGACTAGAAAGATGGATTAAGAGCACTGGCTGTTCTCCCAGAAGACAAAAACTTGATTCCCAGCATCCATACAACTGCTCACAATAGTATATAACTCTAGTTTTGAGGAATTTGACACCACCTTCTGGCTTCCACAAACAATGTACGTCCCTGGTCTATTAGCATATATGCAGAAAAAGTGTCCATACACATAAAATTTAAAAAGTGCTATTTTTAAGACTTCACCTCACTCCACTGAGATGGGCCATCATCAAGGATACAAGGATAACAAACACCAGTCTTGTTGTAGGTAAAGAGTACCACTAGTGGACATGTAAACTGGTATATCCACCTTAGAAATCAGTCTCAACACTTCTAAAAAAATATTAGAAACAGACTACTATATGACCTAGTCATACCGCTCTAAAAAATTGATATCTCACTACAGAGACATCTGCACACCCAAATGATAGCTCTATTCACAATAACCAGAAAACAGAATCAGCCTAGATATCCATTACCTGGTGAATATATAATAAAAGTATGGTATGCACGCACGGGGACACTTTATTTAGCTATGAAAAAAGTGAAACTACAGAATATGCAGAAAAATAAATAAAACTAGAAAAGAAATATATTAGGGGCTGGGGATTTAGCTCAGTGGTGGCGGCTTACCTAGGAAAGCGCAAGGCCCACCAGGTTGGTCCCCAACTCAAAAAAAAAAAAAAAAAAAAAAAAAGAAAAGTATATTCGAGGTAAACCAGGCCCAGAAAGACAAACAGCACACAATCTCTCTTACGTTCAGTTTTAGGTGTTTAACTAGGAATACCTATAAAATCTAGGAAAGCAGGAAGTAGATAGTGGGCAATGGTGCCTTAAGGGAAGGGAAACAGCAGAACATAGGCAAAATGAAAGTGGAGCGGGAAATACTAGGAAGAAACTTCAAACAGGGACGAGAGTATGGAAAGTTGAGGTGATAGGGATGTCATGAAAATGAGAGTATAAAAACGTCACCTGAACACCTGCTATGTGGTAACCCAAGTAAAAAAGTTTGAAGACAGATACTTTGAAAGGCTAGACAATGCCAGTCCTAGAAATAATAAGTTGTGTTGGCAGCCATGAGGCCAAGATGCCGACCAGTGAGCTTTTTATACTTTTAAATCCCTTTTGAAATACGAAGTACTTAAAAAATAAGAAGCATTAACTAACTTTTGACTTCACCGGAGACCCATAGTTAAGACACTAGATTTTCAAAGAGAACTTGGACTTTTGAAGTGTTGAAATGTTTAGACTTTAAGGAGTATTAGAGAGAGAGTGGGAGAGAGAGCTGAACTCCCAGAAGTGTGGACAGTACTGAGAACTCAGAGGAGACAACTACTTTCTGCCCATATTCCTGACTGAAGACGAAATCACCTAGTGCCATCTATGCCCTCTGGACCTAGGACAGGGACCTAGGGGCAGTCAGGGACAGGACCCTTCACGTTTGTGCCTGCATTGAGAGCTAAAAGCCAGTCGCCAGGAGTCCCTACACCCCTGAGAGCAGAGGTAAGAGCAACTCTTCTACAGGCAGGTTGCCTGGAGGCTTCTGGTCACACATACCCAGAAGTGGCTCTATGCGCTCAGAGCCAGTTGAAAGAAAATAGATCTACAGGAGTGCTGAAACACAGGCCTACACAAGGGCTAGGGAATTGGAGTTAAGAGCAGCCCAGATGGAACATGGCAAATTCTAACTCAAGATTATTGATAGGAAAGTAGATTCCAATAACATAGAGGGTAGATTATCTGCCCAGTCTAGTGCTGATTAAAGCTTATTTCAAATATAAAGGTTATGTGTCTTTTATCAGGGAACTGAATGATCAAAATCAGGACAGAAAAAACAGATATGAGATTAAATATTTACAACAAACTATATATATGTACATACATTCACAGATGCTTAAATAAAATCTATTCCTGCAAGTTCCTTCTTCTTTTCTTACCATAAGATAATACATAGTAATTGTATGAATGATGAAAACTAGATTCTGTCCTATAGGAGGCATAAAAGGGCTATACATATTTATGGTTTGATCTTGTCATTTTGTGCTGGAGGTGGGAGGAAGGAGGAATCTTCAGTTTTGTCAGAGATAAGCAATCATATGTAAACCTTTCCAAATAATTTTATAAACCTTCCTCATTCACTCCTCCCATATACTTCTTGTGGCTAGTTGCATTTTCAAGCAACCTCCTAGAATGGTTTGAGAAGTGACCCAGCCCACATGTTTGTTTCCATATAGAATCTACCTCTGCTCTACTAAGTCTTAAATCCTTTGTAATTTCCAGAAGCAACTGCATTACTATTTGAAAACAGGATTCCACTAGTAAAAATGAAATTCAAAGTCAAATCCTGATGAAACAGGTCAGTATTAAACTGGTAACTATTTGAATATAAATTCCAGAAGTATTTACAGAAACTAGAAACACTAGTTAATAATTATTTAAAAGACCACAAAAATAACTTTAATGTACTGACACAACATTACTTCCAATATATAAGCCCCACAGTCGGATATAAATGAAAAACAACACTCAATACCTTAAAAGGTCCTTTAGAGCCTCTTCTGTTTTGATGATTTTCCTCAATTCTAAATATCTTCTGAGTAATGGCATCTTTTCTCTGCATAGTATAATTCTGAACAAAAAGTATTAATATGAGTTAATATATCTTAAGGGTTCCTTTAAAAACTAGTCTCACCATTCAAGACATAATTTTGAAGATTAAGACCCCAAACCAGGAAGCATGAAGCTTACATACTTCTTCTCTCTTTATGACCCATGCCCTAGTTTGTGAGGGGCCCGTTTTCATTCATGCCTGTGAAGTGTAAAAAAAAAAACACTCTGTATAACACCATGGTTGACTTTTAGAAAGTGGACTATAAATCTAGCATTTACTCATGTATGCATCTTGAAAAGAAAGGACTTGGTAAAAGGTTTTCTACTGCCCAAGAAATACACCAACTTTCCACATTGCCAGTAGGCAAATTAGCCCAACACATCAACTTTAACTGATCGAAGGTAATATTCTTACAGTAGCTTGGGAAGGCCCAAAAAGAAGAAAAAAGAGCTACATGAGCACTCTAACTACAAAGAACCCAAATCCTCTAGCAGGAACAATTAAGATGGTACCCATTCTCCAGTTTCCTATTTCTAAAACCAACAATCTTATTACCTTCTACTTAATCCATTTCTGTGGAGTCTGGCCAGAGGGAGGATTGTACTACGCAGCTGCTGACATGGCTCCTAATTATCTCCATCAATGATCCTTCTCTTTGACTGTGGGTATGACCTAGTAGTTTGCTTCTAGTAATAACCATATGGTAAAGTAATGGGATATTACTTCTAGAATTAGGCAACAAACTAACTTAGGCTTCCATCACTTAGTCATCACTTACAGAAGAGCTGTTGGCTGGCTATTATATCATGATGCATTCTATAATCAAATCTTTAAAATAGAGTGATTAGTGGTTTGGTGGGTAGTGGGGACATGGAATAATTAAACAGGCATGAGAACCTTTACTTGGTAATGACAATATCCTATTCAGGCATGGTGCCACATGCCTGTAATCTCAGTACATAGAAGGTAAAGGCAGGAGGGCTGCAAATTTGAGGTTAGCCTGGGATATACGGTGAGTTCCCCTGCTTAGCCTGAGCAACAAAGTGAAATCCTGTCTCAAGTCCAACAACTAGACTATGGTGATGGCAATATATCTTGGAGAATTACTAAAACTCACCAAATTATACGCCTGAAATGAATGAACTTTAGATTATATAAATTATATTTTAATTAAGTTGTTACCAAAACATCTTAAGAAAATTAGTACTTTAATAAATTGAACTTCAACTAAATCAAGAGATGAGCTATCTTCTATCATAAAATCTTCAAGCCTCAACGTTCTTATAACACATAATGAAGTTACAAGCACTTTGAAAAGTATAGATATATTTATAAAGAATATACAAAAATGAAAAACTTGAAACTCCAATCTTACTATGTAAGGTTTCTGAATAAATTTTCTAAAATTTGATTTTATAAAATGTGGAGGCTTTTGAAATCCATCAGCACGAATAGTCTTCACCTTTGGAAAACTGGAAGACTGATGATTCCTAATAAAGGAAAAAAAGAATCTTGTTACTTTAATCACTCAAGAGGAAAGAAACCTTAAGACATATAGTACAACAGTAAAACCTCAATGCTCTGTCACTACTAAAATTATAAAGGATAGTCATTAAGACTGACATTTTCAACAAATATTATTTAACTAAGCTGAAAATTACCAGTAGAGAAAACAGTATTCCTTGTACTAGGGGTCTCAATCTGAGGTCCAAGGACAGGATTCCTGGAGCCTATAGTTGATAACATGCAAGTTTTTCCCCTCAAGTAAAAGCATCACTGCCTCTCCTGCCCAATTCCTGAGACTCTACTTGGCAGACACACTGGTGGCTCCTGACCCATCCCATTTATAAGGGGAAAGGTAGAACACAGTCATCTCACTGGCAAAACTGTGAGCTCTGACACTGCAAAGGACAGGCTTCCAGCTCCTGACAATGAGATTAAGAGACTCTGACAATGAAGTTCTGCTTGGGAGGAAGATCCTGGAAGTCTCATTTCTATAGCCCTTGGCCAATTCTTTCCTTGCCATACCCATATTTCCCCATAATACTCTTAAGACCTTTTCTAGTCTTTTGCAGGCCCTGTTATAGTGAACCAACTACCGTGCTTCAGCCCTACCCCACCTCCACCATGCATTTTGTATGGGATAAAATTCATATTCCTGATGGTTTCCCATGTCCTTCTTACCTTAGCTCTTTTATGGCTTTACTACGTGCTTTCTTCCAATCTCCCCAATACATATACTGAACTTTAAGTAGTTAACTGTGCATACATGGTTCCCAGCACATACCATGATCTTTCCTCTTCTACAACTTTGTACCTTCAATTCCTCCTGTGGTCATTTCCTTCCATTCAGATTAACTTCAAAGTTCGGCTCCATTTGTACCTTGTCCAAAAACTTTCCTAAACTCCTCTGAGGTAGAATAGATAACCCTACTGTGACACATACAGCATTTACAGGTTCTAACCCCTATGTCTCCTATTTGTAGCTATTACTTATACCTGTGGGCTTAATGGAATATGCTTTGAATACCACTGTAGTTGCTTTATTTGTGGCCCCAGAACCTGATACAAACTAAGATTTCAGGGTTTCTGAAATGTTCAAAACCTACTGCCCTATCAAAATGTTTGTGATATGATATTATAAGGCAAAACAGCAGGGTACAATTGTAACACTGTGCATTGAAGATAATTTCAGTACTTAAAAAGTACATATAGATGCCTATAAAAAGGGTAAATGTCAAAAAATAGATTAAATATTAAGTGATCATTTCTATCTAGCAAATTACAAATGCCTTATATTTTAAAAATCCTCTTTGCAAATCTTATCTAATAAAGGAATACAGGTTAAACATCTCTAATACAAAAATCTGAAATATGAAATATTCCAAAATCTAAAGCCTTCTAAGCACAAATATAAAGAAAAACTCTATACCTGATCATATAAGTCAGTCAAAACAGAGACACATTAAAATATTGTATAACATTTCCTTCTGTGTATAAATGAAATAATATAAATGAATTTCTTATTTATTTACAGCACCCATCCTCCTAATAGCTCTCTCTCTATATATATATGCAAGTATTCCAAGTAATCCAAAATCTGAATCAGTTCTGATCACAAACATTTCCGGTGAGTAACACTCAGCCTGTAGTATCTAGAATATATAAAGAACCCTTAATATAAAGAACATGTTTTACTTATTATATGTGCGTCAAAGCATACATATGGAATTCAGGGGAAAATATGCTGGAGTCAGGAGTTTCCTTCTATCATGTGGGTCCCAGGAATTGAACTCAGGCTGTCCGGTTTGGTGCAAGTGTCTTTCCCCACTGAACCATCTCACTGGCCTGAAGAACAGTAAAGAACTTTTATCTAGGTGCGGTGCCTCAGACCTCATGCCAAGCACTTAGGAGCCAAAGGTAAAGAGATTTCTTTTGTTTGGGGTCACAGTGAGTTCTAGGCCAGCCAAGGCTATTTGTCTCAAAATAAAAATGAGACCCCCAAATTTTTATACCTTAGCAGTAAAAACATTAACATTAACTTGATTATAAAATGGGCAAAGGATTTGAACAAAAATTTCTTTACATAAGACACACACACACATACATACACATATTATGTCAACAAGCATATGAAAAAATGTTCACTAGTCATTAGGGAAATACAAGTCAAAACCACAATGAAATGTTATCTTACATTCACTAGAATAAAAAAGCTATAATAAAAAAGATGTCTCACTCGTGTTCCTAAAAGCACCACTTATAAAATGCAAAAGGTGGAAAGCCTACAAATATCCACATAAAACCAGGTAAATACAATGCAGTATATCCAAAGACTACTCCAGCCTTAAAGATCTTTAAGGAAAGAAACACTGACACATGACACAACATGGATGAAATTAAAACCATTATTAAACTGAAATAAGCCATAAAATGAAAACAGAGTAATTTTTTTTCTGTAATTCTTACAGTCCATCTTCTACCCTGTAGCCATGGTAATCCTTTTAAAATTCAGAGTCTGACTTTTCTTTAGTTAGAATCTCAAATGTTCCTAATTCCACTCACTATAAAATTGTTTTCATATCCTTCATGATTTGGCCTCATCTACAAATTTTTTGTATGTGTTGTGCACTCTTGCACGTCTATGTGTAGGTGTAGGTACACATGTGCCACTGAGCACATATGAAAATCAGATGATAACCGAGGATGTCACTCTTCACCTTCTACCTTGTTAGAAACCAGGTCTCTTGTTTGTTCACTGTTGTGTCTGCCAGGCTAGTCCACAAGCCTCCAGTTGTTATATTGTCTCTGCCTTCCAATCTCCCAATAGGACAACAGGATTATTCTGGGGACCTAAATCTAGTACAGGTTTGTTAGGCAAGTGCTTTGCCCACTGAGCCATCTCCCCTTTATACCATACTGCAAACCCACTAGACCTCATTCTAGTCCTTAGAAGTTCAGAAAGAAAACATGTTTCTGGTTAAGATCTCTGCATTTGGTTCCCTGTAATGTGTATAATCTCAGGTAATGTAGTTGGCTGAATCAATTCACATGCCTGCTAAAACCGTAAAACTCTATTACACAAGTCACTCTTCCTGCTGAATTTCCATGTCTACCTTAGTTTTTAACCATTACTCCACTGACATTTTCTTTCTCCGACCATTAAATTCCAATTGCCAGAAGTCAAGAGCGTGGATTTTCATTGTATCCCCAATGCATAGAACTGCAACTTTACAAGAAGGAAATAAATACATATCTCTTGTACATAAAATGACCTCTATAAAGTCCTATGTTTTGTATAAACTTTCTTTTCCCTAAGGTCCCTACTGATAAATAAAATTTTGGTAGTTTCATGTCCTTTTTAAGTTCAGTGATAAAATTTAAAGCTTTTAAATTACACACAGCCCACATCTATATAACACATCTCAATTACATTGTAGGGGACTTAGTAACACTGGTTAGAAGAAATAGTGTGTCAGAAGATTTGCAAACAGCATTAAGACTTGGGAGAAATCAAGGAAAGATACTGATCACAATGAGGAGCTAATAGAGAACAGCAAGGTCTTAGACATTGGATGATGGAATGCCCAAGAATTAAGCTTGTTGGCAAAAGATCCCAAAACAGTAAGGAATAGTAATCCAAACAGAAATGAACTATGGCTAAAGTATCATCTGCCACATCTGCTGCTCTGTAAAGTCATCATACATTTAACAAATATGGACTGAGCTCAACGGACTGGAATATAGCGATGAGTAAACAGTCAGCCTTCAAATAACTTACAATTGAATGGAAACCCACAGGAGGAAATCACTAAATCCTATGATTTATAGCATTATGCTTTATCTGAATCTCTAGAAACTACATGCTGAAATTTACTTATGTAAAAATGAGACCAATTTGGCAAACTTCATTTCTAAGATGAAAGGGTAAACTTTAATAAGGAAAGTAAATGCAAAGAAAAACAGTTCTACATCATTTAAAATTTTTAAATTTCATTTTTATTTAAAGGTGTTTGTATAGGTGTGTAAGTGTGTGGATGTCCCTGTCATGATGCACAGGTGAAAGTCAGAGAACTGCATGTGGAATTCAGCTCTCTTCTTCCACATGGGTTCCAGAAAATGAACTCAAGTTCCAGTTGTCAGGCTTGACAGCAGCAAGCACCTTTACCCACTGAGCCATCTCCCCAGCCCTGGTATCATTTAAGAAAACAAGAAGCGAAAACAAAAACCAGAAAGAACCCCACAGGTGTTGGTAAAGACACAGACTTGAACCTCTCAAACACTGCTGATAGAGTGTAAAATGATGTAGTCATGTTGGAAAACAGTTTGGCAATAACCACCTATCATCACTTCTACATATAGGTATATACTTAATAAAAATGAAGACATGACCACACAAAAACTTGCACACAAATGTTCACAGCACTATTTATTCACAATAACCAAAAAATGGAAACAAACCAAAAGTCCATCAACTGATAAATGGATAAACAACATGAGACATCCATACAATGGAGCATTATTTAGCCATAAAAGAAATCCTCACACTATAGCATGGATAAAATTTTAATACATGCTACATAAAATAAGTCACGTCACAAAAAGCCAAACATTTGTATTATTGCATTTTTATAAAATGTAGAGAACAGGCAATCCATAGAAACAAAATGTGTAACAGTGGTTGCCAGGGAAGGGAAAAAGAAAAATATGGGGGAGAGGGGGTCACAGATGGGTACACTGTTTTCTTCTGGAGTGACAAAATATTTTTGGGATAAGTGGTTCTTATACAACTGTGAACAACTCAATTGCTTACTTACAAAGGGTGAATTTTATGCCAAAGAATACTGAAAATTTTTAAAATTCTCATGTCTTATGCTCTAACACTGTCCTCAGAGCTAAGTAACAAACTTTATGCTAATCAGCTATATTTAACTTAATCCTGATCAGCAGTATGATGTAAGCATAGTTCTCATTCCTATTTCTCAGATGAGGAAACAGAGGCTAGGTAGCCTACCCCAAGTCATCCACATAGCTAGGATTCTTAGAGCTGGGCATCAAACCCAAGTAGTATGCCACACTCACGTTCTAATCATCTCCTCAGAGGGTAAGGATCTGCCTGCCCTGGGACATTTATGAGATAGTTATCATTGTAAATGTTGAAAAAAAATCCTGTTTCTTGGTACAATGTATTTCTAAAGGTTTCTCGGCTAAGAAAAATACAGTAGATATCTTGTCACTGAACACCATGTGTTAAGCATATAAGAAATTAGTGACTTCCACCCAGCAAAGGACAAAAGTTTTACACTTTCCAATTGTTTTCCATGCAAAACACAATTTCACTATCTTTTAATCAATTCCAAACTTATTATGAAAATAAATTCCAGTTAAAACAAGCTCCATGTATTTTGGTTAAGACTAGTCAAATTTGGAGCTGATTTTAAAATCTAGTCAAATACTTAAAATGTTTTTAAAAGTTGATATTAAAGGTTATGGTAAAACAATTAGCACTATCACTTTCTATTCAAAGTCCTGCTTCTCCAGGACTCAAAAGGACCCTTACCCAAACTAGAAAGTCTGTCTTATTCAATTATTCCTCAAAATCCTTTGGGTTCACATAGTTGTCATAGGTTTCACTAGTTCTCAGAAGTAGAGGTAGACTAGGGTCAATCTAGATGACTAAAGAAAGACTCCTGAAAAGAGTTATGACATTGAATATAAAAAAATGATACGATAATGATCTCTTTTTAACTTCTGCTAAGATGCCAGTGACTTGCTAGTATAGCTCCCCCTGTATAATAGGTATAGCATGGAGAAATTTCTAAAGATTCATTAAATTTATTGACAATTTGTAAATGGGCAGAGTCAGTGAGATTCAAATTGAGGTCTCCCTCTGCTGTTTCTTTTCTTTTCTGCTTTTGTCTTGTCTTGTTTATGAGACAGGGTCTCACTATACAGATTTACCTGCCTTTGCCTCTAGGGTGCTAAGACTGAAGGCACGTGCCACCACACCTGGCTTCTTCCACCTGTTCTACTGCAACTGTCTACTTCATAGACTCGAGAATTCCCAAAGAGAACTGTACTGACATAAAAAACTTTTCTTCTCATAAGTCAGAATCTAAGGGTCTAAACCTATTATTTTCAAACTACTTGATCCAAATAGCCCATAAAGGTTGCTGGTCATGGCTCCTGCTAATATTCAAACAGTTGCTATATTCCTCTTATCTAGAATTAGAAGACCTCAAATATTTACCCACACCATCACTTTTGATGTTTAGATCAAGCTTCTTGTGATGACCACTGAATAAATGAAACATTTTAAAAACACATAAAAATGGATCTGAACACTCAAAATTCTAGACAAAAATGAAGCACAAAAAAATGTAAAAACTGCTAAAACCAAAAACTTCCTGATAGCAAGATGTTTTTCATTTACTGATTACCTCTCTGTAGAACTAGCCATGTGAAAAATATTCTCATCTTCATTCTGTAATCGCTCTTTTCTCCTCCTCTCAATGTCATGTCGTAGATCATTTGGTTCTATTACTTTGACCACAGTCTGAGGAATTTTGACAGAAGACAAATTATTCACATTACTGTTAGCACAAAGATAATTTCTAACAAGAAACTTAAATAAAAGTCCTTAATTATTTTATACCCATCCAGCTAATGGTAGTATATACTGATAAAAGTACTTTTAGACAATTGACATTAGTTAGAAAAGTTCTATTTTGTTTGTTTTTGGAGACAGGGTTTTCTGTATGTAGCTTTGGCTACCCTGGGCATCATTATGTAGGCCAGGCTGGACTTGAACTCAGAGATCTGCCTTCTGCCTCCCAACTACAGGGATTAATGGTGTGAGCCACCATGGTCCAGCATCAGAAAAGCTCTACTTTTAAGATTTTATCCCAGAGAAAAGGTTGCCTCTTTAAAAATATTGAAAATAACAAAAATGATACACTTAAATATCAAAATATTTTAAGGGGAAAAATAATGTTGTGGGATATTATGGCAAATAAATCAAACAAAAAATTAATAAATTATGGAAGTCAATATGGAGAAACATTTACTGAGAAGTTTTAAAACTTAAAAATCTCAATTATAAAAGGGCCATGGAGAAAATTTAGAATTTTTATATAAAAGATGCCATGATTACCATACTGAACTGCATCTGAAAGACTGTTAAAATGTACTATGCCATACTGGAAATATGAATTTTTTAAGTCTTCAAATTTCCTGGAGATCAAGTATAGTTAGAAATTTTACAAAAGCATTATTCAATAAATGAAGCTATATATATATAAAAAAATTATTTATATAGTCTATCAGATTATCAAATTAAAATCTCTTCACTACAGAAACATACTCAAAGGAAAATTAATGATTCATTTAGAATTTGAAATGCTTTTAAAGACTTGATTCCAACCTGATCAGTCATGGCAGTCTTTCTAGCCAGGAAAGAAATAGAAAGTGGCAGGGTAGGTATTGGGTAGGAAGCATATATGATGACAATGAAAAGATTTGGTATTAGTTCCATTATTTTGGTAGTTTTTATTCCACAGAATCTTTCCTGAATTCTACAGCAAACAAATAGGCAGCATCAAATGTCACAGTTCCTTTGCATTTCTTCCACATAAAATTAAAAGTATATCCCACATACCAGATTTGCGAAATGGCTATCAAACATATTTTCTATAAGCTTCACACTAAGAGGTTTGGGGATGAGTATTAAATGTAATTTTATATCAACTTCTTAAAGTTGTTACGCTTAATAACCATGCCTCTCAAAAAAAATTTTTTTTTATCCTTTTCAGCATCTCACTCCATCCTGGACTGCCATCAGTCACTTGGAGAACTTTTTCGATTTTAGATTCCTGGATGCCATCCTCTCTTTATAGACCTTTAACTCCTTTTCCCACTACTATACCAATAATAATTATGGGGTTGAGTTTAGCTCAGTGGTAGAGCACTTGCCTAGCAAGCGCCAAGGCCCTGGGTTGGTCCCCAGCTCCGAAAAAAAAAAAAAAAAAAAAAAATTATACTCCTTACCTTATCTGGTTCATACACCATAGTATATTTATTTTGAAGATCAGCCAAAGACATATCTATTCGCCTAAAATAATAAAGGTACATAACTAAATAATTATGCTAATTATGTTATACACTGATTCTTTTACTACAGAATAGAATTAGAAAGAAACCAGTAGGTTTTAGAAAAAGCCAAAGCAACCTGCTGTCAGGTAGCTTTTCATTTCTTTTGTTTCTTAAGGTAGGGTCTTTCTAATGTAGCTCTGTCTATTTTGAAACTCACTCCCTTAAATTCAGGTATCTACCTGCCTCTGTCTTCCAAGTTTTGGGACTAACGTCATGTGCCACCATGTTCTGCTAGGCTTTCAACTATATGGCAGTCTACTAAGCCATACATATCCTACAGGCACATTGTAGGGAAGTCTTGGTGGTTCTCCAATCACTAGTTTTGGTGATACATAACATTATAACATTGATTCAACTCAGTACTCCATACAGGGTGTACCACCTGCTCAGACAAAGTGCCAACAAAAGGTAAGCATGCTCTCATCATCAGACCTCAGAGAAATCATTGTGACCACTTAAAGGAACCCCTGATTTCAATGGCTTGACATTTTCCAGCATTCCCTTCAGTACACAACTACGATAGACATAGCAGAATCAAAGTATTGGTAAATCTTTTCAAAGGTCCACACATTCAAACAGTGTTAACTCAATGACTTTAATGCAACCTATTTCATCGATGTATTCTGGTCCAGCAGCTGCTTAGATTGTTCTTGCTTTTATGTACAAAGTGCACTCCTAGAATCTGTACCAAGCTTAGGAAAAGAAAGCTCAGAAAGCTAGACCTTTCCCAATCTCTTCTGAGGACTAGTCTCATGAGGTAAGTGAAAAGGCAGTAATTAATCATTACCTGTGAAATTCTGGATCTGAATTTGATTGCATTTGATTGAAATCTGCATACATTTTGTTTTTTATTCTTGAGAAACGCTCATGTAGAGTAATCTCAGGTGTTACAAAACTATCTGCTGTAAAAGGAAACAAATAGTCCCACGTCAATGTCAAACTGAATGCCCTTCAAAGAAGGGACCATTAAAATAATCCAAACTGTTCTCCTTCGAAAAGAAATATGACCCAAACTATTTACATATTAACTTATAATGCTCACATGCTTTTCCAAACCCAAATGAGTTAACTTATGAATTCAAGGACTTTCTTCCTATCTGCCATATTTCTTCCTATCTGCCACATTTGCTTTCTTGTCTAGAAGAGGGACATTCTGCAAGTGAGAATCATTCCTCTAGACCACACTCTAGAAAGTTAGGAAGACACTCTACAGTTCAACAGTGAAAATTAAATAGTAATTTAATCAAAATAATCTCTGAACAAGTGCTAAATTATGTCATGTTTAAATACCACAGAGTGCCAACACCACTTTACTTTTGCATTAACTTTAGTTCATAAAGACATTCTAAAATCAGCTATGCTACAAGCTCTTAATAGTACAGAAAGAATACACATAATCCATCAAAATGTTATATAAGCAATCTTCTCTCTTAATTCACTAGCCTCGTTCTAGGACACTCTCCTGTTTTTCTGTAATACTACCATACTTTCTGAAAACTATACTCTGGGTAAAAAGAGTTGGAGAGAGGGTAAACTATTGCTGACAAACTGTATACTTTATTTTTTCATATTCAAAATTAAGTTTTAGGGGATCAAAATCAGGGCCTTACCCATTCTCAGAAAAGAGCTTTAATAGTGACCTAAACCCTCAGCTCCAATCTACCTGGTTCAAAGAATATACATATTTTCACTTAAGGAATAGGAGAGCAAAATAATTATTTTTTAAATGTATTTTACTTATGTGCATAAGTGTTTTTGTATGTGCACTAAGTGTGTGACTTGTGCTCAAGAGTCCAAAAGAGGTCTAGAACTGGAGCTACAAGTCTGTAAGCAGCCATGGAGGTAATGGAAACTGAATTTAGGGTCAGTACTCTTAACTGCTGAGCCATCTTTTTAGTCCAAAATATTATTTTAAAAATATGTTTCATAGTCAGGGGGTGGTGACGCACACCTTTAATCCCACCACTTAGGAGGCAGAGGTAGGCAGACCTCTGAGTACCAGGCCAGCCTGGTCTGCAGAGCAACTTACACAACGGCTAAGGCTACACAGGGAAACCCTGTCTCAAAAATTTTAAAAAAAGGTTTTATTGAGGTAAAGATTAAAGCAAATAAAAATTTGACATTCTTCAGAATCTCTTGCTTATTGCTTATGATATCTATAATTTATGCAGTACTACTAGGGAAAGTTGCTTTACATCACTGAATTTCCAATGGACACTTATGAAAAGCAAAAATTTAATGCAAATCTTTAAAGCCTTCCTTTAATTCTGATGTCATAAAGAACAGAATCGTCCACTGATTCTACATGAACAAGCTTATAGCATAAAATCCTAGAAAGGTCTTGGGGAAAGGTTGTTAATATCACAAAATAACCTAAACTCCTGCATTGTCTGGGATATATACCTGTTTTTGTTGCTTCTTCCTCCTTTGTTAGGCTTTTAATATATCTGTCATTTGGAGTGGTCTGATCTTTTTCTGACTAATGATTTGTAACCCACTAGCATTTGAAGTAGAAAGTTATTGAAAATACATAAAAAGTACAACTAGTCTTGAGTGAATGTCTGGTACTCTCTCCATCAGAATACTAATTACAATTAAGCTACATCAAAGGCATTTGTATCATGGGAAAAGTTGGTACATTATTTTTGTGCTATCCTTAATATTTGTGTAAAACATACAAACCTTTAACTTTGTGAATTAGTGTTATGATTTCCTGAGCAAATTCTTCTGTAGGTTTGTCTTCAGGATTCTGAGTTGAGTCAAGATGTTGAAATACTGGCTGAAAATTATCATTTCTGCTGCCAATGGCAACCAAATCGTGTGATGTCTGTCTCTCTGCAGAATATCTAGTAGACCTAAAATAATTTGAAATATTTAATTAAATTTGCAATTTTGCTAAGGATGGAATTTGTTAATATTAAGATAGCTAAATATTAAAAAGATTTAATTATTCTGCCATAATTTAGGCACCAAAATTACGTTATAAATCTAATAAACGAGTGGAAAATAAGTATAGATAAATAGTTCTGAGCTCATTTTCAAATCACAAAATCACAATTCTAAGTGATTTTTTCCTTGAAACACACAAAGGCATTAAAATTAGCCCTAATATAAAAAAAAAAAATCAAACTATTTTCTATTTTAATATTGTCAAAAAGTAATCAGCCACTCTGAAATATCACCATACTTTAAAAGCTGTTATCAAACCTAAAAAACGTAACTATTAAAACCCTCACTATAAGCAATGAGAAGCTTAAAATAATGTTTTGAAACTAAATCTATTAAGAAATTAAAACTGTGGAACAGCAAGATGGTTTAGCAGGTACAAAAACCTGCCACGGAAGCCTGGTCCCTAGAACCCATGGTGGTAGAAGAGAAAACAACTCCCTAAAATTGTCCCCCAAAAGAGGTTTTCTGACCTCTATGTACCTGCCATAGCACATGTGCACTAGCATTCTCATATCAGCCACACACAGAAACACAACTACATTCTCATTCCCTCTATCATGAAGAATAATCTAGTCAAACTGAAGTCATGCTAAAATCACAGGAGAAATTACATCAAGTTATCTGTCTCCTGGGATCCCAAGAGGGCAGGAGGATTTTAGCTCTACTGATCTCTCAAAACTAACTTTTCTCTGTAGAATAAGAACCTGTACGATCCCTTCCTGCTCTATGAATGTCAAAAGCAGCAAGGGACAGCCTGAAAAGCTGCATAAAGAGCAGATGCTGGCCTGGTGGAGTGAGTGTCTCGTGCCTTTAATCCCAGCACTCAGGAAGCAGCAGCAGATGGATCTTTGTGAGCTTGAGGTCAGCCTGGTCTACACAGTGAATTAGGAGACAGCCAGGGCTATATAATGAGACCCTATCTCAAAAAACAAAATTAAATACCAAAAAAAGAATAGAAGCTGAATTCTCCTTAGTCTATCCCTAAATTTAAAAAGACAAAAAACCTGGCAGTTTAAAAACACATAACTTCTTAAATGAGAAACAATTCTTTGAAATGCCCATACCCAAGAATTATCTGGTGATAAGATATGGAAACTAGAAGACACAAGACTACCTATTACTAACTTCGTAATTTATCTTCATTTCAAGACTTTGGAGGAAATTACTGATAATCTCTTGAACATGTAATATACTCTAGCCAACTTCATCTTGGAAGCTGCAGATTAAAGTGCAAAAATCTATTAATTAACATTTCTTTAAAAAGCCAATACCTAAATGTGTCCATCTTGTCCCTGTCTACTTTGACGGTAAGTGATTTCTTCTTGGTAAGCGAATAGCTTTTCTCTTCAGGTTTTGGGCCTGTATCAAGTTGTTTACTAGAAGATGCATTCTCTTTTCTGCAATCTTCTTTATTTGTTTTTTTCTTCCATTTGTCATTGCAAGATGCCAAATCAGTCTCCTTTATATTTGTATGAGTATAGGAAACACAGTCTTTCTGGTAGAGATAAAAAGGTCCATTGATTTGCTCATTCTCAGTTTCTCTTCCTCTTATAGTACTGAAACAATCTGACTCTCTATTTCCAGGAATTTTTAAAGAACTGTATTTTCTGTCTTCTTCCTTCAAGTACTTCTGAAATCTCCCATCAGCAAAGTCCTGTTCACCATCTGAGAGCTTATGATGTTTGTGACGGTAGTCATAGGATACTCTGGTTGCTGCACTTCTCTCTGGGTATTCTCTCTCAGTATATCTGTAACTTTGGGTTCCAAAGCTCCAGTCTTCTGCCTTTTCTTGGAAAGGTAGAAAAGAATGCTCAGGCTTCCACTTTGGGTTTCTGGCTGGCTCTCTATTTTCATACCTTGCTGCATCTGTAGGTCTTTTTGATGTGTAGCCATACTTTCTGAAATCATGATCCTCTGGATACCTGTATTGACATAAAAAAGTTTACATCTGCAATATACAGAAGTAAAACTTTTGATGTCTAGAATATTGAGCAGACTGGCCTTAAAATACAGCATGCAATGGCAAGGCAGCCTCATGTGAACTCATAAGAGGGACATGAAAGTTTAAAAGTAACATCCTTTAAAAACATTCTTGAGCATACCTTTAACCCTAGTGCTCCAGAGACAAAGGTAAACATATATCTACAGAGTAAGTTCCAAGATAGCCATGGTTACCAAGGAAAATCCTCTCTCGAAAACAACCACCCACAACCAACCAACTAAACAAACAAACAAACAAAAATACATTCTAGCTATCCACATGAATTACTCAAAAAAGAAATTATTTTATCTTTTGAGATAAAAATTATGATATTCAATATAAAAGTAACAGATGTTTTTACTGGAGACTTTATGCCAAATTCCCCAAGCTTAATGATTTCCTGTACCTCTTCTGAAAAGGGTTCCTTGTGTCAAAGTCTTCTAAGCCTCTTCTGGGTGACTGAGGGAAGCTTCCTTCTGGTACCCTTTGGTGTCTCAATTCATCTTCATGCCATGTCTCTTTAAATCTAAAGGAATCTGCCAGTGACATCTGAGGTGGCATCCCCAGTAACATCTGAGGTGGCTTCCCTCCTCTCCCATTTCCTCTACCTCTGTGCTCATCAGTATATCTTCCTTGCACTGTAGGAATATAACAATCCCTTTCATGCTCCATGTACGCTGGTGCATTTTCTGTGTATGTGGGCATATACTGAGATCTTCTGTCATCATCTCCTCTTCCAGGAAAATATTCTTGGTGAGGCTTATATGTATCAAATTTTTCAACAGGTTTTACATTTGGGGAAGGTGATATATTTTCATAAGACCGATAATAGGAATTCACACGAGGGGGAATCCTTGGTTTATTTTGTCCATGTTTCTCATCATCCATTCTCCAAGTAAAGGGTCTTTGTGGATCATTTCTATATTCAGGGTCATAGTGCCCATGGAAATGTCTTTCCTCGTGGTATTCAAAATTTCTAGATTGTGGTGATAATGACCTATGTAAACAAGCATAAAGAAATTTAATTCACTTTGAGACAATTAACTGTTTTAGCATGATCTACCTAAAATACTGCCCTTTCCTAGATTTCTACTACTTACTATCTCACTCAAGGTAAACCTAGGAATTTGTTTTATATGTACTTAGAATTGTATATTGGTGTGAGGGAGATGGGTTAATGAATTTTTGACCTACCTGACAACCATCCTCTTGTCATTCTATCTGATGTATAACACATCAAAGTGGGTTAAATATACATGTGATATTAGAGGAGGACCAGATCATGTAGAAAGCATAATTTTTTCTTTTGAGAGACTAATGATAGCAAGTTCTAGCAAAAGTAGATGTAGTACCTTCAAAGGGCCAATCAAGAAAAGCTTACATCATGTTCAACAGCTAACTGAGAAACAAGAATGAATGAAGAAAAAATATGCAGAAGGGGAGGGAGATGGTCTGGGGGGAGCAGCTACTATGCCTATCCCTCCATAAATACTTCTAACATAAACTGTCGTTCTTTCCAAAATCTCAACCCTTACATATCAACAGAAATATGTGTTGAAATAACTTAGAATGCTGGTCAAAATATGTTTTAATGTAACTATAATGCTTTCTAGGAGATAGTATTATGGCTCTTCTGTATCTGTCTTTTTTTTTTTTTTTTTTTTTTGGTTCTTTTTTCGGAGTTGGGACCAAACCCAGGCCTTGCGCTTTCCTAGGCAAGCGCCTACCACTGAGAAAACCCAACCCCTGTCTTTTCTGTTACCTTGATATTGCAAACATATAGACTTGTATTCCTACTAAGAAGACTCCATTCATGGAAAAAATCTCTAAGTCACTCAGCCTTAAAAATAAGAAAGGGACTGGTATGGTGTCTACACCTTTAATCCTGGTACTTGGAGGCACAGGTGGGCACTAGCCCCGTCTATATACTAAGTACTAGGTCAGCCAGTGAAACCCTGTCTCAAAGCCAAAAAAAAAAAAAAAAAAAAAACTAGGAAAGAAGCTTACTTGCATCCAAGTAAGAACCCCCATGTGACTCGTCCAATTTTTCATCTCCTCCTTTAGGGTTTAATGACTCCAAATCAGTAAGAAAGGAACATCATGGCCATTTTAGAATTTACCTGCTTTAAGAAGCTTCAAAAGAATTGGGACAATCACAAATGAATCTTTTTTTTCTAATGACAAATCTGTGTCTTCCACACAGGAAAGGAAACACATCAATCTTCTCTAGTACCCATTAGGACATTTACATCACATTTGACAATATTGTCGTGCAGAGTCACCAAGCTAGACATACTGGTAAATGTTACTTATCAGAAGCAGAAACTCTGCCATCGAGATGGCTATACCTCATCCCAAGTGAGAAAATAACTAGAGTCTCTTAGGAATTCCTGAAGATATCATCTCTTTTCACTGCTAAACAAACAATGTGAGAGGCAGAGGCAGAAGTCTTCCAGGCAGAATGAAATATTCAAGATTTAACTTTAGCCTTTAATTCACATTTAAAACTGCCAATATTGTTTTATGTCTTATTATATAGTACTCACTTCTAGAAAAAGTTGTTATAATGGTTGTTAACATTTCCAGTTCTCCTAAAGGTTAGGAGACAATTCTCTAGTCTCTAGAGTTTTGCATGCCTTATTGAGTGGAGGCACTGGCAACTTTTATTCCCCAGGAAACAGCCTTGGAAACAGAGATCAGGTCTCCCTCATGGATAGAGGGCTTATTTGTTTGCTGCCCATGATAATAAGATAGTGCTTACTCTAAGTGACTCAAGTTCCTCAGGTGTGTCATAACCCCAGAACCTGTGACAAATTTGCATCATCTGACCAGACAGCCAGCCACTCTGGAGCATTGGCCCTCAGGGGTTCTTAGAAGGTAGAGAGAATGTCTCTAACATGGCAGTGCCTTGTGGCAAACTAGTATATTGACTTCTAAGTAGAAACAAAATACCAAACTCCTTGTAGTTCTTAACAAAAAACCCTGGATAAGTAAGTAATTAGAAAACCAGGCATGAAGCATTGGCAGAGTCCTGTGGCCATTACTCTAATGGTCATACTAAAAGAAAAATAAAATAAAACACACTCTGTGTTATCTTCCTTGTTATATAGGCTTTCTGTCTTTATATTCTCTTTTCTTTTTGAAACTTCTCTGCCCAATTCAACATCATTTTGTGACATTTATAAAATGAAAACTAAATTACTGACTGATGATTCACTCTATAATCGGAACAAGCTATATTAACATAAAAATCATGGTTTATCTTTCCTGTATATAATAATGGCCTTTTATGTCAGTCTGAAACTTACTGGTTGTAAAGCAGAATTAATTATCTCCCTAGAGAGATACAGAGTGCTTTGCCCCTGTCAGAAGCACAGTACTTTCCCCACTGTATCAGAGTTGCCTACTCTCCCACAGTAGGTCTGCCAGTCTGTGTGCTTGCTGAGGCCATGGAAGATGGCATATGCACCCTTGTAGTCGCAGAACTGGGCTGTATGTAATGTACAATAAACTGGTTGAACTATTCCAATCTGACTTTGTATATACTATAGTACTAATACCACCTACCAGAAAAAAACAAATGAGAGTTGAACTACAATTGAGCTATTCAAAACCACCAGTTTGCCAAGAAGATAGGAAATACTTTATTTTCCGACTAAATTTCTTGAAAAAAATTAAACAAGATATGCACTAAAAAGTTGCAAACCTCTTAATAGCTTAAAATAAGGCACCTCAAAGATATTTTTCATTCTGGGTGTGGTCACTGCACTCCTTTTTATTATAAAGTAATTCTAGCCCCAATTAAACAAATTCATCAGCTTCCCCAAATCTATAATTACTACCTTTACCATGATTAATCGCCTACTCTGCACAGCCAGGTCCAGTGAGCTTATTAAAATAGAAGCTTGAGCAGTAACAGTAATTTCTCTAAATCCAAGTTAACTGTGCAAAAGCATGGAGCTCCTCACCTCTGTTTCCACCTGGGGGATCTGGACCGTGACCGTGCCATCCTTTAGCCACCTGATCCACTTTTTACACTGCAAAAAAAAAAAAAATACAGAATTAGCAAGTTTGGTTTTTTATTTTAAAAAAAAAAGCCTTCAGAGTACTCTAAAACCTGGTGACTGCCAAGAGAAAGCTGCTTAATTCTTCTGAGCATCTATTTCCCATCTACAAAATAGAGATTAAAACACCCACCTTTACTATTTTTACTTAACATAAGGTCCAAATCAAGTCTATTCCTTCTCTTTTTATTAAAATAAACTGTAAGGCTGGACAATGGTAGTGCACACCTTTGATCCCAGTACTTGGTAGGCAGAGGCAGGTAGATCTCTGTGAGTTCAAGGACAGCCTCATCTACAGAGTGAGTTCTAGGACTGCCAGGGCTATGCTGTGAAACCCTGTCTTGAAAGAAAACCAAAAAAAAAAACAAAACAAAAAAAAAAACAAAACAAAGAACAAAAAACCCACAAAACAAACACAAAACAATCCCTTAAAAATGTAAACACATAGCTGGGCATGATAGCATAATCTTAGTACTTGGGAAGCTGAGACAAGAGGGATCATGATTTTGAAACCAGCCTGGGCTACGTATCAAATTTGAGGCCAGCTTGTGTTACACAGTAATACCCTACTTCTGAAAAGGGTAAAAGACATGGTTAGACCATTTTGAGATGTGCTACAGATATAAAACGTATCAGCTTTCAAAGACTTGACCCAAATAAAAGAATGTAAAATACTTCATCAATATATTTTACTGCTGACATTATATTAAAATGATTACTTTTACTATACTGTATATACTGTATTAAATATATTGTTAAAATATTTTCAAAACTTAAAAAAATGGCAGGAAATAGAGGCAGGCAGATCACGAGTTCAAGAGCATCCTATACCACATCTACATGACAAGTTCAAAGCTAATCTGGGATGCATAAGACTATTTTAAAGCAAAATAATGTAGTTTACTTCTCTGTTGCTGTGATAAAACACTAACCAAAAGCAACTGTGGAGATAAGAGTTTATTTAAGCTTACAGGTTAAAGTGTACTGAGGGAAAGCTGAGGAGGTGCTACAAAATGAACCTGGAGGCACGATAGAAGCAGAAACAAACCATCACCAAACGCTGCTTACTGGCTTGCTCCAAGGCTCACATTCAGATTCTCCCCTTTTGGATTTATTTTCCATTCTTATTTTTAGTGACAAAGTCTCACTAAACAGCCCTAGTGCTCACTACTTAGACCAGGCTGTTCTTGAACTTACAGAGATCAACTTGCCTCTGCCCCACTAAGTGTTAGGATCAAACACACCCAGTATGTTTGCCAATTTTTGGATTTTTGTTTATAACCCTAGGCTACTTCTGAGATATGTACATACCTCTAGTTTTGCTATCACACCAATACTAAAAAATAAAACAGTATATACATAAACAAACAACAACAAGAAAAAAAAAACAGGAAAACAACTACTACTCCAGACTGACATCTTTGCAGCTGTGAAAAGCCCATCTTACCCCGGTGAACATTTTATGGTCTATAAATCTATAAATTGTGCTATCCACCCAACTTGTCCCAAAATTCCCTTTCTGCAACATTTTCGAGGCAGGTGTATCTGAGTAGTTGAGGTAGTGAGGCTTCTACTCTCTACTGCCACCACTACTATCTTTTATACTTGCCTGTTTTGGTTTGTGGGACTTTCTTTATTCTTTTGTGTTCTGGCCAGGGACCTATCCAGTATTTAATATATGACTTAGTTGTACAAATTCATTCTTAAGTGAAAGAGCTTTCCTAAGAGAACATTACCTTAAGAGACTGATATACACCCCCTCATATACACCATGTCCTAAGGCATTCTGTGCCCTCTCTGTCCCATAAAGAAACCTGTTTAGGTAAGTGATTCTGGAGTAACACTGAGATTTGTTTGTTAGCCTGGATTTAAGCATCAATTTCATTTTTGTGTATATGGGTGTGGAATGAGTCAGCCTGACCTCAAGTGTCTTCTTCTCTTGCTTTCTACAATAAGGTCTTTAACTGCCCTGGAGTGCACCATTTCATTCTAACCTGACTAGCATCTAGCTGTTGAATCCAGATTTTGCTATCTTCCCTGGATTTCTGCTTTTTCTTAGACATGTATCATTATATCTGGCTTTTATGTAGCTGGCTGAGGGTCTGAACTCAGTAATAATAAGCAAGCACTTCACTCTAAGCCTAATTAATCAGTAGATCTTCAGATACAAAATATAGTCTCTTCCTCAGTCCTCTTCACCATTCACTTACAACTTGTACTCTTCCTGCCTATCATCTCTGCCATTATCTACAACTCTAACCCCTTTTTGGTCTCTACCACTGACCAGCATTCTTATTTCACTTCTTTGACTTGTGAGGAAGACATGAGAATTGTCACTCAGCCACTCACCAAGGCTTCTTGTAAAATTGTGAGATTTTACATAGGTAGATGAAGAAGTTGTTAGATTATCTTTAAGCCATTCTCGACTGCCCAGGAATCGAGTCAAACTTTCCTTCCCTTCTTCATGGACAAAAACCCCTAACCCTATGGTATAACTTTGATCTCTTTAAGAGTTGTAAATTAAATCCGAAGACACTGGCTATATAGCCTACTCATCCTCACAGAAGGCCACTGGAGTTATAGGGAATATACAAAGGTGGACAAACTACAAATCCCTCTAAGGAACCCAAAGCCTGAGGGAGATAACCTCCAAGTCTTTCCACGAATTAATCCAACTATCACTCCCTCTGATCTTCTATTCTCTACTTAAGACAGACTTGCTCAGAATGAACAGTGAGCTATCACAGGTTAAGAAATAAGGGGCCCTGAGACCTGACTCCCCTTACTATCTTCACTAACCTACAGGTTACAGGCTACTCCTAGATAGCTGTTTGGTAAAAATAATGTTAAGTAGGGCAGATATACAGCAATTCTGGGTGCATACCCTGCTCCACTGGTTCCTTCTCTAAACCCTAGTCATTTCCCACAGCACTTTAGGGGACCAGATGCCTTTTATATTTCAAACTAAAATAACAAGGTTAACATAGAAAGACTGTTGACTCTATCTTCGGTTCTTTCTTCCTTTCTTGCTTATACTAAGATAGTCTCCTGATTCAAGGTCATTTTGAAGTTTTCATACCTTGGTCAACTATTCCTGAAATGTTAACATTCTATAACTTAAACTCATGAGACTAAGTTTTAAATAAATGTATAAAGAACCTTTTAATATTTAAAACCCAAGCAACAATAAAGTCTAAAGACTTGTACCAAGTAAGAATCCTGTGATCTGGAGCTGGAGAGATGGCTCAGTGGATAAGAACACTGGCTGCTCTTCCAGAGGTCCTGAGTTGGGGGTTGGGGATTTGGCTCAGTGGTAGAACGCTTGCCTAGCAAGTGCAAGGCCCTGGGTTCGGTCCCAAGCTCCGGGGAAAAAAAAAAAAGAAAAGAAAAAAACAGAGGTCCTGAGTTCAATTCCCAGCAACCACATGGTGGCTCACAATCATCTGTAATAGGATCCAAGGCCCTCTTCTGATCTGTCTGAAAACAGTTATAGTATACCAACATAAAGTAAATAAATCTGTAAAAAAAAAAAACATGTGGTCTAACAATGTGTGGACAAGTAATCTTAGTTTGCTTCATTATATCATATATATAATTTGTATGCAACTCCTTTTTAGTAATCTGACAAACTTACTGTGTTGCTCTGTCTCATGACTAGATCTTCGTTTACTGATTATTTTGTTAAATTTAGAAAGAAAACAATATAGAAGGGAACTGGTATGAGAAAGAAAAAAATCTGAAAGTTATGACCATGTATTTTTACCAAGGAAAACAAAAACACAGACAGAGGTTGGAAAGATAGCTCCGTGGTATACATCTATAATCCCAGTGCTAAGGAAATAGACATAGGCAGGCCACTAGCCTACTTGGCACAGTCCAAGCCCTTGAGAAACCACCTCAAAAACAAATGAGACTGAGGAGGAATAGCTGAATGTTTGCTGAGCAGCCGGGAAGATTTGTGTTCAAAGTTCAGTGAAAGATCCTGTCACAAAAAATAAGGTAGAGTAACTCATCATGTGGCTCCCACATGTACATATGTGCACATGTAACCTACGTATACACATGTACATACACAAAATAAAGAATATTTTAGGGTAAGATTTTATAGCAGGCATAGTCATATACAACTTTAATCTCAGCTCTTGGAAAGGAGGGCAAAGACAGAGTACAAGGCTAGCCTGGTCACAGAGTGAGTCCCAAAACAGCCAGGGCTACACAGAGAAACCCTTCCTTGAAAACCAGTATCAAAAAAGAAAAAATTTATAAAATTTATATGGTAAATAAGATTTGGTCCTAGCTTAAAAAGCACAGTAACAAAAAAAAAAAAACAAAAAACAAAAACAAACAAACAAACAAACAAAAAACACTATTTTTTTCCCAAAATAGAAAAGGAAAAGTGACCAAAAAGTTTAAGACTGTCACAAAGGGTCTAAGTTAAGTTAGCAAAAGCTTTCTAGGGAGGTAACTATAGTTCAGAATCATTCAGTCTATACACGACAAACTTGGTAATGAGAAGACTCAGTTGGCTTCTTGCTTTTATGAGAAAAAGTTCTTGAACCATGGCATCAAGTGAGCTACTCAAATACTTGGCTCAGTTTTGCCATACAGTAAAAGTACACTGGGGTTGGGGATTTAGCTCAGTGGTAGAGTGCTTGCCTAGCAAGCGCAAGGCCCTGGGTTCGGTCCCCAGCTCCGAAAAAAAAAATAGAAAAGTACACTATACTTTTTAATAGAAATGGACAGAAGTATGGGTTGGGTTCAAGTTTCTTCACAAAAACTTCAAAGTCTATTGCAAGGAAAACCAAAATTGATAAAATAAAGTTCCATGTTTAAGTTTAGAGACCAGGGTTTTGCAAAGGGATAAAACAGCTGACAAAGATTTCTGACATGATTAATTTACTATCTAATTAAATAAGCATAACTGAGAAAAAGGAAAAAAGTTTTCTGAAGGATACACTTAAATATAGTATGTTTATAATTCAAGGCTGTTAAAGTTTTCAAGTTCAGGGGCTGGAGAGATATAGTTCAGTGATTAAGAACACTGTATGCTCCTTTAGCAGAGCTGAGTTCAATTACCAACACCCACATAGATACAATCCTCTTTACCTTTAGTTCTAGGCAACCAGACACCCTCTTCTGGCTTCATCCAGCACTGTGCAAGTGGTGCATAGACACATACATAGGCAAAACATGCATACACATAAAAAATGATTAAAATTTTCTAAAAGTTAAAATTCTTAGGGTTAAAATTCACTGCAGCTGTACAAAAATAGAACCAGGAATGAAAATCATTAATGTTTTAAGATGTTAATCTGGTCTTAATCTTTAGATCTGGCTTAAAAAGTTCTATATATGTATATATATATGTGAAGACCAGAGGTCAACCTCAGGCATCATTTTACAGGATGTGCCCCCTTTACTACCTCTTCATTTTAGTGATCTTGTCGTTAAGTGAATTATTTAATTATTTTCTGACATTTATTGCCTTCTCTGCTGTATCAGAGAATAGTGGTTCTCAACCTTCTTGGTGCTGTGATACTTTAATATGGTTCCTCATGCTGTGATGACCCACAATCATAAAATTATTCTATTGTTGCGGTAACATTATAATAAGACTTTCTTTTTACCCACACTAGATCCAGCACCCTAGTGCCCCATGACATCTGTTAGATATTTTCATCTCAGGCAGCAAAGCGTCTCATCCGATTTGCTCCATCCCATATCATACTGCCGATGGCTACTCTCTGAGCCTGGCAACAATCTCTCTACCCATCTAGTTCCCAAGGCGGTTGTCACTATGCCAGACATACACATCCCAATTCCGAGGCGGTCCGGTGTGTCCAGCCACCACACACTCTCTCGAACTCAATTAAATCGCCACATGAAAGAACACACAACACAATAACCTCTGATTCAATTGATGAGATATAATTTGCTCATCTAGACAAACAAAGCCCTGTACACATCTATCCCTTAAGAATAATCATAACAACCTGTAAATGTACAGAGAGGAATCTTAACATCAGCCTCCATGTTCTCTGGGCTGCTTCTCCTCTCTCGCTCTAGTCTAAAACTTTTCTCCCACCCATCCTTCCTTCTCGTCCAATGACAAGCCTTGTTCTAATCTAGTACCTGCCTTCACCTGCATAATGACATCATCCTACATTTCCATTGCTACTTTATAACTAATTTTGTTAGTTATGAATTGTAATCTAATTATCTGATCTGCAGGTTAGCTGATATATGCAATCCCTATGGGGTTTTAACACACAAGTTAAGAATCACTGTCATAGGAAGTGCTTTAGAAGGAGAAAGGGGAAGGGAGAACCTTTTAAGGTTGGCTTTAAATCTGACTTTTCGAAAAATACATCTGCCCCTTAGATTCACCTGAGCTTGTGGAATAGCAGTTCTATTATGGAATTGTGGTATTGCCACAACAGCCCAGGCCTTTAACCAAAGCACTTAGGAGGCTAGGGCAGGCATTTCTCCATGAGTTTGAGGCCAGATTGATTTATAAAGGAGTTCCAGGCCAGTCAGGGATAGCCGGTCACAAAACCAAATGAAAAAATAAAAATAGGGGTTGGGGACTTAGCTCAGTGGTAGAGCGCTTGCCTAGCAAGCGCAAGGCCCTGGGTTCCGTCCCCAGCTCTGAAAAAAAAAACAAAAACAAAAAACAAAAAACCTGTAAAAATAAAAATAAAAAATGGTGCCATATATATGCCTTTAATCCTAACACTCTGAAGGCAGAGGCAAGATTACTCTTTATTTGAAGGCCACCCTGCTCTAAATAGTGCATTTAGGGCTGACAAAAAGCTACAAAAATCAAACCCTGTCACGAAAAACTCTAAATTAAAAGTAAATATAGAACTGGTCATTCTTCCCTATGTGCAGCCAATCACTTGTCTTGGACGTAGTATTAAACTAGCTTAAATACAAGCAAAATTTAATTCTGGGAACCCTGCAACTGGAGTTCGCAGAGGAGATGAGTATACGTGACTCTTCTGCAGTAAGAAACCTTATATTTCCCAAACCACCATAGGTGCAGGAGAGGGGAAGATGGGGCAGACCCGGCTGCACAGCTTCTCTTAAGTACTCATTTGGACTATAAATGCCACATAGAGCACTGCGCAGGCGCAAACATAACTACAAACTGTCCGCTGCTGCCTTTACTCCACCACAACCCAGGTGCTGAGACCACTTCCCAGTGGCCACCAAGGGGAATGGGGAACACCCTGAATTGGGAGGGGAAAAAAAATCACAGAAAGGAATGTGATAGAGGGAAGAAAGCAGGTGAAAAGGAATCAAAATCAAGCCTTACCCTTCTTTCTGGAGATGTGAGTTTTCAACCCCTACCCGTATAGCACAACAATGGAAAAAACAAAAACCTTAAGAAGTGGGGGGGGGGACAAATAAGGGGCTCTTGAACAGCAGAAGTTAGAACAGCTTATATCTCCCGCTCTGTGGGAGTCCAGTCTCCTCCAACCTTCAGTTGTTTGTGCACTCCTCCCCCACCTTTCTTTTTGCCACTTTGTTTCTTTTTGGGACCTGGAGATTGCAGGAGGCTGGCTCATGGGCCCCAGAAACCACCTGTCAGTCTGCCTTAGCCCAGCAAGAAAATAATGTAAGTGTATCCCCTTCCCCAACCCTAGCAGAGGTGGCAGTGGTGGCAGAGTCAGTGGCAACAGCAGTGGAAGTGGTGGGGGCTGAGGCACCACCAACGATGACAGGACCTACAACAGCAGCAGCAAGATGATTTAGTAGTTAATATCTCTGGCTGCTCTTGCAATAGGCCTTTGTTTGATTTCTAGCTTTAACTCCAGTTCCAGGGGTACAACTTCTGGCACCTAGGCATGTTTACATAACCATCCATGCATACACATAAAATAAGTCTTCAATAATTTAAAAGGAGAAAACCTAAGAATGTATATTTATAACAAGCAAAGCAAAACCGAGCCAAATTAATCCAAATGCTTCACTATAAGTGAAATATTAAATTCAGTGGTGGCACTCAGGAGGAAGAGACAGATTGAGGATCTCTGTGAGTTACAGACCAACATGGACAAACTGAGTTCTTGGATAGTAAGAGAAAACCTGTCTCAAAAACAGTGAATAAATAAATAGAATGATTAAATATATGACACAATCCTTTTTTAAAATTTCTGGTCTCTTTTCCTCTCCTTACCTTAATAAGTAGTCCATATCAAACTCCTTGTTTTCCCTAATCTGGTCATGCTGGTCCTCCTATTTCAATGCCCTTGTCTCAGTTTGTCTGTGCTTTCCTGAGTTGTTTGACCGTCATTTCCAGTGTTCTTCCTTGAATTTCCTTTTTTAAAAATTCTGGATTTCTTTCTCCTTGGGGATTCTGGGTTTGTTCAGTAATTATTTCAACACATTTTTTTAATGTGGTAGTATTAAATAGGCAAAGTTTCTAAATAGTATATCCCAAACCCAAATTCAAGTAACCTATGCATATGATCAATTAGTAATTGGGAAATGCAAATAAAAACCCAACCATTTCATACCCATTAATTTTTTTTAAAAAGTGGTTATTATTTTAGTGAGTAGACACATGTTTGGCACAAAAGGAGCCCTAATACACTGCTAGAATATATCCATATATAAGTAGGTTGGAAGCAGCATGATAGTACCCAAAAATATTGAAAATGCCCATATCCAAATATTTACCAATTACACACACACACACACACACACACACACACACACACACACACACACACCTTGGAATGGAGACTCTCAAATTTTGGTGTACACTGAAATTACCTGGAAGGCTGGTTAACAGAGATCGATAGATCCTAACCCTGGTATTAAAGTACCACAAAAAGGAGGAATTGTTAGAATAGAAATATACATGCAGCATATAAAGTATAAAATATTTACTATCTGGCCTTCGCAGAAAAAGTTTATCCTATTTAAATGCCATTTCTTTTGCCAGCAATGTTGATTAAAAGGGTAAAAAAGGCTTTAAAAGAAATAAAATGACAGTAAAACCAATATGGTATTGAGTGAGATGTCAGAAAGATGATAAATGCAATTGTATTACTGCTTCAGAGTAAAACATAAAAGAGCAGAGCAGCGAATCATCTGTCTACCTCTGAACACAAACACCCAGATAGCAGGGTCATTTACTCCCAGGAGGATGCTGAAAAGAACACTGATACTAAAAGAAGACAGCCTTAGCAGAACACACCCTTATTCATCTGACAGACCAGACCGTAGCAACTCCCTTTCTCTTATAAAAACCCTCTCCCTATTCATCAGATTCTTCCCATAACCCTGCATAATTTTTCCATCTCTATTGAACCATATGGCCTTGGGGTTATCCTAGCTCTCCATGATAACCAAATTCTTCAAAAGGAATATATATGTATATGTGTAACAGCAATTAGAGAAAAAGAGGCCATGAATTTGAGAGCAAGAAGGGTACATGGGAGGAGTTGGGGGGAAAAAGGGAAGAGGGAAATGATGGAATTATAGTTTCAAAATACACACACACACACACACACACAACAAAGAAAAATAAAGGTAGCATTTTAAAAGCCTCATTGAAAGAAGAAAATGTAAACTAAGGAATTTATATCAGCCAATATATAATTACGACCCAAATGTCATGCACATGGACACACGTACACAAAAACAAAATGGATTCAAGAACTAAATACACAAAATTTACAACATGTATAAATAATCCTTATGACCTTGAATAGAGCAATAGTTTCTAAGATATGGCAATAAAAATACAAACAACAAAAGAAAAAATTAATTAGGATTCATCAAACTTGAAATGTTATGCTGTTAAGAATTCTAACAAGGGAAGCTAAGCTGCAGAAACAGGTCATGATCACCCAGAGGACGAGAGGCTCACTACCATTCTAGTGGCCAGGCTGCTGGGTACCAATCATGGAGCTACAGCAGCAATCATGTACATTGGATATGGGAGACTGACCCACTGAGGACCAAAGGACACAAGGGGCTGCAACATGCTGGTGCTGCAATAGCACGGGCCTGCTTGCCTGCCAGACTGAGGCCCAAGTCCAAAGGTGGAGGCCCTAAATTTCAGTACAGAAGACCCTCTCTTGCCTGGTTAGATGAGTTCATCATGCTGGACACAATTCATGGAGACTTGTCCATGTGGCCAATAAAGATGCACAGTATATTCACTCGAAATTGCTGAGATGAAGTATGTCCACAACAAAATTCAGAAGCTTGAGGCCTTCATGAAGATAACCCTGGCAACGTCAGGATGGAGGAGCAACTCATCAAAGTCTAGGCTGAGCTGGGAGGACCTTCCCCTGGGCATTCAGAATGTTCCTGTACACAATCAAGAGTTTATCCCCAACTGTGTGTACCTAGCAGGAGCCTACCCTTAAGCAGGCAGCCTAAAACAGCACTTTGGGCAGCAGAGTAAGAAGCTTCATCTCTGAGCCTACTTCCCTACTCATAAAAAGGACTCCAAGCCAGGCTCTGTCCTGAGTATTAAGTTAAAAAAAGATCTTATTAATAGGCTTGTACTATGTTAGAGCATGATATTGCAAAATACCAATTCTAATCTAAAAGCTGTTTGGTGGATGGCTAGAAAAGGCAAACGAATTAATTGATCTGTGTAATATGCAGGGCTGGCTTTTTATTTTGTTTTGTTTTGTTTTATTTTCAGACATTTCTCTGTGTAGTCCTAGAACTCACTCTGTAGAACAGGCTGGCTAAAAACTGACAGAAATCCACCTGCCTCTGCCTCCCAAATGCTGGAATTAAAAGCATGCACCACATTGCCCAGTTTAGAGCTATTATTTTTATGTTTGTTTGTCTTGTTTTTAACAACTGTGTTACCCTGTCAAGATTTATATATGAAAAAACCACCACCAAGAAAGTAAAAATACGGGGCTGGGGATTTAGCTCAGTGGTAGAGCGCTTACCTAGGAAGCGCAAGGCCCTGGGTTCGGTCCCCAGCTCAGAAAAAAAGAACCAAAAAAAAAAAAAAAAGAAAGTAAAAATACAAAATGTAAAACAAAGAAAAAAAACAAGTCTAGAGATAACCCAATGAATGAAGAATTTTTCTTTACAAATCATTTATCTTATAAAGAAATGCATGAATACTTGAGTGTCTATCACCTTGAATGTACTTAATTTCACCTGTATTATATAAAAAGAATACAATCAAACTTTTTAAATTAAAAAAGAGGATGAACAGACATTTCTCCAAAGTATAAAACTGACTAAAAAAAAAAGCACAGAAAACCACTAGTCATTGTGGAATGTAAATCAAAATTATAATAAATACTACCCCATGACAATGAAGATAGCTATAACTATAGCATTACATGATAACATGTGTTTTAAGGATGCAGTATTGTTACAATACTTACATGCTGCTGGTGGAAAGGTAGATGGTACAGTTAGCCATCTTAGAAAAGTCTAGCAGTTCCTCAATAAAGTCAAACATGTTGTTACCATGTGGCCCAACTATTATTGCATTTCAGGTATATCCAACCACAACAATGTTCACAGGAGCATTTATAATAGCCAAAAGCTAGAAACAATTCAAATGTACATTAAGATGAATGAAAAAATATGCCCCCCCCTTCTGCTCTCTTCCCACATGTTCCTGGCCAGCCTCTCTTTCTCTTTTTCTCCCCTTCTGTCCTTCTTCCCCTTTCCCCTTTCTGTCTTTACCCCTTTTCCAGGTCCTTACTCCCCTCCCTTCCCACAATAAACCTCCTTTTATACTAAAAAATAGGGGAGCACCCTCATAGAAGCAGGGGAAGGGGGGAGAGGGAGGTTTCAGAGGGGAAACCGGGAAAGGAGATAGCATTTAAAATGTAAATAAAATATCCAGTAAAAACATAAATTTCCCTATTTTAAATCATATGTTTGACTTAACAGAAAAAAGTCATACATATATAATAGAATATCTAACCATAAAATATGGAACAAATATTAATATATGCTACAACATAGATGAACCTAAAAGCAGTATGTTAAATGAGTGAAGTCAAAAGACAAAAGACCTCATATTGTATAATTTCATTTAATAGCTAGACTTGGTAAATCTACAGAAATGGAATGATGGCTAATGGCTTTAGTGGTTTTTTTTCTTTAGGTTTTTGAAACAGGGTTTACCATCAGGAAGACTGGCCTCATACTTCCTGTGTAGATGAAGATGCTGACCTTGAATTTCTGATCCTCCCTCCTTCTGTGGCCCAAGTCCTGGGATTCCAGGCATTTAACACCACACCTAACAGAGCTTTTTGGGTGAAGAACTGTGCTGGAATTAGACTTATGATAATGTTTGTACAATTGTACAAAAATACTAAATATACTTAACTGTACACTTAAGATGGGTGAATTATGCAAAAAGATTCCACACTAAATACAAATCGAGTATTTACAAATTCAAAGAATAAAAATTCTCCATGAAAGCCTCTGTAGCAAGAAACCACAGGAATAAGAGGGTGATCAGTAAGGAGCTCTGAAGAAAGGGGAGAGCAGAAGTGTAGAGAGCAGGCGTGGCTTATTCTCATTGTCACAAAGCGTTGTGTTCCATTATCACCATTCTTTAGTAAGGAAGAGCCATAAGCACACACAGAAACCCACTCTGCTCACTTTGGTTCCAGGAGGTAAAGTATTTAAAAAGTAAATACATTAGAAAGAGGCTAATACAAAGGTAGACCACTAAAACAAAAATACTAATGTTTTCACAGGCTGGGGACATAGCTCAGTAGGTAAATGTTCTTGCCATACAAGCACAAAGACTTGAGTTAGATTTCTAGAACCCATTTTTTAGGAGTCTACAAGCCTTTTTCTCTTCCACACACATGCTATGCCATGAACATGCATATATACACTAAATAAGTGTAAAATAGTATTTTAAACATTTTTTACTTTATGTGTTTGAGTGTGGGTCTGTATGTATGTTATGTATTGACTATTTGTACATGTAGTACCCACTAATGCCAAGAAAGATCATCAGATACCCTGGAACTGGAGTTTCAATATTTGTGAACAATCATGTGGGTGCTGAGAACTGAATCCAGGTTTTCTAAAGAGAAACAAGTGTTCTTAACTGTCAAGTCATCTATCTCTCCAGTCCTAAAGAGCTATTTATTTAAAAGCTAAAAAAAAGTAATACTGACAATGAAGCCAAATGTAGTTGCTTGCACCTATAATCCTGGCCCTTTGGAGGCTGGAAGCTGGAGGATATCTGTGAATTTGAGGCCAGACTTGGCTACACAGTTAGTCTGAAGTCAGACTGGGCTATAGTGTATATAGACACAAAGGCTAAACAATCAAATTCTCTAAAAACAGTGGCCAGTCAAAAATTCATTGTAGGAGGCTAAAGGAACAGCACCACCAATAAAGTCTTCGCCATGTAAGAAGACCTGAGTTCAGATCCCTATTACCTACATAGAAGCTAGCACAGCAGCACAACTATAACTCCTGGGCTGGAAAGGCATTTGCTGGCCAGCCAATCCAGCACTCTGTCTCAAAAATAAGGCACAGGACAATGAGCTAGATCAGCAGATAAAGACTTTTGGCACATAAGCCTGACAAACTGAGTTGATCTCTCAAATCCATGTAAAGGTAGAGAACTAACTCCACGAAGTTGTCTGACCTCTACATGTGTACCAGCACACATGCATGCATACCCTCCCACAAGTCTAATAATAAATAAACATTTAAAAATAAGATAGACAACAATCAAGGAAGACACTTGATATCAAACCTCTGGTCTTAACATATATCAGTGACATGAATAAAAACACCTCTCCCTCTCCCTCTCTCTCTCTCACTGTGGTAAGTATATTTATCAGTAAAAATTAAAGAATATATATGTGATGTATGTGTTCAGTTACAAGATTAAAAAATTAACAAAGGAAGAAGGCCCAGGATACCACTTAATTAGTACAGCGTCTGCCTAGCATTCACAAAGCCATAAGTTCAGTCCCTAGCACCATATAAAACAGTGTTTTTCAACCTGAGTCACAACCTCTTTAGTGGTCTATGGACCTTTTCACAGGGATCCCCTAAGACCATCAGAAAACACAAATATTTGCATTATGTTTCCTAACAGTTGCAAAATTACAGTTATGGAGTATCAAGGAAAGTAATTTTATGTTGGGGGGCTCACCACAACATGAGGAACTGTAGTAAAGGGTCACAGCATTAGGAAGGTTGAGACCCACTCACTGGTATAAACCAAGTGTGATATACACATGCCTGAAATTTCAATACTTAAGATATAGGGGCAGATGATCAAAAATCTAGGTCCAGGTAAAAGGACTATAAATTTGAGTCAAGATGATCTAAATAAGACCCTATCTCAAAAAAGAAATGAAAAAGGGAGCTATGTTCAATATACAATTTATATACTATGAAAAACAACTTAAAGTTCAAACTTGAGAGTATGAAAGAATGTGGTGTGAGACCAAAGAGTATCACAGCAGAGTTTTTGAAACAGTATTTTTTGTTTGTTTTTGTTGTTGTTATTTAAAGACAGGGTCTCACTCTATAGCTCTAGAACTCACTACACAGGACAGGATGGCCTCAAACTCAGAGAGAGATCTGCCTGTCTCTACTCATTAGTGCTAGAATTAAAGGCATGACTGACCCACTATACCCAGTATAACAAGGTCTTTTTTTTCGGAGCTGAGGACCGAACCCAGGGCCTTGCGCTTGCTAGGCAAGAGCTCTACCACTGAGCTAAATCCTCAACCCCTCAAGGTCTTATTAGTGTCTAGATTGGCCTCAAATTTCTGATTCTCAACCAGACTTTGTCCCACATACCTGTAATCCAAAAATGCACAAGAGCCTGAAGCAAATTTGAAAAATACAGTGACATCCTGCTCAAAAAACAAAAAAAAAAAACAAAAAACTGAGGGCCAGTGATTCAGATATATTGGTAAAGTGATTGCCTGATATGCAGGATATCCTGGGCTCAATTCACAGCACTTCAGAAACACACACCAGATTTTGCAATCTTTTGTCTCTACCTTTTGAGTTCTTGAAATACAAATCATGGCTTCACACATGCTAGAGTACTCTATCACCGCTACTCCATGCCTACACCCAGAATAGTTTTTCAAAAACTGGAACTTTTTAAAATGATATGTATGTCCGTGTGTGTGTGTGTGTGTATCCATGTGTGTGCAAGCACAAGAAGAGTGGAGAAATACATCTTTCTCAGCAGCTCTCTACATTCTTGTTAAAGACAGGAATCTTTCATACCACCTGAAGCTCACCGTTTCAGCTTAACTGAATGGATTGCAAGCCTCAGAAACTCTCCTGGCTGTTTTCTGAGAGCTGGGATTAGAGACAAATACTTTGGTGCTGGCTGTTTATTCAAGTACTAGAGATTTTAACCCCGGTTCTCATGATTTCACAGCAAGTACTTTACTGACTTTACTGACTGGGCCATTTTCTGCAGCTCCAGAAAAATTCACATTTTATTTTTTGTGCTTCAAGTTGCTTCTGTGCTCTAAAATTTTTACAGGAAAGTAAAACTTGCAGTAAGACAAAGTATGTGAAATGTACTTTTCATAAAGGTCTCATATGACCCTAAAAAGAAAGGTAAGACAAGCATTATAAATCATTGCTGAGGAAATCCCTTAGGAAAAGTTAAGTGATTTAGTCAAGGTAATCAGATATATTTTTAATTGAAAGAAGTCATAATTTCAAATCCCTTGTTCACTTAGAAAAACCCTCACTAACTTGTTTTACTTTTTAGAACACTGAGTAAATGAGAAGCTGAACTGCTATCATCAACCGAGGAAAATAAAGCAGGCACGACTGGCATATACCAAGCAATCCTAGCATCTAGGGCCCAGAGACAGGAAATCAGAAATTCAAGGCTATCCTTGGCTACAGTGAGTTCAAGGCCATCCTTTCTTTAAAGACTTTTTAAAAAAAAGGTGGGGTGGGGGTGGGGGATTTAACTCAGTGGTAGAGCGCTTGCCTACCAAGCGAAAGGCCCTGGGTTCGGTCCCCAGCTCCAAAAAAAGGAAAAAGGAAAAAAAAAAAAAAAAAAGAAAGCCTCAACTAAATGAACAAACCAACAAGGCTCATTATGAAAGTACAGCAAAGCCTTTTAAAGTTTTGGACCTGTTCACATCTAGGGGGGCAAAAAACGCTTAAACATGCCTAATCCCAAGTACTCGGGATGGAGAGTGGGTACAAAGTCCGAGGGCTGCCCAGCCTGACCAACAGAACAAGCTGAACACCAGCTTGCGTCGAGCGAGACACTATCTCTGTGGTGGAGTGCTTGCTTGGCATCCGGGAGGGCCTAGCTTTACAGGCTTACAAAAGAAAAAAAAATGGTCAAAAGGTAGCCTGACCAGGAGCCTCGCGGGCCCTATTTTCTCCTGGTAGTTTGTTTCAGGGAAGCAGCCACTCAAGGTGTAACTCGAAAAGCCCGAAAAAGGAAATATTTGTGGAGGGCTGAGTTTCTCTAGGGCGGTCCTGACCCGTGGCAGTTGACTAAATTCACAGAGGGAATAACATTGACGTTCGCGGGAAGATGCGGGCCCTGCAGCTAAAGCATCTCTCGCGGACAAAGCCCGGAGCTCCGCTCCCCAGGGCTCAGCGTCCTCGGGCTCAGTCTCGGGGCACCGCCCCCTCCCTGAATCCCTGGAGAGACTCCGCACGAGACTGGCACCTGCCCGACTCCGTGGGCGGAGAAAACTGAGGGGGGTGGGGTGGGCAGGTGCCCAGGCTAACGGCGGCTCGCGAAAGGCACGGGTGGGACAGCCTTGGAACCTGAGAGAAAAGCCAAGCGCGCGCCGGGGCCTGTGTTGCTAGGGCGGCAGCCTCAAAGGGAAGGCGCCGGCCCAGCGTGAGGGGAGAAGGGATACCGTACCCTGAAAAGCCAAGTCGGTCCGCCGCCCCTTTCCCGCCGCCCCTCCCGCCACCGTGAGAACAGCCACTCACGGGCGAAAGACACACCCTCCCTCCCTGGCAGGCCCGGGCTTCCTCACTCCGCCCGCTCCCCGGAGCGCTCACCCCTCAGGGAAGTTGTCACCATAGCCGTCGCTGTCGCCCAAGGCTCCGACACCACAGCGGCCGCCGCTCCCTCAAGGCCTAGCCCCTCCGCTCAGCTCCCGCCTCCTGCTCCAACAAGCACCCAGCTACCCCCGCGGGCCGAAGACCAGGAACCACTTCCTTCCGGAATGGTCTGTCCCACCCCCTCTGGCCCCCGCCCACAGTGTCCGCCTCCCCGCCAAACTTCAAGCTTTCAAGGAGAAGCCCTGGGTTGAGCCCCGCCCACACACTGCTCCAGCGGGCTCTTTTAGCGCCTTTGCTGGGCTGCGCCCGTGTGGCCCTGAGAGAGGCTGAATGCTTGGGAGTTTATCAGGCTAGAAGAAGGGAAGTACCAGATGGTACAAGTCCAGAGCTCTTTGGAGTTGAGGATCAAGGCCTAGAGATCAGCCCTCACTTGGTCCCCTGGGTCTTCCTGCCTTGTGTGCAGATAGACACACCAAGAGGCAGAGATAGGTATCCGCCAAGCATTTCTAGCTTTTTATGTAGCCCTCAAAGCCTATCCAGAATCTACACATCTGAGCCCGCTTCTCCTTGACCTCTGTTCCTACCTATTTAATTTCTAACCAACCCTCCAACTTTTCATCACTTCCCATAGCCTCAAATGAAACGGGAAACGGGAACTTTGGAGATATCCATATAGGTTAATGGTCCCAATAAATACTAACCCCTCTGTCTGCTCTCCTCTCTTTTATAATTTCTTCTTTTTTCTTCCTCCTTTCTCTCCTCTGTTCTTCCTATTTTCTGACTATAGGGCTCTGTTTGTATGTCCATGTGTACTTCCCGTGTGTGTTTCTGTGTGTGTGTGTGTGTGTGTGTGTGTGTGTGTGTGCGCGCGCGTTACCAGAGGGTAACCTTGGGTGTTGTTCCTTGAGGAGTACAGTCCACCTTTCTTTTAGTATGACAGGGTTTCTCACTGGTCTGAAACTTTTCCAAGTAGGCTGTTGACTGGCTAGCAAGTCCCCAGGATCTTCCTATCTCTGCATCCTCACTACTGGGGTTAACAAGTTCGTGCCACCACACCAGTCTTCTTTTGCACAAGTTCTGGGGCTCCGACTCAGGTCCTGATCCAGCAAACACTGTACTAATAAATCTATCTCCCTAAGATTGCCGCCCTCCCCCCAACCATTTATCACTCTGTCTCTGTCTATGGAACCCAGCACCATGCACTCAGTGTGCAAGCTCTGCTCCCAATCTGGTTACTTTCAAATTTTCTTTTCTCATATACTCTATAACGTCTCTAAGGGGATGTGTCCTCTTTTCCTTTGAAGTTTCCCCCACTGACAGGTTTAATACACATTTTATCCCTAGTAAAATAATCTCTCCCAGAGTTTCCTACTGCCTGGTAGAACTAAGCGTTAACCTCCCTTGTTACTGTCACCTCCTGACAGCATGGTGTTCCTTCTCCTCTTCCTGCCATTTACTAGCATCATCCCAAGGAATCCAGCCTGAATGAGTAAATCATTTTTCCTTAGACTCTTTAACCCAAATGACTTTTAAAGTTTCTGAAGGGGGGCATACAAGTGTGCATATATGTTGGGAGCAATGCCCTTGAAGCCCTCCATTGTTGATGTTATTATTATGGTTAGAATTAAGTATGACTGGGTTCATGGAAAATTCCCAGCCAGCTGCAGAAGACTAATACAAATCTGGTGGTCAGTATCAATAATAATATGATAAAGCTCTCTTGCTGAGAAGTACATCTTACATCAAGATACCTAATGTGATGACCTGTAACCTTTCTGAAAAACCAACATCCTGCTGACTAATAGATATGACAAACCTGTGACCTTTCTGACATCCTGTCAACATCAGCCGATTCCTGACCACACTTAATATTGTCCTTGGCTCATGAATGTTTTTACTTCCCTCCCTCTGTTACCCATGTTATGGTATAAATTCAGCCTTGGGGAAAAATAAAATTGTTGCCTTGATCAGACTCTTGTCTTAGCGTCCTTCTTCGCGTCTCTTGTCCCCCATTCTCTTCCAGGTACACTCTGCCCCCCGTCGTTGACATGTATATGCAGTCGAAGTGACAGGTAAATCTCAAGTACGGTTTCTCAGGAGCAGACTGCCTTCACTTTTCTTAGACAAGGTCTTTCACTGAGCCTCAATGTTTTGGCTAGTTGTATGCCAATTTGACATGAGCTACAGTCATGTGAAAGAAGGGAAACTCAATTGAGAAAAATACCTCCATGAGATACCTCCATGTAGACCATTTTCTTAATTAGTGGTCATTGTGGGTGGTGCCATCCCTCGACTGGTGGTCCTGGGTTCAGGCCCAAATCCAATACGGCTCCCTACATCTGGGAAAGCAGGTTGAGCAAGCCATGGAGAGCAAGCAAGTAAAGCAGTACCCCTCCACGGTCTCTGCATCGGCTCCTGCCTTCAGGTTCCTGCTCTGCAGGAGTTCCTTTTGTATCTTCCTTCAGTAATGGACTACAATGTGGAAGTGAAAAGAAAATGAGTCTTTTCCCCCTTAACTTGCTCTTTGGTCATGATGTTTCATGACAGCAATAGAAACCCTAACTAGAACACCAGAGCTCACCAATTAGTTTAAGTTGGCTAGCTGGCAAGCCCAGAGATCTTCTTGCCAGTCTGCATTGAAAAATTGGCACCTACCACACACAGCTTGTTTACTTGAATTTCAGGCATCAAACTCCAGTCCCCAGGCTTGTAGTGCAAGCACTTTACCAACTGTTCTATCTCTCCAGCCACCAAATAACCTTAACTTCTGCTATGCCCATCTATTCTCATGGTACTTGCTCTAGAAAATCTGCCAGTCATGTCCAAACCATCACCCTATGAGCCACCCATTCTGTAATAGCTTTGAATATATCTATATATACATTTTAAAAATCATAAATCTACTTAAAAGATATTTTGTGGTTCTTTTTTGTTGCTCAACTATGTGGTTCTCGAGCATGAACTTTATATATGACAATGCCATATTATGATGGCAAAAGTTAGGCAACACCTGACTGCTCTGTTTCTAAAATGATCCATTTTCAAATCTTATTATTTGGAGCTACAGTCCTCATCCTTGCTATATATTCTGAGCACACAGTCTTCACTGATCATAGAGCTCTCGCTTCCCATAAACTTTCTATTCAACTTAAACCCATATTTTGAACAACAGTTTCCTCTGAATTAAAACATTCTCTGCAGGAGGGAGGGAAAGAGGAGACACATATTAGTTGTGAACATATATATATATATTACTGTGAAATATATATTATATATTAGTTGTAAATACACACACACACACACACACACACACACACACACACACATATATATATGTCAAGTCAAGCTGCCTAGAGACAACTAGGCTGCCTAAGACGGTGTTTTCTGGCACCTGCTGAGTTGCCTACAAGCTTGCAGAGTTTCAGGGGTGCAGAATTCCTGGGCTGTAACCCACATTGGGGTGGATTTTTAGTGATAGAGCTGCTTCTGAGTCATCTATGTTCTTAAGGGTCACCCATACCCACACCTTTAGCAACCCCTGATAAAGTCCTTGTTTCTACCAAGTTGGACTTGGTTGAAATAACCACTTTGAGCCTGTTGAGGGTTCCTATGTAGGCCAAGCAGTGGTAATGAAATGGATGGTGAGAGAAAAGTCTCATAACACACACAAACACATATTCAACTACAAAAAAAGAATTTGTTAGATTAGGTCCCACAACTAGATGCTGGATAATCCAAACAATGACTGTCCCCTGCAGAAGCAAAAACCTGTTAGCTACTCAGTCCGAGAAAGCTGGACATCTCAGAACAAATGGCATCATGATTGCCTACAATCTTAGAGAGTATCTGTGGGAGTAGGTGTTGAGAAGCTGAAGACTAGAATCTGGTGGCCACCGAAGATGCCATGGCCACCTCCGCTGAATAAGTATAGAGCTTTCACACTCTGGATAGGCATCTTCCTTTCTCCACCTTTATTACATTTGAGCCCCAGGCCTATTTGGATGTTGCCACCCACACCCCGCTATATTCCCCATCAGTTGCTCTTCTACATGTCAATCATCTCTGACAACACCCCCACAGACACACCCAGAAGTGTGTGTCACTAGGCATCTCAGTATAGTCAGGTTGACAGTCAGATCATGACAAAACACATTTTAAGGTATCCACGATTCCACTATTCAACTGCCTTACAGGGAAAACAAATGACAGGAACTGGTTCTTCAACTTGAGTGTATATCAGACTCATACAGAGGCTCTTCTTGCTGAGCCCTACTTCCAGAGTTGCTCATAGGGGAACTTTACATTTGCTCATGTTTTTAATTTATTTATTCTTATTGTGGTGCAGGGAATTGAATCCAGAGCTTTGGGAATCTTAGGGAAGAGATCTACTGCTTAGCTATCCCCCTCAACCGCTGAGTAATATCTTTAAACACAAGCTTTAATATACAGTGCATGTGGATAGAGATGTAATATGGCACTAGAGTGGACTGTACTAATAGTTAGTGATGCAGAAACTCTTTGAAGAAAAAAACAACACCTGTAAGATCTCACATATGGTTGATTCCTTGAGTTTTGGTTCCAGGCAGAAGAACCAAAGCAGACCTTCAATGGCTATGTATGTATGCTAGTACATTGTTGGTATAAGTAACCCATTGAAATGCATGGATTGGTATTTTAGCATAACTTACTATACAAACTCCTTATACTCAGCATACTTGATATATGGTAACAGGTTTGTGATTTCATGGAGGACAAGGAAAGTAATAGGAAAGTTCAATGATAGCATATTTAAGTAGTATTCTTGGTATATATGTAGAGGCGATGTTCATATACACACAAAGAACTGTTGCTACGTGCAAATGGATTTGTTTTATTTTGAGACAAAGTCTCCTGTAGTCCAGGCTTGTCTCAAACTTGCTATGCAGCTGAGGATGACCACGAACTCCTCACAAATGCTGGATCACAGGGAAGAGCCATCATTCCCACCATCATATACAAATTCTTTACCTGCTTTCTCTGTGGAAATGAAAGACCCCTGGAGTGGGGAGACCCTCACTCAAGTCTCGGGATGACGCAACCCCCCAAGAACTCAAGTAAGACCATTCTTGCTGTAATTTACATGAGGTTTATTGATAGTGCACTGGGGTCGAGACTTGTATCCCATGTAGGGGCAGTAGATTTTGACACCCCAGTAGCTAAGAGAAGGGGAATTTAAAGGAACAAACCACAACCCAAGAGGGTAGGGAGGGCGTCATTGGAAAATGTGGAGAATACCAGTGAAAAATCACAAGGAGAAGCTTCCTGTTTCTCAAGATGGTTTAACTTTATGGTCTGCCAATTCCTGGGAGAAGCTTCCTGTTTCTCAAGATTGTTCTTTAAGGGGGTTGGGGATTTAGCTCAGTGGTAGAGCACTTGCCTAGCATGCACAAGGCCCTGGGTTCGGTCCTCAGCTCCGGAAAAAAAAAAGATGCTGTGTGGTTTAAGATTGTTCTTTAAGATTTTAATCTAACTTTATGATCAGCTAGTTCCTGGGAGAGAGTTGTTGAACTGGCTGGTGTAATCGCAGTTCCAGGGCCCAACCAGTTTCTTTTTTCTGCTCTAAACTTTTGTCTAGGGGGGCAACCTTAAAACTTCTACCTTTCAGAAATAGATAGACAATGGAGCCAAGTACCATCTGTTGTCTTGACAAAGGTCAGAGATGAGTCTAAAAATAATTCACACAGAACAGAGAAACATACATACACGCACATAATGACAAAATGCACACACAGTTAAAGAGAGAGAAAAACGTGTTTCTTTTTGTTGTTTTCAGTGTTTGTTTGAGACAGGGAATCTCTGTGTAACCTTGGCTGCCCTGCAACTAAGTATATAGAACAAGCTAGACTAGAATTAAGAGATCTTCCAAGGACCAGTCTTGGCTTGGAGAGAGGTTCTAGAGAGAAGGGGTGTTTGGAAGTTGGGAAAAGACACGACTGGAAGCCAAATCATGGGTACAAGCCCTAGGTTCTGCTGAGAGGGCTCTCCAGATTGTGTTTGTTCGCCTCTCTGTGTTCTCCTCCCTCTCTCTCCCTCCTCTCTCTCCCCCCTCCCTCTCTCTCCCTCTCTCTCTCTCACTCTCTCCCTCTCTCTCTCTCTCTCTCCTCTCTCTGTGTGTGTGTGTGTGTGTGTGTGTGTGTATAGGTGCGCATTACCACACATGCGTGCCTGTGTCTGTGTTCTGCTCCGCTCTAGACAGCAATTTCTTGCTAGTCTATAAACTCTGGCTCAGCTCTTGCTAGAGAAAAATTCGAAAGAAGTGCAAGTGCTTTTTGCTAGCTCATCTCATGCAGACCAAAAGCAGCTTTTATTTTTATATCAATTCAGTTATTTATTCAGGCTCCCTTTAGATTACCCTATGGATCAGGGTGCTGTGATTCTTTCTCTCTCTCTCTTTCTTTCTTTCTTTCTTTCTTTCTTTCTTTCTTTCTTTCTTTCTTTCTTTCTTTCTTTCTTTCTTTCCAATGTTGAGGACCGAACCCAGGGCTTGGAGCTTACTAGGCAAGCGCTCTACCACTGAGCGAAATCCCCAATCCCGCCCTGTGATTCTTAGGAGACAGCAAGCACACATTTTCTTTCAACATTGCAAAAGAACTCAGAGACCTGCCTGCCTCTGTTAAGCACAGATTCTAACTACCTGGGTGGGACCCTGCCCTGTAATTACCATTCCTACCACACCTGGGCCTGGGCTCAGCATCTCAGGCTGACCTTGAACTCAGGACTCTGCCTGCCTTTGTATCTTTCAGACAAGCTGGCTCGTGGTGGAGCTGCCTTTGTTCCTTCAGACTCATGAAGCCCCTCATAACTCACATTGCATCCTTCTATTTTGCATAGTTGAGAAATTTGATATACATATATTAAGCCCATGTTTTTTAGAGTTGCTTTCCCCAGTCTTAAGGGCTGTCCTGAAAGTCCCAGTGTTTACCTTTTTGCTGAGACATTAGCCACACCTTTGCCTCCTGGACTTGTGCTGCCTCTGATTATCATGGAATCATTAACATTAATGTCCGGGAGGACATTCCTCTAAGGAGGAATGTCAAATATGTACATTATTATACAAACAAGCCTTATGCCCATGGCAGCCATTGACACTTGGGGAGGACCACCACGACTGGCCTTGTCCCAGGGGCTGGAACCATGTCATTCAGTCAGCACCACATACTCATTTTGTCTAAGCTCCACCCCACAGTTACCTAACTCACTATAAAAGCTGCTTACCCCTTCTGCTCTCTTGCTCTGTCCTCTCACCCCTTCCCCCCTCTCTCTCCATTCCCTCCCCCCTCTCTCTACATGCTCATGGCCTGTCTCTACTCTCTCTGCCTTTCTCTGTCTCTACTACCCTCTCAACACCGCCCCCCCCGCCCTGAGTAAACTCTATTCTATATTGTACAGTCATGTGGCTGGTCCCTCAGGGGTAAGGGATGCCTCACCATGGGCCCACCAAGGCACGCCCTTCTTACTACACTTGACTACATATCCACCAAACATATTCCTTCTCCCTTACTTTTTCTAAACCACAACATTTGGTGCCGAGACTTGGATTTAGGAAATCTAAAGGTTTGCATGCCCCCCCTGCTACCACATGTATAGCCAACGCTCGATAGCCCAACCTTCTGAGAACTGGTAAGACCCCTCCCCCCACTGGTCAGTGTAAACATACCCATGGTCCCAGGGAAGAGTTCTTGAGTTCAGAGCTACCCCTGTGCTTGAGGATGGAGACATTCAGTTTTTTTCACTGACCCTTGTTCTAGGACATTTTCCCTTGGATGAGATTTTCCTCTCTCTTCCAAGATGGTTCCTTTTTTGCTGCTGAGAAATCCCAGGCCTGGTGAACTGCTCTCTGTCACTCAAGGCACCAGCCCAGAGCCTAGCACCCACACCATCATGTGACGATGAAGGACCCTAGTTCTTGCTGAAGCATAAGAGCTATTAAGAGGCTTGGCCTGGTAGAAAGTATGTAGGTTTTGAGAACCCTAAGGGCTTTCACCAGCTTTACACCCACTGCCTCGGGTCAAGATTAGGCAAAGTACCAGCTTCCCGCCTTGGGTCAAGGCTAGGCCAAGTTCCATTGATAGTCACCTGACCCTCTGGTCCCAGGTAGAGTTTGAATGCAGGTCATATGCTTGCTAGCCAATAGATTCAAAGGTCAATATGCTTAGCCAATAAGTTTAAAACTGTAACATTGCTGATGCAACCTGTAACCCTAAAAAGTATAAAAACTGCTTGTTCCAGGCATTTGGGGTCGCTTTCCAGTCACTCACCACGCGGGGGCTGATTAAGGTCAACCCCAATGCATTGAAAAATAAACCTCTCGCTTTTGCATCAAACTCCATTCTCCTGTCTCACTTGGGGGTCTCCTGTCTCGCCCACCTAGTCCGGGAAGGAAGACGCAACACCTTCGGATCCTTGTCAACAGCCTTTATTGCAGGACACCTTCATTGCTGATACTGGGACCTCAAGCAGCAAAAGTGCTCGCCTTATATACACAAACAGGCTGGGGCTATGCTAATTGTCTTTCAGGGATTGGTGGAGCAGGAATCACCCCACTATCACCCCTGCTACTTGTCCTCCAGGGATTGGCGGAGAATGAATCACCTCACTAGCATGGTACCGCCCCCTCATTAGCACATTACCGGCCAACTGACACCAGGTGCAAAACCTGCGCATGCGCAGTACTGTAGTTCACCACTGGAGGGCACCCTACAGTCTCCCAGTAGTTAAGACTTGATTTGAACCTTACAAGGACCTTGTGGTCCTGCCTGGCTGGCTGTCAGTCTCTATGGTTATTAATAGTATCCTCAGGACACTGGTAGGGGTAGTTAGTAACCCTATTCTCACCCAAAGAGTTGGTCTTCACTGCTTTGTCCCTACCTACTGAGATGTCGCTGTCTAGTTCACAGTATTCAGCAAGCAATATCTCTACATGGCCAGTAAACTGGCACTTTAAAACAACTCTCTTGCTAGTGATCCATAGCACAGGTTTCCCTCTTCCCCTCCCTCATTGTCTTGCCATTTGCTCTGCTCTGCCATTTCACCTGGTGAAAAGCAAGTCTGGTCCCACCCCTTCCTGGTGTCTCTGTCTGCTGAGATGTTGCTTTCCCTTGCGTGACCATCCACCACCCCTACACTTACACTCTATCTTGAGTGGGGCTCCTGTACTCTGCCAGCCAAGGTCGCCACCACCTCTGCCTGGCCGCTTGAGCTCTGATACAGCCCCGAAAAGCAGCTTTTGCCCTGCTCCCTTGTGCTTCCCTCACCTTGCTCAGGGCTCATGAACTGAGCTCGAGCCCTGCCACCGCAGGAAAAGTGGACACACAGCCCTGCCCCAGAGCTGCTTCTCCCACCCCAACCCCGACCCACTCCACCTGCCCCTGTTGCTGTCGCCACTGCCTTCTCTAGTCTCCGGAGCCTGCCCCGGACTGCTGCAGGCACACTTTTGTCTTCCACCGGCTTCTCCTGCCTCAGCCCTGCACCGCCCCTACCTTCTCAATTCTGCCCTGAGTCGAATTGCTAGGAGAACTTCAGGTGCTTCCTCTGCCACCCACCATGATAGGCAGGGTGGGCAGCACCGCCCACAGCTGGAATCACTGTGCTGGGGCTTCCAGATGCTAAGGGGAAGCCCCGCCCCACCTACTTGCTTCTGAGCCTCATGTGTGCAATGGCACCGCCCCTTGATACCCATCACTATTGCCACCACTGCCTTTCAGTGTGGCTGTGATCCCATGCTACCTGGGGCATGCATGCACACTGTTATTGTGGCTCCTCATGCTGCGTGACCAGAACTGCACATGGACGCCTGTCTCTCCCTAGCTCCACAGACTGGCTGTTCCCGTGGCCTGCCCACCCACTCAGTTCGTGTCATAGGTCTGAACCTGCCTGGTCACACTCACTTTCTGTCACCATGGTCACAGTCCCCCACTGTTGGCTCTCTATTTCTTTACATTCTGGTCCACACCAACTCTAAGCTAAATGTTTCTCTACTAATGCAAAATGTGTTTTTCTATAACATGCCAACCTGTCAAAGTCACTTAACAATTAAGATATTCCCTCCTATTCTGCATTAGTAAATTATGATTTTTGCTACCACTACTAAGCTATGTTTTATTTACTATATACATTCTCAAAAAAATTTAACAAACACAAGTTGTCTAATTCAAATTTGACCAATTGATACACCATTCAAACTTGTCAGAAGTCTACCAATTATTAATATACTTATGTCAGACAGAGACTCCTGGGGCATAACAGCTTATCCTGCAAAGGTCTCAGAAGATAATAGACATAGCTACAAGAGGCTACCTAGATTGTGGTATATATCTCTCCTGAGAGATATAGCCGGAATATGGCAAATACATAGGCGAATGCCAGCAGCAAACCACTGAACTGAGAACGGGACCCCCGTTGAAGGAATCAGAGAAAGAGCTGAAGGGGCTCGAGACCCCATATGAACAACAATGCCAACCAACCAGAGCTTCCAGGGACTAAGCCACTACCCAAAGACTATATGTGGACTGACCCTGGGCTCCAACTGCATAGGTAGCAATGAATAGCCTAGTAAGAGCACCAGTGGAAGGGGAAGCCCTTGGTCCTGCCAAGACTGTAACCCTAGTGAATGTGATTGTTGGGAGGAGGGTACACAGAAGGGGAGGGGTAGGAGTTGGGGGATGTTGGCATGGAAACCGAGAAAGGGAATAACATTTGAAATGTAAATAAGAAATACCCAATTTAATAAAGATGGGGGAAAAACACTGAAAAGCACCACCATTGCCCTGCCCAAGCTTGGTCTACAGTGTGGACAAAATGGAGAGCCAAATGCTTCATATTGCCTAAAGTCAAGGTGTGTCATTTCTCAATTCTCTGCATCTATTTCACAGAGAAAAAAAAGTCTCTGTATTCTAGACTTGAAAACCAGACTGACTCTGCCCAAGTTGCTATGGAGATCACAGGGAACTGTTTATCTAGTGGACTTTAGATGAACTCTGTCATTTTAATTAATACATGACTCCTATATTATAATTTATTCTTCTCAGATTTACAGCTAAGCTAACTATAGCTTGACAGACCTAGCTCCTTACCCTAAGGTAATCCATCACTATATTTGCTCATTAATAAATTCGTTAACTAGCTAAGACTGCCAGATTTCTTATAGACGTCACAATAAACACAAGTTCAGATGAACCTAAATCGGTTTCCAGCAACTAAATGCTTTATGCTTCCTCTTCTTGGTATGCCACTGTCCTAACATAAAGCATTCCACTATACTATCTAACTGTATAATCACAAATTCAACTTTTAAGTTTCCTTTGGTTGTCTCTTAACTAAATTTAAAGTGACATATATTCAGTCTCCTAGACAGAAGGAAAAAGCCCTTCTTGTTTCTTCTGTTCCACGAAAAGCTCATCTTAAAAACTGTTCATGTTAACTCCTGTTGTTATCTCTTTTGTAAACTTATAAGCTACAGTAAACCCACTCAGATCTACCTCTCATGGACCAAATAGACTCCATTCACATAAGTACATGTGCCTAAAGTTCCCACTTACTACCTATTCCAGGGGGTGGGACTTCTCTGGATTTCAAATGTACATCAAAGAAAAAATGTTTTCTCTCAAATGTACTTAATCCTATTCTCGTGTGTGTGTGTGTGTGTGTGTGTGTGTGTGTGTGTGTGTGTGTGTGTGTGTGTACGCGCACGCGTGCTTCAGCATCTTGTCAAGTCCAGATGCTTACTACAATGCAGGACAGCTCCAGAGAAGCAACCTCCAGATGTTTCTATCTTCTCTCACAGACACAGAAGCTTCTATTCTGTTCCTTCTGATCTATCCACAGCTGGTTCCACAGACCCTGGACAGCAAGGAAACAGTCAACTCTCATAAGACTGGGCGGGCCAACATCCCCATACCCACTTTCCTAGGTTTCCTAGAGACATCTCACCACAAAGCCAGCTAAAGACCACAGCGACCCTATTCCTGCTCCGCCATCACCTCTTTCTAATTTTTTCTTTTTTAATTAAACCCAAATGGGGGAATGTTAGTATTTTGTCCAAGCTCTGCCCCACCATTACCTGGTAATGGTGTGCTTGATTCACTATAAAAGGGGCTCCTTGCCCCTCTCCTCTTGCTCTTGCCTTCTTGCTCCTGCTGTCCTCTCACCCCTTCCCTCTTTGTCCCCATTCCCCTCACATGCTCTACTCCTGTCCTCTCTCTCTCCTTTTCTCTCTGTCTCTACCACCTTCAACCTCCCCTCCCCATACCCTGAATAAACTCTATTCTGTACTATGCAGTCATGTGGCTGGTTCCTTAGGTGAAAGGGATGCCTCAGCATGGGTCTGCCAAGGCACCCCCTTCCCTCACACCTCACTACGCCTCCATAGAACATATTCCCCCCTCTCTTTATCTTTTTATAAACACATCAACATCCACTTATAATTTAGTGTCACCTCTGTGCTATCTTCTTTTCTTTATTTATATGTACACATTGTAGCTGTCTGCAGACACACCAGAAGAGGGCATCGGATCCCATTACAGATGGTTGTGAGCCACCATGTGGTTGCTGGGAATTGAACTCAGGACCTCAGGAAGAGCAGTCAGTGCTCTTAACCGCTGAGCCATCTCTCCAGCCCTCTCCTTATCTTTTTTATAAAACACAACACACCAAGGCCATGCTGGACCCAGCATCTCCCTCTTTTTTGGTTTTGAGAGTGTGAACGCTGATAATGAGTGTCATTAATAAGTGCTCAACTTGCTTGATGAAGACTGGAAGGAGAAGCAAATCAAATAGGAATAAAACTGCGATTCTTACATTCATCAGCAAAGTCATCCAGGAAGAAGGAGGAAAAGAGGAAGAGGAGTGGAGGGAGAGGAAGAAGGAGGAAGTAGGAGGAGGAATAGGAAAAAGGAGGAGGAAGAGGAGGAGAAGAAGGAAGAGGAGGAGAAGGAGGAGGAGAAGGAGGAGGATGAGAAGAGGAGGAAGAGGAGGAGGAGGAAGTAGAGGAGGAGAAGGAGGAGGAGGAGGAGGAGGAGGGAGAGGAGGAGGAGGAGGAGGTGGAGGAGGAGGAGGAGGAGGAGGAAACTCTTGCTCAGCAGAGGCAAAACTGCAGACATCAATAGAAGTGGATTCCAGGGTGGGGAGGGAAAAAAGAAATGGATACCACTCTAGAATTACTAATATCCATGAACTTATGATGTAGGGAATCCATATCCAAAGCCAGATTCAAATTGTTCCAAAACCCCTTTAAATGAGACTGAATTTTAGACCAGTCATGTTCAGAGGTGTTGTATTGCAAGGGAATTATGCAAATCCAATGGAACAGTGAATGGCACTGTGATCCTGCTCACAATATATTTTAATTTGATTTCCCATAAATAAGACTGCTTCCTCTAAAGTATTAAGCCTATCCTGAAGTCCCCTGTCAATATTCTCCTGGATCATGAGTGAAATTGACACAGTTTTGGACAATTGATCGGCATGATGTGCTATGTGAATCTCTTTAACTAAGGATATAGTGGATAAGGCCAAACTAGAAATCATACTTATTGAGGCTGTGAACCCCAATATCAGGGTTACAATCAATCTTTTAGCCAAAGAAGCTCTATGCAAAGACTGTATAAGCAAATTTGGCTGAGAAAGGCAATCTCCCTGGAAAAAAAAAATGTGGCTGCATCATGGGTGAGACCTAGCCCAGAAAATACCAGGTTCTGGCTGTCTCTATTGATGCTGCATGCAGAGTGGGTCTCCACTGGCCATCTAGCTGCAGATGACTCAGAGCTTCTAGGACCTTTGTCCCATCAGGAGAGTTGGGAATCTTCTGCAGAGTCATCTGCAGAGCTTGACGACTGATCACGACTTCATTTTTCCAATAATAATCGGCCTGTGGAATAGCCACTACAGGGGGAGGAGGGGGGGTAATGCACATTTAAACCTGTAACAGTTTGATTGGCAGCACACTGGCGCTCCGTTGTTATAGGCCTAGAAAAGAGACAAGGATGTTAGAGAATTTTGGTCCTGGAAGGAATCCTTTAAATGAGAATTCACCTGTGTTGCATTAAGGAAAGCAAAAGGGGGGAATTGGGATATTTTATTCACATGCTAAAGGATGACAAACTAGCTGAGGAAGAAGATAGCATGTTAACTATGTATCTGGGATGGGAAGTAACAGCTTGTCTGTGAAAAAGAAACTGGCTTAAGTAGGTAGCATTATTTTATTAATTAAGGATTAAATAATGGTTAGTAAGTTACTCAGTTTGACCTGAGGAAGGTAAATTGGAGTGTATTCCTTGACGTCCGTAAGAATCTCTTTAAGTTTAAAAGAAAGATAAATCCCTTTCCTACAATGATGTAAGCTTTATTCACACCCTCTGTCCTTCATAACTTGGCGTCATCGGCCTCAATCACCTAAGACCCTCGAATATTTTCCCTCCAATATGATTTTCTGAAGCTCAAAAGAATTTTTAAACAAATGGAAATTTTTAAAAAGTTTTGGTTTAAAAGGCATGAACATTGTTTCAGCTGTTCCTGTTATGAGGGAAGAACAAACATTTAAACAGATTTTAGAAAAAGAAGCATGAAATGTCAGTTTGCGGTGAGCTTTGTTATTTCAAGTTCTCAGAAGCAAGATTTCACCCACTTTTCTCTGCCTGCTGGGCCCTTGCCTGAAGGATCTCACCTGTGTTTGGCCTAGGGAGAAGGAGGAATCCCGCTCGTCTGCCACAGCCTGCTCCAGCCTCTTGCTTCAGTGAGCTTTAGTGTCTGGGCTGGCAGGCCCCTCTTCACTGCATGTGTGTCCCCTTGTCTGTGTGTTACCACAGCTTGGTGGGTGGCAGTTTGTGCCACTCTCTGCAAACCCTGGAAGGTAGATCAGGAAAAGAAAAGGCAGACATGCCTGGTGGCACTCCGCTGGCGGGACCATAGGTGGCTCAATGGGCATAAGCGTGCCCTGTGGCCTTTTAGCCAAGGCCTCTATGAGGATCAAAGCCCATCTTTGGTATCTGTTGCATGACAGGATCTGTCAGTAGGCAAGCTCCCATTTGACTGAGCAAGTCTCTTCCCCAGGGTAGGAAGAGTAGAGGGTATCACATAAGGCTAGAAGACTCCTCTATTCTCCTCTTCTTCCCAGTGCAAAGTGGCTGTGCTTTGAGCAACATTAAAGGCATGACCCACACCACACAGTGTGGAGGGAGTAGATGTAGTGGGCCAATTTGCAGGCCAGTCTTTGCCAGTTATGCAAGAGATTTCTGCTCCGGTGTGTAAAAGGACTTTGATAACTTTCCCATGTATTGTTATCACCTTAAAAAGGCTTGTTTTTTTTCTTTAATTCTTCCACCCAAAACACTAGATTGCTTGAACCAAGGCTTCTCCCTCCTCTGGTTTGTATTGACTGACACCCTAACACAGAATGGCAACTACACTTGAGCAACCAACCCTCCATCCTGCAGGAATCTGTACTGTTGTTGTGGGCACCCGTAACATGATTTTTATTTCTCCTGTGTAGTCAGAATCCATAACTCCTGGAATTACATGTATCCCCCGTAAGGAGGTAGAGCTTCTAAGATTAGTCCCACCATGCCCATGGGCAAAAGACCATGTACCCCTGTGGGCATGGTCACTGGTGGAGAATAAGGGGTCCTGGGGTGGCCCAACATAGGGAGTTGACTGGCATCCTTGGTCGACTGGGACAGAACGACTGATGCTGGTGCCCATTATTTAAGGGGCCTGAGTCTAGGCTCTCTAAAAGATTCCCTACTGAGGAAAATTCCCTTTAATGGGGAGAGAATGGCATGCCATTTTTGGGCTATTTCGATCTACATTCTCTCTGCCAGTGGTAACCTTTCTGGCAGCAGAGCCATAATGTAGCTGGAGGGACAGCACCTGCTCAGCCCATAGCACTCTGCACTGGTCCATTTCCGCTTTGCCTAGGAGGGCATTGGCAGCTTCTGTGCTTGGGCTGTCCATAGTTGAAACAAAGGCTAGTGCTTGGATCTTTATTTTTAGGTCCCCCTTTTTGAAATGGGGAAAGTCCCTGGAAATCCACTGCCGTTGTCAGTTACTGTGCCAACGAGGGTATAAAGTCAGCACGGAGTCAGACAAAATTTGTAATATTTCCAGAATGCCATGCAGGCCTAAGCAGGTCTCTGTAGGCTTTATTAGCATTTTCATATGGTTATTGCCTCAACAAGACACCTGCTGCCTCTTCATTACAAATTATTTTTGTGACTGCATCTTTTAGACAGGCCATAAAATCAGCATAAGGTTCTTCTCCACCTTATGTTTGAATGTCTGCCAAAGCCAAGATTTGTGACCCAGAAGAGGGTAACTTTCTCCAGGTTGATTTGAGATAGCCAAATTTTCTTTTCATATTCTTTTTTTTTTTCTTTTTTCTTTTTTTCGGAGCTGGGGACCGAACCCAGGGCCTCTACCACTGAGCTAAATCCCCAACCCCTCATATTCTTTTTTTTTTCATATTCTTTTTTTTAACTAAGTGAAAACTAGACAATCCTCCAGTGCAACAAGATATTAATTAATCCTCTTTCTCATCATCACCAGCTCCAGCACCACCCTGGCCTTTCTTGGCATTCTTCCTCTTCACTCTGCCTCGGCAGCCATCACCATAAGGAGAACAGAGGGAGAAATCAATGTGCTTGTTTTCCAGACAAACAATGAAGGATGGGATGTAGACCACCTGCTTGAGGACCCTGATGTGATGTTGGTGGATGAGCACACGGGCATGTTGATAGATTTGGTCAGGCCCAGCTTAAAGACCTGGGTCTGCAGCCGTCTCTCCGAGAAATCTTAACCTTTGGGCCCAGGATGAAATCCAGTTTCATCTTGCCCTCATCCAGCGCCCCAGTGCGAACAAGTCACCTCAGTAGAGCATTGCCTTCAAATGGATGCCAAGGATCCTTCTCTTCTAGTGTCAACGGCTACCAGGCAGCCTTAAGGTTCTTTGCCAGGGTAAATTTGACCCTTTATACCTCACATTTGTTCTGTAGTCCATACCCGACAGTCAACTTTAGCTCCTGGTCAAGACGTGATTTCTCGAAGGGTCTCCATGGGGTCACATAGGTTTTGTGACAAACTCAGCTTCTGGTGACTGGCAAGTTGACTTTACTAGGCCTGCCACGCCTACAAACTTAGGCTAGTGACTTCTTTTGATATTCTTAATTGTGCCTTATGGTCCAAAAATGCTCCTGTTCCAGTCAATGCCTTATATGTAGCCTTCCTGTTTTCTTCTCTTTTGAAGAACAATTCTTTTCTAACCTCCTCCTCACACTGTTTTGCCCAACAAAAATTGTCCTCCTGAGAGACAAGCCCTTGTTACCTGCTACCAGTCATGGGGTGTCAACCAATACGATCAAGCAAGGACATTACATGAGGAGATGTGGGGCCAGTAAGGTGGATTCCTTAAGTTCCTTCAGTAATTTCTAGGGAACAACCTCCCATGTCTGCTCACTGTCATCTTCATCAGCAGGGAATGCAAGCTACAGAAAACATCCAGACAGAGGATCTTGCCCTGTTGTGGCCTCTTGGGCTGCATCTCCCAATGTCCTATGAGACTGTCCTTCAGTTTTCCCTTTCCTTCTAACCTTGATATTCTGAGTAGTGCTTGTCAAGAGAGAAGGCCATTCCTCTTTATGATATTTAACAACCTCCTCTTCTGAACCAAAAGGACGGCCTGCTGGCATCAGGTGCTTGGTCTTCCAATTCACTTCCACTTTCAGGAAGCACATTTGCCTGTAAAGCCTTCAACGAGTGGACAGGATGGGGAGGATGGCGGCCTAGTTTGCCCCAAAACAAATCAAATCAGAGCTAGTTGACTTTACTGAAACCAATTTGACCAAGGCTGAACATCAGTGAGGCAGATCATCAATGGTTTCTGGGTTTTTTTGTTTCTTTCTTTTTTTTTTTTTTTTGGTTCTTTTTTTTTTGAGCTGGGGACCGAACCCAGGGCCTTGCACTTCCCCAGGGCAAGCACTCTACCACTGAGCTAGATCCCCAACCCGTCTCTGTTTTTTAAGGGTTGTAGCTGTGTTCCACAAGAAAAGAGTGTGGTCAGGCATTTCTACACCTTCTTGGGTTTGTACCCACTTGCAGAGGTCTTTACAGACCTTGCATCAGGTCTCAGGTCTCAGTGACTCTTTTTTTTTTTTTTTTTTGGAGCTGGGGACCAACCAGCGCTGAGGCAAGCGCCTACCACTGAGCTAAATCCCAACCCCTCAGTGACTCTTCAGGGAGCCACTGACTAACTTTCTGTATGAACTCAAATCTTTTTTTTTTTCTTTTTTTTTTTTCCGGAGCTGGGGACCGAACCCAGGGCCTTGCGCTTGCTAGGCAAGTGCTCTACCGCTGAGCTAAATCCCCAACCCCATGAACTCAAATCTTGCAAAGACTTGTGTGCATTTTACCTTACTTATTAACGGCTCATTTCAAGACCCTAATGTACATTTCTCTGTTCTTTGAACTTGCTTGACCCATTTTATCAACTGAATCTTCACGCCTTTGCCCAGCTCTATCTCACATGGCCAGTTCGAGGCACTCTAAGTGAAATCTATCCCAAACCGAACATGCTCAATATACTTACCTACCTTGTCTCAGTCCCAGTTCGGGGGGGCGGGGGGGACCACCTGCCGAGGACCAGCCTTGGCTTGAAGAGGAGTTCCTGAGAGAAAGTGCGTGGGAGCAGCAGAAAGAAAACGCTAGAAGCCGAATAGTGGATATGAAGGACCCTAAGGGCTTTCACCAGTCTTACACCCACTTGCTTCAGGTCAAAGCTAGGCCAAATTCCATTCTCCACCCACAGGAACATTCTTGAGTTAAAAAAAAATCTCAGAATATACTGACTGATGCTTGCTACTTGCTAGGCAGTAGATTTAAAGGCTTAGCCAATAAGTTTGAACTGTAACCTTGCTGAGGTAATCTGTGCCCCTAAAAAGTATAAAAACTGCTTGTAAAATACACTTAGGGTTGCCTTCTAGTCACTTGCCTCAAGGGACTGATTGGGGGCCAACCCGGACAAGTCCAAAAATAAACGTCTTCCTTTTGCTTTGATCTGTGTCTCAGTGTCTCATTCTGGTCATTTCAAAGAAAGTACCACTGACCAAGGGTTGGGGTCTTACAGGCACAAGCTGGCAGTCTAGGTTTAACTGATTCTCTCTGTCTCTCTCTGTCTCTGTCTGTCTCTGTATCTCTCTGTCTCTCTGTCTCTTTGTCTCTGTATCTCTGTCTCTCTCTGTCTCTCTGTCTCTCTCTCTGTGTGTGTGTGTGTGTGTGTGTGTGTTTTCTGCTATATACAGCATTTTCTTTCTATTCTGTAAACTCTCTGGTTGAAATAGCTTTCTCTCTGCTAGTAAAAAAAAATTCTAAAAGCTATCTGGTTAGTTCATAGGTTTTCTGGCCAAAAGTCAGAGAAGCTTCTCGAGAAAATTATTGGATCTTCTGACCAAGTCAGAAATCTATTAGAAAAAAAAAAAAAAAGGGGGGGGGGAAGTTAGCTCAGGGGTAGAGCATTTGCCTAGCAAGGGCAAGGCCCTGGGTTTGGTCCCCAGCTCGGAAAAAAAAAAAAAAAAAAAAAAAAAAAAAAAACTTGAAGAGATATTTTCTTTTTTTCCATCTTTTAAAAATTGGGGGGTTGGGGATTTGGCTCAGGGGTTGGGGATTTGGCTCAGTGGTAGAGCACTTGCCTAGGAAGCGCAAGGTCCTGGGTTCGGTCCCCAGCCCCGGGAAAAAAAAAGAAAAAAAAAAAAAAATTGGGTATTTCTTATTTACATTTCAAATGTTATTCTCTTTCCGGGTTTCCAGCCAACATCCCCTAACCCCTCCCCTTCCCCTTCTATGTGGGTGTTCCCCTCCCCATCCTCCTCCGCATTACCACTCTCCCCCCAAGTAGTGGCTTAGTCCCTGGAAGCTCTGGTTGCTTGGCATTGTTGTTCATATGGGGTCTCGAGCCCCTTCAATCTCATCCAGTTCTTTCTCTGATTCCTTCAACGGAGTTCCTGTTCTCAGTTCAGTGGTTTGCTGCTGGCATTCGCCTATGTATTTGTTGTATTCTGGCTGTGTCTCTCAGGAGCGATCTACATCCGGCTCCTGTCAGCCTGCACTTCTTTGCTTCATCCATCTTATCTAGTTTGGTGACTGTATATGTATGGGCCACATGTGGGGCAGGCTCTGAATGGGTGTTCCTTCAGCCTCTGTTCTAAACTTTGCCTCCCTATTCCCTCCCAAGGGTATTCTTGTTCCCATTTTAAGGAAGGAGTGAAGCATTCACATTCTGGTCATCCTTGAGTTTCATGTGTGTAGGGAGCCGTATTGGATTTGGGCCTGGCCATTTTTTGACTGTATAGCTCAAAGTGGCTACGTGACTCTTGGCCACACATACTCCTCTAAGAGCCTCTCCCATGAATTTACGGCACAGGAAGATAACATTCACCGGATGCTTCAGCCTAAGCAAAAATCAGTTATCTCCTCAGTCAACACCCGGTGTCTACCACCTGACCTCACCGTCTACCGCCTGACGTCTTTGCCTCCAGCTATCACTGCCTATACCCTCGTCTTCCCCTCCTTCGTGTTTCACAAAGGTCACTCCTTTGTAACGTTCATCCCAATAAACGAGACCTTGACAATAGAATCTTGCTTGGTCTCCTTCTTCTCTTCACCCCCATTTGGCCCACAGGTAGAAAGCCTCTTCAGGACCCTGAATAACTGGGTCCCCGCTGGCAGGGACAATGTGTTCTGTGCATCTAGGATAATTTGAGCATTTGGGCTAATATCCACTTATCAATGACTGCATACCATGTGCTTGCCTCTGGCCATCAGGTTGTCTCTGGTGTTACTTTGTTCTGCTATTTCTGACAGTGGCTAGACCGTCCTATTGGCCTGTGTGTCAGGAGTGCTGTAGACCTGTTTTCTTGTTTTCTTTCAGCCAGTTATGGGAACAGAGTGTTCGTTGGTCTTACCTCTGGTCTTGGGCCTGAAGTCACTCCTCAGGGCTTGAAGAGATATTTTCATTTTCCAGAGAAGTGAAAAGACCAGATAACACAGCTCTTGCTAGAGAAAAATTCGAAAGAAGTGCAAGTGCTTTTTGCTAGCTCATCTCATGCAGACCAAAGCAGATTTTATTTTTATATCAATTCAGTTATTTATTCAGGCTGCTTCTGTGATTCATTCTCTCTCTCTCTCTCTCTCTCTCTCTCTCTCTCTCTCTCTCTCTCTCTCTCTCTCTCTCTCTCTCTTTCTTTCCAATGCTGAGGACCGAACCCAGGGCTTGGAGCTTACTAGGCAAGCGCTCTACCACTGAGCGAAATCCCCAATCCCACCCTGTGATTCTTAGGAGACAGCAAGCACACATTTTCTTTCAACATTGCAAAAGAACTCAGAGACCTGCCTGCCTCTGTTAAGCACAGATTCTAACTACCTGGGTGGGACCCTGCCCTGTACTTACCATTCCTACCACACCTGGGCCTGGGCTCAGCATCTCAGGCTGACCTTGGACTCAGGACTCTGCCTGCCTTTGTATCTTTCAGACAAGCTGGCTCGTGGTGGAGCTGCCTTTGTTCCTTCAGACTCATGACGCCCCTCATAACTCACATTGCATCCTTCTATTTTGCATAGTTGAGAAATTTGATATACATATATTAAGTCCATGTTTTTTAGAGTTGCTTTCCCCAGTCTTTTTTTTTTTCTTTTTTCTTTTTTTCAGAGCTGGGGACCCAACCCAGGGCCTTGCGCTTGCTAGGCAAGCACTCTACCACTGAGCTAAATCCCCAACCCCGTGCTTTCCCCAGTCTTAAGGGCTGTCCTGAAAGTCCCAGTGTTTACCGTTTTGCTGAGACATTAGCCACACCTTCGCCTCCTGGACTTGTGCTGCCTCTGATTATCGTGGAATCATTAACATTAATGTCCGGGAGGACATTCCTCTAAGGAGGAATGTCAAATATGTACATTATTATACAAACAAGCCTTATGCCCATGGCAGCCATTGACACTTGGGGAGGACCACCACGACTGGCCTTGTCCCAGGGGCTGGAACCATGTCATTCTGTCCCCTCTAAGGCCAGGTGAGACCTGGCAAAAATCCACCTGCCTCTGCCTCCCAAGTGCTAAGTGTACACCTCCATGTCCACCTAACTTACACTTTCTGGCCAAACAGAAAAGGCAATATTCATTCTCAAATTCCAAACATTTCTGTACATCTGGAGCAATATATTCCAGGTGGTCAGAGTTGAAAGATGTTAAGCACCAACCTGATGACCTGCAGGAGCATAAATGACGCAAAAGCAACTGCATCACTAAAAGGTTCACTACAACATGGGTGATAGCCCAAGAACCCTCCAGCCCTGGAGCTTCTGCACAGCTGTCATGTGGCTTAGCAGGTGCCAGTAACACTGTCTTAGGCAGCCCAGCCTTCCCTAGGCAGCTTGACCAGTCTGAGTCTAGTCCCCAGCAGTTGTTTCCTACTTGGAGGACACTGGTGAAGGGGCCCGGTAAATCTTGCAGCTTTCAACTAGCAAATTCCAGTTTTTCCAAACGTGATTTCTTTTTAAACACTCTGGGTATCATTAGTCCTCTCTTTCTCCTGGAAGGAATTTTTCCATTAGTATAAAAATGCCACACAACAGAACGTACACACACACACACACACACACACATACACAGAGTCATACATTACTGTTCCTTTAGAGAATAATGACTGACTATTATATGCTTAAATTAGATGAAAAATTTGAAGGGTGATTTATTCATGCTTTTATATAGTCGTAGGCAAAGTACTCATCATCTATGTCATTTGCTGGAGAAAGACAGAAAATTACTAGGTGGGCCTGACATGTATTGTGGCTGCCCTTTTATGTGGCTTTTTTGTAAAGGCTGATAGGAATAAAAAAAATTAAAAAAAAAAAGTAGGACACATAGCTCCCTTATCCCCTGAAAACACTGCTGGCCTAGATTTCCCCAGAGCTTTTATGTGTTCTAATTTAGGTTGTATTGTGTGTGGTCACAGCATTAACACGAATGTTTATAAACCAATTGAAAGAACCATGTGTACTTTCTGTTAATTGTTAATGACATTTGATGGCTAATGCTGTTAGCCCTAATTTCTCCTCCTTTTCTTCTAGCCTATTATTCATTTTTTTTGTGGACACTGTTCTTTTTTGTTGTTTTGTTTTATTTGAGACACGATTTCATGCAGTCCAGGCTCGCTTTCAACTTTTGATCTTCGTATCTCCACTGTCCAATACAGAAATGGCCGTCATGCACCACCTGGATAATCTTTTATTTATGTGTGTGTGTGTGTGTGTGTGTGTGTGTGTGTGTGTGTGTGTGTGCGCGCGCGCACGTGCGCGCTCTTGTATGCATGTGTGTATAAGTGCTGGAAGAAATGTCATCCGTTTGGATGAACATCGTGTACCTCCTTTGAGATAGTGTTTTTGTTTGTTCTTCTTAGCCTGGAGCTCAACTGGGGTAGGCTGGCTGGCCAGTAAACCCAGGTGTCCTCTGGTTTCTGCCTCCCCAGTGCTGGAATTGCAAAATTGTGTCATCATTTTTCATGTTTTGAGCCCAAACTCAGTTGCTTATGCTTGTAAACAAGTGCTTTACTGACTGAACCATCTGCCTAACCCCTCTTTGCTCCTGTGATAGCCAGGCCAATGGCAGAGCACAGGCAAAAATGATTTGTTTTGTTTGGAAGAGAATGTTTGGGGGTAAGCTTAGGGTTCAGGTTTTTGTTTTTTTTTTTAAGATTTGTTTAATATATATAAGTACACTGTAGCTGTCTTCAGACACACCAGAAGAGGGCATCCAATTTCATTACAGATGCTTGTGTAATTCTTTTTTTTTTTTAATTAACTTGAATATTTCTTATATACATTTCGAGTGTTATTCCCTTTCCCGGTTTCTGGGCAAACATCCCCCTAATCCCCCCCTCCCCTTCCTTATGGGTGTTCCCCTCCTCACCCTCCCCCCCATTGCCGCCCCCCCCGCAATAGTCTAGTTCACTTGGGGTTCAGTATTAGCAGGACCCAGGGCTTCCCTTCCACTGGTGCTCTTACTAGGATATTCATTGCTACCTATGAGGTCAGAGTCCAGGGTCAGTCCATGTATAGTCTTTAGGTAGTGGCTTAGTCCCTGGAAGCTCTGGTTGCTTGGCATTGTGTAATTCTTGAAGTGAGTCTCAACTACTAGGAGACCCTCCCCACCAAGTGAGACAGAAGAATGGAGTTTGATGCAAACACAAGAGGTTTACTTTCTGGTGTGTCGGGGTTGACCTTCAATTAGCCCCTCGTGGTGAGTGACTGGAAAGCAACCCTGAATGCCTGGAACAAGCAGTTTTTATACTTTTTAGGGGTACAGGTTACATCAGCAAGGTTACAGTTTTAAACTTATTGGCTAAGCATATTGACCTTTGAATCTGTTGGCTAGCAAGCATATGACATGCATTCTAACTCTATCTGGGACCAGAGGGTCAGGTGACAGTCAGAACATTCTGCGGGTGCTCCTCTCAAGAACTGTGGGTGGAGAATGGAATTTGGCCTAGTCTTGACCAGAGGTGGTGAGTATAAGGCTGGCAAAAGACCCTAGGGTCCTTCATTCCCCCCCTTTTTCTTGTACAAGCTCCAATCTTGGAGCTATGCTCTGGGGTCTCTAGTGAGTAACTCATATTCTTCAGTTCCTGTCCTCAGGGTCTCATATTGTTGGCACAGGACCTTCAGCTGTAACATACCTATTCTCTCTTTTATAAAGGCTATAAGCTTGTTCAATATGCAGGGTCCAAAAGTCAACAGTAGCAGAACAATTAGAGGTCTTAACACGGTGGATATGAGGGTGGTTAGCCACGGGGACAAGTTAAACCCAGATTCAAACCAGCCCTGACTCTATTTTCTCTAGTCCATTTGGCTAGCCCTTCTCTCATCTTGGCCATCATACCACAATTTGTACAACCTGAGTCCCCAAGTTTTTTTCTTTATCCATCTTGTCACTTCTTTGTATTTCTGAGGGAATCTGTGTGCAGAAGGTGTCCCAATACCCTCAGTCCCTCTGATAGGGCCCCTCAGTACTGTAATTTTTTTTTTTTTTTTACCGTGATCAAGTCCCAAGAGGAGGATGGAGTCCAGTAGGTGTCTCTGTAGTCTCGAATCCTCAGGCAGAGAAATAAAACTGGTCTGGACCCCCACATCTGTGAATTTATGCCCAGTTTCTTCCATCACCAGGGCAAACTTAAGTGGGGGTCTCCCACAGGTGACACCTCTGTGCAGGGAATGAACATCTTACCAGCTCCCCGACCCAGCCCAGAGCACTCTTTCTCCCATATGGGCAGTTTGCTTCCGCCAGCACTCCTGTCATGGGTGGGGATGTCCCACTAGTCCAGTCCTGCCACAAGCTGGCACAGGTCAAAAGTGAGGTCGGGACACCAGGTGTTGAGGGGTTTGGAGGCAGTCAGGGAGGTGACCTCATTTTCAGTTCCAGTGGAAACCACAGCCCAGGTTTGATGGACTAGCACATGGGGGGGGGTAGCAGGGGTCCCTAGGGAGTGAGGCTTCTGCACCAGGGCCTCAATATCATCCACCTTGAAGGCTGTTGGAGTGGTTGACAGTACCAGGAAGGATCCCTTCCACCAGGGTTCCAATGACTGTGACTGGTGCCTCTGGACATAGGCTTAGTCACAAGTCTGGAAATGGTGAGGAGTTTCTGGCATTCCTGGAGCATATAAGGCAGACAGTTTGGGCCAAATCTCATGTCATATTGACTGAAAGGCGTGGAGCCTCAAGAAGAGCTTCTTATCAGTGAGTTGGGATAGCTCCAGAGAGGGCCTAATGGCCACCAAGGGAGTTGGGGAACCCAAAAAGATCTCAAAAGGGGTCAGGTTAAAATGGTAGGGGGTGTTCTGGGCTTGGAACAGAGCTAGGAGGAGCACCACCCAGTCAGCACCAGTCTCCAAGGTCATTTTAATTAAGGTATATTTTATGATTCTGTTCATTCTCTCCCTGCCATGAGCTCTGGGGACAGTACATACACTGGCACTTTCAATTAGTCCCCAATATCTTTGCCAATCCCTAACTTACCTTAGAAACAAAAGCCAGACTATTGTCCAGTTACCTTGAGCACTCCGAATGTTGGGAAAATTTCTTCTAATATCTTCTTGGCTACCACAGTAGCTGTTTCCTGCTTGGTGGGGAAAGCCTCAACCCATGTTGAGAAAGTATCTACAAACACTAGGAGGTATTTGTAACCATATTTTCCTGACTTAACTCCTGTGAAATTGACCTCCCAATATATCCCAGGTCATTCTCCCCTAGGTCTCTTGCCATGTTTGCTCTTGGCTGCATAAGCATTCACTTGCTGACATACCTTATACTGTTCTACTGTCTCTCTGGCTAAAACCTAAGGTCCATTACATATACCTTGACTGCTTAGATGAGCATTTGGCCAAGTGAGTCTTTTGTTTGTTCTCTGGGGAGTATAGTTTTCCCCCTTCAGTGTGCCATTGTCCTTCCTCCTCTAAGTAATAGGTGGTGGGATGGCTAGCAATTTGGACCTTTCCTTCTGTTGTATATTCTAAGTGAGGCCATCCATTAGTCTTATCCCATTTCCCAGCAGGTATTTCTTGCAGGCCCATAACCAGGAAAGGCTCAAGCATAGCCACTTTTTGAGCCACCTGATCTGCCTGGTTATTGCCCCAGGCCACTGAGTCTCTTCCCTCCTGATGTCCTGGGCAATGAATAATATTCACAGTTGCTGGCTTCATCAGGGCATCCAAGAGATCCAAGATTTTGTCTTTTTTTATTTCTTTTTCCTCTGATGTGAGTAGTCCTCTCTCTTGGTATATAGTACCGTGGACGTGGGCTGTGGCAAAGGCATACCTGCTATCCATGTAGATGTTAATTTTCTTGCCAGCCCCAAGCTCCAAGGAAAATTAGCTCCACTTTCCAGGTCTGGATTGGGCAGCAAGGTGGCAGGATTAAGCCCAACCAGTGGAGAATCTAGTCCAAGTCAGCCTACCATGGTCCCATCCTCTGGGTCTTTCCATTCAAAGGTGAAGTATTTTTGACTTTGGGGTGGCAAGGTCAGGCAGAAGAAAGCATCCTTCAAGTCTAAAACCATGTGCCAAATTCTGGAAGGTGGCAAAGAACTCAATAGAGTATAGGGGTTAGGCATAGTAGGGTGGATGTCAATCACTCTAGCACGGTTTACCTCTCGTAAGTCCCGGACTGGGCAATAGTTAGCGTTCAGCTTCTTAATTGGCAAACAGCACTAAACAACACCCCAAGCTTGAGGAGCCTGGAGATGTGTGGCCTAATTACATCTCTTGCCTCCCCTGACATAGGATACTGGCGCACCGGGACAGGGTCAGCCTTGGTCTTAAAGCTCCACATACACAGCCTTCAGATACACTTGATCTAGCCCAGCCATTTCAGCCCAAACAAGAGGAAACTTTTCCAGTCACCAAGTAATATCCTCTGTCTTTTGGGTATTGGTCTCAAACAATTTGTATTTGTCTTCCAGCCTAATAATAGGGACCTGGATAGTTCATCAGCAGATCCCCCTCAAGGAAGTGGATCTGAGCCCCCATTTTGGAGAGCAAATATCTTCTGAGTAAGGGATAGGGGCAGTCAGGGATGACCAAGAACGAGTGGGACACCTGGCCCACACCCAGGTTCATAATTCTTTGTAGTCCATGAATATTGTTTAGTCGCAGTGGCCTCTTGGACCCATGAATTTTTTTGATGGAGACCGGCCCATCCGCTTGGAGGAGGACTGAGTGTTGGGCCCCAGTATTCACCAAGAATTGGGTGGGTTTCCCTTCCACTTTCAAGGTTACCCTTAGCTCAGGGAGGGGGTCCGAACTCTGCCCTCCCTAGTTGCTGTCTTCCTCCAGGGCTAACACCTTCACCATTTGGGGGTGCTTTCCCCAAGGCCTGGGATTTCCTGCTCCCAGCTACCATTTGTTGGAAAACTCTCTGGCCCAGTGGCCCCTCGCCTTGCAATATGCACAGTGGTCTTTTCGAGGGGTTTTCTGTCTCTCTGTGATTGGAGTCTCTCTTCTTTGCTTTCCCTAACTACTATAGTCAAGATTCTCTGTAAATTTCTTTCCTGTCACTTTTTTTTCCTTTTTCTTTTTTTCGGAGCTGGGGACTGAACCCAGGGCCTTGCGCTTGCTAGGCAAGCGCTCTACCACTGAGCTAAATCCCCAACCCCACCTGTCACTTTTCTTTTTTCATCTCCTTTCATCTTTTTCCTTTCTCTTTCTCTGCTCCTTCTCCTTCTCTGTTTCCTTGTTATGGTAGACTTTCTCAGCAACCTGCACTAAATCGCTCAACAACTTTATCCTGTAGTCCCTCCAGCCTCTGAAGCTTTTTCCTGATATCTCTACTAGCCTGGTCTATAAAAGCCATAGTCACAGTAGCTTTGTGCTCCTCGCTGCTGGGGTCATAGGGTGTACATTGGTGGAATGGCTCCATGAGCCGCTCTAGAAAGGCTGAGGGCGACTTGTCTGCTTAACCTCATGTACCTTCGTCAAACTGTGGGTCATCTTATGACCCCCTTGAGACCTGCCAACAGAGTCTGGTGGTAGATCTTCAGGTGTTCCTTACCTCCGGCTGTATTAAAGTCCCATTCAGGTCTAGTCAGAGGCAATCCACTGTTGATGACAACCTGATCAATTGATGCTGCCCTCATATCTGAGGGAACATCTTTTCTGGCTTCCTGCATCATCCTCTCTCGCTCTCTGGTCGTGAAGAGCACTCTCACGAGTTGTTGGCTATCATCCCAGGTGGGCTGATGGGTAAACAAAACAGTCTGAGATTAATCAGCCCCTTGGAGTTATGTGAAAAGGGGGGTGTTGGGCCTTCCAGTTGTACAAGTTGGCTGAAAAAGAAAGGCCAACATTGCATGGTCTGATTACCATCCTCATCTATGGGTCCACTGGCTCAGAGCGGGAGGGCCACTGTTATATCAGGTGAGGTGGCCCTTTTGCTCCTGGTCTCTGTGACTGTTCCCGGTTCTGAGGGTCCTTCTCCACCCTCCCCCCTTGCTGGGGCTGGAGGAAGGGGAAGGGTAAAGGGATACTGGATGAGGGCTCAAGGGAGATCCTTGACTAGGGGCCGTGGGAAGTGTGGCCATAGTATGGGCTAAGGGGGTGGAGGATCCATCAGTATCAGATCCACTGTGGAAGGGTCCTGGAGGATGTTCTTTGCAGACTCATTGGTCTCTACAGGGTTCTTTCTTCTCCTTCATGGCCAGGACCTGCGAGAGTCTTGGAGTCAAAAAACCACTAGATCCTTCCATGGAACTATGTAGGGGCACTTGGTCTTGGTGCCTCGGGGATCCTGGCCTAAAGACTCTTCCCTTTACTGTTTTGATCATCTGCAAATCAAGGGTCCCTACAGTTGGACACCCTACTTCAAAGTTGTGGCATTCAGAGGAGCAGAGAGTAACTAAACTACCCTTGTTTACTACTACTGACAAGTTTTTTCCTCGTTCCCCAACTTCCCTCCAGTAGTTAACTAGGATGTTTAATGGGGTAGATTCAGTCTGTCTCATGTCCAAAAATAATGTCAGTCCAAGTCCAAGTCCAAGAACGCAGAGACAATCAACATACAGATAGTTCACCCCTGCCACAGGTGCAGAGCAAGACTCAATCGGATCCTGCTAATACTGAAGTCCAAAAACAAAGAGAAGACAATCAACACATAGAAAGCTTGTCCCTGCCAAAGTACAAGGTACGGAAACAAGGTAATAAGGTGACTCAGCCAACTTACACTGGTATGCTGGTATCGAGTCTAACAGGTTCCAAAAGGAGCACAGTCCTCCGGTTTCCCTTGTGGGGGGTGGGGCTGAAGTGTCCTCTAGACTCCCCTCTGTCACGACCTTAAGGCACATCTGCCAGCTGCAATTTGACCTCACCAGACCAGAAGCTCTCTAAGTCTTACAGACGCTCATGAGCAAACCAAAAGCAAGACAGACAATATGGATACAAACACGGTACCTGACATCAAGCTCAAGCTGTTCCTCCGACCACCATTCTTTGTGATCTCATAGTGGGGTATGGCTTCCCGGCCAATGCACCAAATGTAAAGCTTGAAGTGAATCTTAACTACAGGGAGACGCCCCCCCTCCCAGTGAGGCACGAGAATGGAGTTAAATGCAAATGCAAGAGGTTTACTTTTCTGACACATCAGGGTCCACCTTCAATCAGCCCCTCGTGGCAAGTGACTAGAAGGCAACCCCAAATGGCTATAACAAGCAGTTTTTATATTTTTTAGAGGTACAGGTGACATCAGCAAGGGTACAGTTTAACCTTATTGGCTAAGCATATTGACCTTTGAATCTATTGGCTAGCAAGCATATGACATGCATTCAAACTTTATCTAGGACCAGAGGTCAGGTGACTATCAGTCAGTACATTCTGTTTTTTTAAGAATGTCCCTGTCTCTGCTCCTCCAGAGAATTGTGGGTGGAGAATGGAACTTGGCCTAGCCTTGACCCAAGACAGGAAGCTGGTACTTGGCCTAGTCTTGACCTGAGATGGTGGGTGTAAGGCTGGGGTCTCCCAGTTAGTTAAGAATCACTTCGAGCCTTTCAATGTCTATATACTACATCATGAGTTTTGTAGGCAAATGGATGGAACTTGAGAATATCATCCTGAGTGAGGTAACCCAGTCCCCAAAGGACAGCTATGGTATGTACTGGCTTATAAGTGGATATTAGCCATAAAATAATAAATGTATTAGCCATACAGTTACCATGCTACATTCCACAGACCCAAAGCAGCTAAACAAGCAGGAAGGCCCAATCGAGGAAGCTTGAATCTCACTTAGAAGAGGGACTAAAATAGACATAAGAGGCAGATAGAGGGAGGGAACTGGATGGGAGAAGGGATGGGGAGGAGATTGGGGGGTTCAGATCAGGTGTGGGGAAGAGACAGGAGAGATGGTCAGATTGTAGTATTCGAAAACCACTGAAGGATGATCCCAGACTCAGATGGTATGCAAAAATAAAGAGCAAAGAGCATTTATTCTGTGGAAACATCCAGCATGCAGGGGTCAACCACTCTTCAAAATGGCGACCGCAGACAAAAGTGTACAGACCTTCTTATAGGGAACCAGGGGAACTCTCTAGAAGGATTAGATAATGTAAAAGTTCATTGGTGGGTGCTAGGGGGTCACAGGTCTGCATTCCTATGTCATAAATGTTGAATCATATAAAATAGGGCTGCCCAGTGCAGATGGCCCATTCTGAGATATTTCCCTATCTTTGTGGTTATCCCCAGGCTGTTCTTTGGAGGGGGTTTTATGATCTTGTCCTGGATTTTATGGTCTGTTCATCCTGGTGCCTTACAGCCTAGTTTCTGGGGCTTACAGTCTGTTCCTGGAGCTGGTGCCTGAAGGCTTTTTTTTTAATCAGGCCTGGTCTTTAAATGGAGACAAATGGGGTTTATGTTGTCCTTTCAATTCCCCCCTTGAGCAAGGCCCCATCTCAAATCCTTGAGATGTCTCCAGGGGCTGATATTGCTGCTTAATTATCATCAATTGTACTGTAAAGATTTGTTCTCATATGAATTTGACTAGAGCATTTACCACACACTGTCCACAGTGACAACAGTTAGCAAGAGCAGAATTGGTCCCACTAGTGCCCATATTAGTGTAGTTGGCCAGGGGTAACAGGAAAATAAGGATTCATACCAGTTTTGATTCTGTTGCCTGAGTTTAGCCCTTTCCTCTAGTCTCTGGCTGACCATGGCCAGGCTGTTTCTGATAATGTCTGAGTTGTTGGTGTAGAAGCAACATAGCTCTTCTATGGCCTGGCAGAGGCCTCCCTGTTCTAGGAAGAATAAGTCTAATCCCCTTCTATTTTGTAGTACTACTTCAGCTAATGGGCCTAGTGACTGTTCTAAGTGATGGACAGACTTTTCTAATTGAGCTAAGTCTCAGTCTACAAGATTATTTAGGACTTGAAGAGTCTCATCTGCTTTGACAAGGGCCACAGTAGCAGTACTGAATCCCCTAACTATGTCAGACCCTACAAGCACTGCAAGTAGGATTGGTGAACTCTCAAAATCTTGTTTTTCCTTGGGCTGGTTCAGAACCATCTCCATATAGGTACTTGAGGGAACAGGGAAACCAGGCACATAAGTTGGAATTTCAAAGTATCTGTGGATGGACACAAGGAATTAAACCCGAGGTGCATGCAAACCAAGTTCCATGGGAGGCATGAGGCAGGAATTGTTGGCTTCTACAGTAAGGGTTTGATTGCAATGATGTTTAAGGTGAGGCAATCTATTTAGTCTTCCCCCTTTTCCTATTATAAATAGTCCCTTTCCAGTTACTGCTTGAAGGGCGAGGACCAGAGTCCTTCCCCAGGACCACCTTGGCAAGCTTTCTAAGAGTATCAACAGATTTTCCATGGTGGTCCAGGCAGTATAGTAGGGGTGCCTGGGGTCCAAACAGAGTCAACAATCTTCTCTAGTGAGGTTTGTTAATGAAATTGAAGGTGGAGTTAAGTAGTTTAAACAGGATAGTTGTGTCAAAGGCCCTAGGGAGGGGCATAATGAGCAGGGGTGGGACCAGGTTTATTAGGGAGGAGGGATCTGGACCTGAGACTGATGTGGTTTTTAAGACAGGCATTAGCTACATGTTGAATCCACGCTCCAGATCACTCCATTCAAAAATGAACAAAGGTTGACTAACTGGGACTAGTGGCAAACTGAAGAAGGCATCCTTAAAGTCCAATATGGTATAGATATCTTATTCAAAAGGTTGATTGCTCAGTCGGGTGTATTGGGCACCTTGGGATGGTATCTTCTACCCTTTTGTTGACTTTCCTTAAGTCTTGTACGGGCTGGTAGTCATTGGAGTGGGGTTTTCTTACCAGCAGGAGGGGTGTGTTCCAGGCTGATTGACAAGGGACCAATATCCCCTGCTCCCAGAGTCCAGTTATGTGTGGCGCTATTCCTGATCTTGCCTCCCTAGGCATGGAGTATTGATGGACTCTAGCCGGGCTGGTACTGACCTTTAGCTACACCATGATCGGGGCAGGATGTCTGGTCAATGACATGGGATTTTTCTCAGCTCATACCGCTGGGGTTTCTCCCTATAACCTCTCTAGATATGGGTCCTTATTAAAGTCTGGAGGAGGTATTTATATTTTTCTTCTAATACCACACAGTCAGTACACGTATAGGGCCATTTTTGTTTAGGACCTGTACTCCCTCAGGGCTAAAATGGATCTGTGCCCCCATTTTGGTTAGGAGGTCTTGGCCTAGGAGGGGACATGGGATCACCATAAAAGAGTTACACATCTCATTCTTAGATCTACTTTTCTTTAGGTGGAATGATCAGTCCAAGTAACCCCCTTGACCCATTATTCTTTATTAGACAGGGGTGCCATGGGTTTTTTTAAGATTGTATGTTGTGTCTCAGTATCAATAGGAAATCTATTGGCTTTCCCTCCACCTTTAGGGTTACCTATGGCTCATGGAAGGGGCATGAGCCAGGGTTGAGATTTAGCTCAGTGGTAGGCGCTTGCCTCGGGCATAAGGCCCTGAGTTCGGGTCCCCAGCTCCGAAAAAAGAACCAAAAAAAAAAAAAAAAAAAAAAGGGGCATGAGCCTGCCATCCTCAGGGGTGACCTTAGCTGTGATTCACAATACTGGGGATATGGAACCTGAAGAGGATATCTGCTGAAGCCAGGCAGGAACAGCAATAGAGCAACAGGGACACCAACCCACCAACAAAACTATCCCGTCTACAATAACTGCAGGGACAGGGGTGGAGCAGAGACTGAAAGCAAGGGTTACCAATAACTGGTCTAACTTGAGACCCATCCCATGGGCAAGTGCCGCTTCCTTACAATATTTATGATACTCTGTTATGCTTGCAGACAGGAGGAGTCTAGCATGGCTGTCCTAGGAGAGGCTCCACCCAGTCTGAGCTGCCTCAGACAGATGCAGATAACCCCAGCCACACAGTGGATGGAGCTGGTGAACTCTTACAGAAGAATAGGAGGAAGGATTTCAGCCCCTAAGGGGATAAGGACTCCACAGGACAGAGTAAACTAACCTGGACCCTTGGGGCTGAGAGCCCCAACCAGAGGGCATATACAGGCTGGGCCTAGGCCTCCCTGCACATATGTAACAACTGTGCACTTGGTCTTCATGTGGGTCCCAAACAACTGGAGCGGGGTGGGGGCCTGCGGCAGGCTAGCCCAACAGTTGTTGCCTGTCTGTGGGATATGTTCTTCTAGCTGGGTTGCCTTGTCTGGTCTCAGTGAGAGAGGATGCACCTAGCTTCACAGAGACTTGATGTGCCAGGGTTGGGGGGGTACTCAGGGGAGGGTGCACCCTCTCAGAGAAGGGGAGGGGGATGGGGGACAATTATGGGAAGGGGTGACCAGGAGATGGGCAGTGAGTAGGATGTAAAGTGAATAAATAAAAATAACAAAAAAGAGAAAGAAACAAAAAACTATTTTCCCCCTCAGCTTACTTGTTCGTTTGCTTGTTTGTTTGTTTATTATGTGTATGTTTTGTCTTTGTGTATATATCTGTTCTACTTGCATGTCTGATGTTCTCAAAGGTCAAAGGAGCAGTGGCTGTAAATGTTATGAATAAACACCATGGAGCCCTGGGCTTTGTTTTGTTTTGATGCACATAGGATGTCATGTATGCTAGGCAAGCACCGTGCTATAGAGGTATATTACCAGACCTAATTGTGTATGCTAAAAGCCTGAGTTTTACAGGATGTCAACTCTATCTCAGGCTTTTAAAACTAATTTATTTATTTGGTAGTTTTTTTTAAATTCACTTTACATCCTAATATTGGCCCACTTTACTCCCAATCCTCCCTTACACAGATCCTCCCCTCATTCTCCCTCCCCTTCTCCTCTGAGAAGGGGGAACCTCCTTCAGGCATTGCCCCCCAGCACATCAATCATTGAAGGACTAGGCGCATCCTCTCCCATTGAAGGCAGACAAGGCAGCCCAACTAGGGGAATGGGATCCACAGACAGGCAACAGATTCAGGTACAGCCCCTGCTCCAGTTGTTGGGGGCCCCATATGTAGACCAAGCTGCACAGCTGTTACATATATGCAGGGGGCTTAGGTCCCCCCAGGGCTTGCTCCCTGGTTGGTGGTTCAGTCTCTGGGAGCCCCTACAGCTTCAGGTTAGTTGACTCTTGGTCTTCCTGTGGAGTCCCTGTCCTTATCAGGTCCATCCATCCTTCCCCCGACTCTTCCACAGGACTCCCTGAGCTCCATCTAATGTTGGGCTGTGGCTCTCTGCCATCTGTTTTCATATTTTTGTTTGAGTCCCCAGTCTCTCTTACATAGGATAACCCAGGTTGTTTTCGAACTCACTATGTAGATCAGACTAGCCATGAACTCAAAATACTTCCTGTCTCTGATTCCTAAATGCTGGGATTAAAAGTGTGACACCATGATCAGCTCAATTAAAAAAGGGTTTCAAAGATTTCCTCTTTTAACTAATTATACTCAGAACTAGGATCTCCCCATAAGGGTCTTGGTTGGTCACTGCTACAAACAGTAGCAGGTGTTTTTTTTCCTGATCTTGGTGGCTGAACACCTTGTCAACCTTCTCTCAGGGCACCAATCTGGGGTTCTGTAGTTAAAAACAGTTCTGCTTAATTCTAGCTGTATGTCTTGGTGGTGGTGGGGTGTTACCGTCTTGTATCTACCTCATGGCAAGAACAAATCTTAACACAGAGTTGAATAAGCTTAGCTCATGCTGCCTGTCATGGTATAGTCACACAGAAACCTGCAGCTCAGTGAACAGAGGCCCATTTCGCCCTTGCACCACTTCCTGACTGCAGCATATCCTGGGGCAATGGACAACAGGAGCCTCAGAAGAGGTTCCCAAGCTTTGTATCTACATTTTGTTCCACTTAAACATTGAAGCATAATTGGGATCCATGTCTTGGATGAGTCATCTTGTCACTTTAACTTCCAGCTTCTGTTCCCACTTGGTTTCAGAACCTAACCCAGCTGACGCTCTGGAAGCACTAAGTCCTGTTATTTTTCTACAGGTACGAATGGCTGGCCTCTAGATTTCATTAAATATTAAGTGCTAGCTTATGTTCACTCTTGCTGCTTTCCACTGCTATTCTAAATTTCTCTATCAGCATATAGTGTTTTAAGTAATAAGAATTGTATGCACTTTACCATTTGCTGGGAGAAACTTCACTTTCTAAAAATTTAAGTCTCTTCGTTTTTTTTTTTTTTTAAGATTTATTTATTATATGTAAGTACACTGTAGCTGTCTTCAGACACACCAGAAGAGGGCATCAGATCCCATCACAGATGGCTGTGAGCCACCATGTGGTTCCTGGGATTTGAACTCAGGTCCTCTGGAAGAGTGGTCAGTGCTCTTAACCACTGAGCCATCTCTCCAGCCCAAGTCTCTTCGTTTTGTTTTCTTACATAAACTATAGAATTCTGACTTGGTCCAAAAGAAACCCATGTGTTGGCCAAAATCTGAGTGCCTCCTTCCAGTTAGTCATCTTCGCATGCATAGATCTGGCCATCCTAATACCCCTTGGGGCAAACCTCAGAAAGTTACTTCCTGTATACAAGGGTCATCTGACTGTAATGTTTGTCATCCCATTGATCCCCAGGGTTGATTGAGCTGATCTAGATAGCTAGGCAGGTGTCTGTTCCTCTCCCAGTGGGCCTTGTTTGCTCCTTCTAAAACTTTATGCTTGGATGATTGGAGATGACAAGGACAAGTCTTTACTGTGCTCCACCTGCCAGGACTCTCCAAATAACCTCTCAAAAGATAGATATTTCTAGGATTTTTATTTATAGGGATCTTTTAAAATTCTAACACATAAAACCCAAAGTATTGATTTTTTTCCTTAATAGTTGCCCTCCTGTGGAATTATTGTCTTCAGTCATTCCAGGGTTCTTGGGTGGAAGTGCATAACATTTCCTAGTATTTCTAGTAACGTTTCTAGTATTTCTAATAATTGTCATTTTCTTTCACGTTCAGGACACCTGAAAAATACTGAGAAGTGAAAATTGGAGTTGCCCCCCCAAACAAAGTGTATATACTTAGCAATGAATTAGTTCTTTGTATCATTTCTAAATTTGTTTTCTAAAAGCACTTAGTAGAAAGTCTGTATACATCATGCAAACAATTAGGATATTCAAAAACTAACAATTACTCTTAGGACTGACTGGTCAACCTAAGCTAGGTCAGCCCTATGGTAAAGCTTATGATGACACACATGACTTCTTTTTTTAAAAAAAAATATTTTAAAGATTTATTTAATGTATATGAGTATGCTGTTTTCATGCCCACCAGAAGAGGGCATTGGATCCCATTAAAGATAGTTGTGAGTTGCCATGTGGTTGCTGGGAATTACACTCAGGACCTCTGGAAGAGCAGCCAATACTCTAAAGCACTGAGCCATCTCTCCAGCTCTAACATAAATGACTTCTAATCCTGTCAGGCTCTGTCAGCAGAACCTGGAAAGGCTGTGCTGACTGACTGGGCTCTTAGCTTCAGATTGCTCAGGAGGAAGTCTGCATGTAGAAGAATGCAAATCAATCCATTCTTATTGACCTGTACAAAGCTCAAGTCCAAGTGGATCAAGGATCTCCATGTAAAACCAGATACACTCAAACTAATAGAAGAAAAAGTGGGGAAAAGCCTCAAACACATGGGCACTGGGGAAAATTTCCTGAACAAAACATCAATGGCTTATGCTCTAAGATCAAGAATCGACAAATGGGACCTCATAAAACTGCAAAGCTTCTGTAAGGCAAAGGACACTGTGGTTAGGACAAAACGACAACCAACAGATTGGGAAAAGATCTTTACCAATCCTACATCTGATAGAGGGCTTATATCCAAAATACACAAAGAACTCAAGAAGTTGGACTTCAGCGAGCCAAATAACCCTATTAAAAAATGGGGTACAGAGCTCAACAAAAAATTCTCAGCTGAGGATTATCTATCGAATGGCTTAGAAGCACTTAAAGAATTGTTCAACATCCTTAGTCATCAGGGAAATGCAAATCAAAACAACCCTGAGATTCCACCTCACACCAGACAGAATAGCTAAGATCAAAAACTCAGATCATGGGTTGGGGATTTAGCTCAGTGGTAGAGCGCTTGCCTAGCAAGCGCAAGGCCCTGGGTTCGGTCCCCAGCTCCAAAAAAATAAAAAAGAAAAAAAAAACTCAGATCATAACAGATGCTGGCAGGATATGGAGAAAGAGGAACACTCCTCCATTGTTGGTGGGATTGCAAACTGTTACAACCATTCTGGAAATCAGTATGGAGGTTCCTCAGAAAATTGGACATTGCACTATCTGAGGACCCAGCTATACCACTCCTGGGCATATACCCAAAAGATGCTCCAACATATAACATGGACACATGCTCCACTATGTTCATAGCAGCCTTATTTATAATAGCCAGAAGCTGGAAAGAACCCAGATGCCCTTCAACAGAGGAATGGATGCAGAAAATGTGGTACATATATACAATGGAATACTACTCGGCTATCAAAAACAATGATTTCATGAAATTCATAGGCATGGGTTCGAGACCCCATATGAACAACAATGCCAACCAACCAGAGTAAGAACATTCTAGAACTCCAGGGATTTACTTCTTGAGAGTTGTCACCAAGACTACTGGGGTAGCTTTTTTTTGTTGTTGTTTACAATTCTTTTTTTTTTCTTTATTAACTTGAGCATTTCTTATTTACATTTTGATTGTTATTCCCCTTCCCGGTTTCCGGGCCAACATCCCCCTAACCCCTCCCCCTCCCCTTCCATATGGGCTTCCCCTCCCCCTCCTCCCCCCATTACCACCCTCCCCCCAACAATCATGTTCACTGGGGTTCAGTCTTGGCAGGACCAAGGGCTTCCCCTTCCACTGGTGCTCTTACTAGGCTATTCATTGTTGGGGGAGGGCGGTAATGGGGGGAGGATGGGGAGGGGAACACCCATAAGGAAGGGGAGGGGGGAGAGGGATGTTTGCCCGGAAACCGGGAAAGGGAATAACACTCGAAATGTATATAAGAAATACTCAAGTTAATAAAAAAAAAAAAAAGAAAAGAAAAAAAAAAAATATCCTGAGTGAGATAACCCAATCACAGAAAAACACACATGGTATGCATTCACCATATATGTACACACACACACACACACACACACACACACACACACACACACACACAGAGCCACCAAACCTAAATAATACTGATGAAGCCAAAACGAGCATGCTGACAGGAGCCTGATATAGCTGTCTTCTGAGAGGCTCAGCCAGAGCGCGACAAATACAGAGGGAAATGCAAACAGCAAACCATTAAACTGAGAATGGGACCTCCGTTGGTGGAGTTAGAGAAAGAATTGAAGGAACTGAAGGGGTTTGCAACCTCATAAGAACAACAATGCCAACCAACCATTACTCTCAGGAACTAAACCACTACCCAAAGCATACAAATGGACAGACCCATGGCTCCAAGTGCATATGTAGCAGAGGATGCCCCTGTTGGGCACCAATGGGAGGAGAAACCCTTGGTCCTGCCATGGCTGGATATCCTAGAGTAATGTTCGGGAGGGAAGTGGGGGGATGTTTTGGGAGGAAACACCCTCCTATAAGAAGGGGGGGGGGAGGGGGATAGGGGGGCTTATGGATGAGAAACCAGGAAAGGGTATTTGAAATGTAAATACAAAATATCCAATAAAAAGACACTCATTCACAGGGGGAAAATAAGTCTAATATCTTGGTTGGTACTAATTCTCAGGGAGTGGGGACAAGCCTGAGTCATGTATTACATGTAGCTATTTTCTCTGAATAAAAATACTCTTCCCTGGAGGGTAGGAGACTCATAAACCTGATGATATAAACAAAGATAACAGACTCCTGAAAGTTACAAGATTCACAAACTCCTTCAAAGTTATACAAACAGTAAGCAGTAGCTGGTGAGAGCAGTCTCCTGCTGGCTAAGCTGCCTGCAAGTAACTTGTAAGAACATTCTAGAACTCCAGGGGTTTACTTCTTGAGAGTTGTCACCAAGACTAGTAGGGTAGCTTTTTTTTGTTGTTGTTTACAATTCTTTTTTTTCTTTATTAACTTGAGCATTTCTTATTTACATTTCAATTGTTATTCCCCTTCCCGGTTTCCCAGCCAACATCACCCTAACCCCTCCCCCTCCCCTTCCATATGGGCTTCCCCTCCCCATCCTCCCCCCATTACCACCCTCCCCCCAACAATCACGTTCACTGGGGTTTCAGTCTCGGCAGGACCAAGGGCTTCCCCTTCCACTGGTGCCCTTACTAGGCTATTCATTGCTACCTATGAGGTCAGAGTCCAGGGTCAGTCCATGTATAGTCTTTGGGTAGTGGCTTAGTCCCTGGAAACTCTAGTTGCTTGGCATTGTTGTACATATGGGGTCTCAGCCCTTCAAGCTCTTCAGTTCTTTCTCTGATTCCTTCAGCGGGGGTCCTATTCTCAGTTCAGTGGTTTGCTGCTGGCATTAACCTATGTATTTGCTGTATTCTGGCTGTGTCTCTCAGGAGATCTATATCCGGTTCCTGATGGCCTGCACTTCTTTGGCTTCATCCATCTTATCTAGTTTGGTGGCTGTATATGTATGGGTGGGGTAGCTTTTTATGTGGTATAGCTGCCTTTGTTTCATCTGAGCACCTAATCCCTCATCCATACACCTGGAGGAACCCCAATAAACTTACTGGTTCACCAAACCAGACTTGGGTTTCTGTCATTGTTCATGTCTCTTCAAGAAAATTACATTACAGATACCAAAAAGTCAAGTCTGGGTGTCCCAATGCTTGACAGAAACGGCCATTATTTCCACTCCAACTATCTGAATGGCAAACTGCTATGTGAAAGTTTTACCAATTATATCATAATGAGGTATTTCTTTACTTAGCCAACTGCTTGCTCAGTGCCACCTACCCATTCTCTGAAGTTCATCATGTTCTATGGACCAACCACCAATGAAGCTACAGCTGGCTCCACTTGGCACTGACAACTGAGGAATTTTTAATTGATCTGACAGAGAAAGTACGCTTATATAGAAATCAATTGGCTTTTTGTTCTCTCTACCTAGTTTCAGGTTTTATAATCTGAGTAGGTTTCAGGGAGTTTCTTTACTGAGATTACAAAAACAAAACACCAGCAAGTCATCAGACTCTTCAGTGAAAATGTATTAACATTAGACAAAATGTACACATCATGCAAATGAGGCATCATGTGATCACAATTGTGTTGAGAGGTACAATGGAGCTCAATGAAATAGACACTCAGGAAAAGAAAGTGTTAAGAAAAATAGCCAGGTATGTTTTAGATGTCAGACTATGCTATCTTTTGTGTGTTTGTCATAAAAGATTTATCTCCTTAAGTATTCATCAAGGTCAATGGCACAGCATTCTTAGAGGTATGTATTTTATTTAGATTATATCACATAAACATACATAATTTGTTAGACTAATACATTCTTAAACTGTACCAGCTTTAAGACTTCTTTGTATCTTCTGTTTGTAAATCTCAGAATTAAGGATCTTTTCAAAAGCTTTAAGGTACAAGTCAAAACAAAAAGTTCCAAAGAAAAAGTCATTTTTGACAGTAAAGCTACATTTCACCACAAGAAATGAAAATTTAAATATAGCATATGGCATACACGGAGTTATACATTCTAGTGTCATTTTTTCTTGTTCAGACTTTTTAATGTTTAAAGCCTATTAAAGTGACATACTGGAACCAACTTGGGCCCCCTTTCAAAGCACTGACTCCTTTTTATTACAGTTAGTTAAACACAGGAGCAAACAAGAAAATACCAAGTCTAATAGAAAACAACAGCAAAACCATGAAAATAACCACCTGTATGTTACTTGATTAATTCAGCTGAAAAGCCATTCAATGGTTTGGAGTGACAATTCGGGGGTTTTAGGGGTGTGACATGAAAGCATCATTGCTAGATTTGAGTTCCCATAAGGGAAAAGAAATAATTGCCACTATTTAATTATTTATTCAACTAAACATTTCTTCAATCCTAAACAGTAAAGGAGGTAATGTTCTGCAGATGATGAAGCTTAATAATAAAATAACAGAAACCTGAGATGGAGAGAAAGTAGCTAGATTTCCCCCACCCCATACTCACACACTCTCTCGCGCGCGCTTGCGCTCACTCTCACTCACACACTCTGTCTCTCTCTCTCTCTGGCACGCGAATATGCACGTGCACGTGCACGCACACGCACACACAAAGACAGGGAGATAAGCAGCCCAGGTTGAATAGTACATGTTTAACTAGAGTATGGGCAAATAGAAGATTTTTATAGGGAGAGACATCTAAATGTCTCTGTGCTCCAACTCTGGGAACGTGAGTGTCCTAAAGTCGGGTTCCCAGACAGCATTACACAGGTTACAATAGTAGAGAAGGTCAAGAAAGTGCTTTAGCAGCAGCTGAAGCTCATAAGTAGAACCATAAAATGAAACTTTGCTAAAGCCCCACAAAGCAAAAATCTCAAGGTCTCTACCAAGAGAGACCAGTGTTTGCCAAACTACCTAGGAATAATAAGTTACATTTTGAATCTAGCAATTTGGAATCCAGCAGTTAAGGGCAAAAGAAGCTTCTTTTAGGTGGTCAGCAGCTCAGATTCAACACTGACAGCTTCATGGGCGATCCAAATACCACCTGTGTCAATTCAAAAGCAAAAACATGTAAGATTAAAGCAGACACCAACTATTTTGCATTCTTCCTTGGCTCAACAGAAATATTTCTCAACAGAAATAGTGTACAGTTTTTACAGAATAATTATTTTAGTGGGTTCAAGTGTTCCTCATATGGGACTTCTCTAAAACTGGCATATGTTTTGTTTGTTTTTTTCGGCCCTTAAGTGAAGATCAGTTCTCCCTTCAGGAAGCAGGGCCAGTACCCAGATTCAGGAAGAATGAGGGAGGGAGGGAGGGAGGGAGGGAGGAAGAGAATACTTTCTAGTCTACATAGAGACTTCAGGCCAGTTTGGTCTATATGAGACTCTCTCTCAAAAAATTAAAAGTAGCCTTTCATGAATTTCCTATTTTGTGTTTAAGGAATGCAGGAACTTTCCAGAGAACTGACTGAAGGAGGCTCTAGAGCCCAGTGTCTACACTAAAGACTCTATAGGCAAAGACTAGAAATAAAATACAACTTTGTGGCCTTTCCATCCTATTATTGTATTTGATTGTTTTTTTTTTTTAAAAAATTAGACTTCAGTTTAGGCATCAAATTTTTATTAGAAGAACACAGCACCATAAAAAAACATGGTGGACTTCTGAGACTCTCAACCCCTTTTCAGACAGGAGGCCTGGGGAGGAGGCTCAGTAGGTAAGCATGCTTGCTGTGCAGGCAGCAGTATGAGTACAGCTCTTCAGCACCCGCACAGAAGAAGGTCATAGCCACATGCACTTGTAATCACATTGTTGGGTAAGGGGTGAGGCAGGACGACTGTTGGAGCTCACTGTTCAGGTTGCCTAGTCCCCCAAAAATGGTGAGATCCAGGTTCAGTGAGAGACCCTGTCTCAAAGGAAACAGGTGGAAAGTGACAGAGGATGATACCTTTACACAAACAAAAATGACAACCATAAAAACATATAAAATAGCAGGAGCCATAGAAATTACTAACTTATCCACAGATTTTTTTGAACAATGTTTGCATTGTTCCAGGGGCTGGAGAGATGGCTCAGTGGTTAGGAGTGCTTAATACTCTTGGATAGGACCTGAATTTGATTCCTAGCACTCATGTCAGGAGAGTTAACTCCACACACACACATTTAAAAGCATTTTTCTTTTTCAAGTCCTAACTTAAAGTAAACCAAATGTAAAATATAGGTGTATACAACTGGAATGAATACAACCCATATAGATCTCACATGGGAGGGACTGGTGTTGTTTAGTAGCAAAGTATAAGCTTAGCATGTAAAAAACAGTGAGGGTGGGGGGAGAAAGGGAGAGGAAGAGAAACTCTAGAGGCCAAAATGTTCTTGAGAAACCATGCAAGAGTGACCATCAGAGTGCCAGTAAGGACAAAAGCTCTTTGGCAACAAAAAAGTCAGTGTTGGGAGAGAACCTTCAGGACACAAAAATAAAGTTCTTTCTTTTCTCACCTCAGCTATAATCCAAGAACTGATGGCTGCTTGGGAAACTAAGTGCTGAGGTTCCTTTCACCCTGCAGCCATTTGAGCATTCTCTTCTTGTCTCACTGTTGAACCTTCTTAACCTTTCTACCCACAGGGACATGAGCAGGACACTATATTGGGGATCCACATATAAAGTAATTATTTAGACTCCTTCTCAATGTCTGTGCGTGCTGCAATATATATTTGTGTTTGTAATTTTCACTTAAAATCAACTGTCCAAGAGGCTGGACAGTATTTATCCAATCTTACTACATCTCAGTTGGGGAGTTAAAAGATTTAGAGTGTCATTAAAAGACTGTACCTTTCATTAAAGAAATGTTTTCTTTGTCAACAGAAGGTGTTCAGCGTAGTTTCTTGCCCAGGACTGTTAAATCCTTCGATGAGGTTTTTGTTACAGTCATCAAGGCTGAGGTTTTCACTGGATTTCTTGGTGAATGCTGGAGGGCCAGTGAAATCTAAAATATCTTGAAGTGCCCGGGCATTACCAGTTCCATTTTGATCCAGAGACATCCCAGGAATCATTTCACTCACTGGTGAAAATTCTGGGATGGAGATAAGCTCTTCTTTGGAAACAGGACTAGAAGAGACAAGGGAGACAGAGAATGAGATAGACAGAGGAGAGAGGACATGAAAACTAAACATGATGTGGTAATGCACTTTCCTTTTTTTTTGGTATGGTTTTGCTATACTGCTCTTATGGAAAAATTTGAGTTAGGAAAACAAGTGAATTCACATCTGAGAAGATAGTGGACACAAGGTTCCAGTGGTTGAGGACATGTGAAGCATATGGGGCAGAGCAGTGAAGAAGAGTAAGTGCCGTGTCTGAGGGCTGAAAGGAAAATTCTGAGAAGCAATGGCCTCCAAGAGCTTTCAGGCAGGGATATTCCAAGAGCAAACAAGGGCTAAAAGTTCAAAGTGAGCAGAAAGGAGCCACTAATTCACACTGGGCCTCCAGGTGCTGCCCTTCCAGCAGTGTTGTCTATGGTGAGCTGTTTTTCCTATCTATCCCTGGCCTCAGTTTCCTTCCTCTGTATAATGGGGAGAGGAGTTATTCCTCCTCCTACTACTCCTTTGAGATGTGAAGTGACCATGCTGAGAAGAGTTAATGAAGGGCCACATGAGGCATGTGCTCCTTTAAAGTTGAGGAATGGGGACATGAACCTGTTGTCACCCTAGGTAACTACAGACCCAATCTCACTCACTACATCCTTTCTAAAACCAGGCTCACATTTCACCCTGACTTATCCAGGTGAAACTAGCTGAGGCATGCATTTTCCTTATTTGCTTTCTCTAGAGACTGGAGGAGTTTCACTGCTATAGTCTGTTGTAGGTCCAGCAAAGGAGCAAACCTAGGTCCAGAAGAGTAGTAGGCTAGAAATTAAGGGCCTATCTATGTAAGACTCTAGAATAATGCATATAAAATAAAGATGATTCCAGGTTCTTCTTCCTTCATGAATTCTTAGAGATGAATGGAGAAAAATCAGTAGATTTGCAGAAACCCAAAGGATCTACTTTCCTTACACCTGAACCAAGCTAAGTCCTAGAAACTGACCTAGCATACCTTCAGGTATCTGGGCAAGCTGCCTTATTAAGGCACCTGGTCCACCTTCACCTTCCCCCCATTTCATTCTCTTCACTTCAGCTCCTCAAGAACTCAAGAGGAAGAAATCTGAGCATGGTAGCACATACCTGTAATGTCCTCACTTAGGAGAATTAAAAGTTCAAGGTCAGCACAAGCTACATAGTGACATCAAGGCCAGCCTGAGCTACATGAGACACTGTCTCAAAAACACACAACTACTACCATCAACAAGGATAATAAAGAGCATGGGTAAGAGAATGCCACCATAAGCTTACATATGGGTGGCTCCAGTAGGTACCTGTAAGGGAGAACTCAGCATATAAAACCCATTCACTTTTATGACTCCTGTCCAGTGGTGTCATGTCTTGTCCTGCCCTCATATCCTAAAACATAAAATAAAGCACACTTGGCTCAATATGGGGGGGTGTGGAGATATGTTGTCTTAACCCTTATATGAATGATCACCTCTGTTTTTCTCTGATGGGAGCAGAGTGGCACCAGTCACGGGGAGGCTGTGAGGTGGTGTTGGGGTATGCAGATAACCAGTTGAGGGTTGGTGGGAGCTCTACAGTCTATACAGGATTTTCTCTGTTAGTGACAGCACTGTTGGAGCTTGGGTTTTCAATTATTTGATTAAACCCAGTGTACATGAATAGGATATTAATGATCAGTGTGTGTTACAGGCTGCTCACATCTGCTCAGAAAAAGTAGACGGTTCGTAGTTGATGAGAAAAGGGTAGAGCTAAGAGCTAAGAGCTCTGGTAGAACTTCTATAAAATACTGTCACACGTCCCTGACTCTAGAAAACCACCCTATTCCAACTCCGGGGGATATGAGTCGCGACCCCAGTGCACTGGTTTCTATCGTCCCTATCAATAAACCTCTTGTTGATTGCATCAAGATCAGTCTCTCGTGAGTTCTTGGGGGGTTGCGTCATCCTGAGACTTGAGTGAGGGTCTCCCCACTTCGGGGGTCTTTCAAAATTACTGTGCTACATGATGTCATCTGCAAACACACCAATTGAAAGATACCTTAGGTTTTTAGTAACTGACAACAAGCTTTTCCCCTATTCTCATTCTGTGACAAATTTTTCTATGTAGCCCAGGCTGCCATTGAACTCTTAATTCTCCTGTCTTAGCTTCCAGAGTGCTTGGATTATAAATACCTGACAATTCTGACCTTTAAATAAAAAATTTACTTAAAAGTGAGACTCTGTGGACACAGGAGACTATGATGGTGGCTTGGCTAAGATCTCATTTACTTGAAGGTGCACTTACTTCCGAGCCTCAGAAAGCTGCTTCTGGATCCATCTCTGCCCAAAGCTGACCCTGTGCCACAGCTCTCTGTACCCAGATCCTGCCAGGAGAGAGCTGGTCTCTCAGAGGTCCTCACACACCTGAGAGAGCACAGGTGAGACCACCACTTCTGCTCCAAGGGACCAGGCCCTGAGCCCTCAGGACACAGGAATCAAGGAGCAGTCTGGAAAAGGATCCTTTTGATTTCTGTCTGCACCCCCAACTAATCCTGTGCCACAGCTCCCTGTACCCAGATCCTGCCAGGAGAGAGCTGGTCTTCCAGGAGTGCGGACACAGAGGCTTAAAGGAAGGTCAAGCCACTGTCAGTGAAAGCAAAACCAGCTTACACCAGAGATGACCAGATGGTGAGAGGCAAGCACAAGAACCTAAGCAACAGAAACCAAAACTACTCGGCATCATCAGAGCCCAGTTCTCCATCACAGCTAATACTGGATATCCCAACACACCAGAAAAACAAGATTCTGATTTAAAAATCACATCTCAGGCTGGAGAGATGGCTCAGCGGTTAAGAGCACCGACTGCTCTTCCAGAGGTCCTGAGTTCAATTCCCAGCAACCACATGGTGGCTCACAACCATCTGTAATGAGATCTGATGCCCTCTTCTGGTGTGTATGAAGACAGCTACAGTGTGCTCACATGCATAAAATAAATAAATAAATATTTTAAAAATCACATCTCATGATGATGTTAATGGACTTTAAGAAGGAAATAAATAATTCCCTTAAAGAAATACAGTACAATACAGGTAAACAGGTAGAATCCCTTAAAGAGGAAACACAAAAATCCCTTAAAGAATTACAGGAAAACACAACCAAACAGGTGAACAAAACCAGTCAGAATCTAAAAATGGAAGTAGAAAAAATAAAGAATTCACAAAGGGAGACAACCCCGGAGATAGAAAACCTAGGAAAGAGATCAGGAGTCATACATAGATGCAAGCGTCACCAATAGAATACAAGACATAGAGGAAAGAATCTCAGGGGCAGAAGATACCATACAAAACATTCACATGACAGTCAAAGAAAATGTTAAATGCAAAATGATCCTAACCTGAATCATCCAGGAAATCCGGACTCAATGAGAAGATCAAACCTAAGGATAATAGGTATAGAAGAGAGTGAAGCCTCCTAACTAAAAGGACCAGTAAATATCTTCAACAAAATCATAGAAGAAAACTTCGCTAACCTAAAGAAAGAGATGCCCATAAATATACAAGAAGCCTACAGAACTCCAAATAGATTGGACCAGAAAAGAAACTCCTCCCATCGCATAATAGTCAAAACACCAAATGCACAAAATAAAGAAAGAATATTAAAAGCAGTAAGGGAAAAAGGTCAAGTAACATATAAAGGCAGATCTATCAGAGTTACACCAGACTTCTCACCAGAGACTATGAAAGCCAGAAGATCCTGGTAAGATGTCATGCAGACCCTAAGAGAACACAAATGCCAGCCCAGACTACTATATCCAGCAAAACTCTCAATTAACACAAAACCAAATTTATACAATATCTTTCTACAAATCCAGCCCTACAAAGGATAATAGACGGAAAACTCCAACACAAGGAGAGAAACTATGCTGTACAAAAATCAAGAATGTAATCTCCTTGCAACAAAACCAAAAGAAGATAGTCACACAAACATAATTTCACCTCTAACAACAAAATAACAGGAAACAACAATCACTATTCCTTAATATCTCTCAACATCAATGGACTCAATTCCCCAATAATAAGACATAGACTAACAGACTGGGTACTTAAAATAGGACCCAGCCTTTTGCTGCATACAGGAAACACACCTCAGGGACAAAGACAGTTATTTCCTCTGAGTAAAAGTCTGGGAAAATTTTTTCCAAGCAAATGGTCCCAAGAAACAAGCTGGAGTAGCCATTCTAATATCGAATAATGTCAACTTTCAACCAAAAGTTATCAAAAACAATAAAGCAGGACACTTTATACTCGTCAAATAAAAAAAATCCACCAAGATGAACTCTCAATTCTGAATATCTATGCTCCTAATTCAAGGGCACCTACATACATAAAAGAAACTTTCCTAAACCTCAAAGCACACATTGCACCTCACACAATAATAGTGGGAAACTTCAATATCCTACTCGAATCAATTGACAGATCATGGAAACAGAAACTAAACAGAGACACAGAAACTAAGAGAATTTATGAACCAAATGGATTTAACAGATATCTATAAAACATTTTCATCCTAAAACAAAAGAATATACTTTCTCAGCACCTCATGGTACCTTCTCCTAAACTGACCATATAATCGGTCACGGAACAGGTCTCAACAGATACAAGAAGACTGAAATAATCCCATGCATCCTATCGGATCACCTCAGACTAAGGCTGGTCTTCAATAACAACAAAAACGACAGAAAGCCCACATACACATGGAAGCTGAACAATGCTCTACTCGATGACAACTTAGTCAACGAAGAAATAAAGAAAGAAATTAAAGACTTCTTAGAATTTAATGAAAATGAAGGTACAACATTCTCAAACTTATGGGACACAATGAAAGCAGTGCTAAGAGGAAAACTCATAGCGCTGAGTGCCTGCAGAAAGAAACAGGAGAGAGCATATGTCAGCAGCTTGACAGCACACCTGAAAGCTCTAGAACAAAAAGAAGCAAATACACCCAGGAGGAGTAGAAGGCAGGAAATAATCAAACTCAGAGCTGAAATCAACCAAGTAGAAACAAAAAGGACCATACAAAGAATCAACAAAACCAGGAGAAAACTCAACAAGATAGATAAACCCTTAGCCAGACTAACCAGAGGGCACGGAAAAAGTATCTAAATTAACAAAATCAGAAATGAAAAGGGAGACATAACAACAGAATCTGAGGAAATTTAAAAGAACATTAGATCATACTACAAAAGTCTATACTCAACAAAACTGGAAAATCTGGATGAAATGGTCAATTTTCTAGACAGATATCAGGTACCAAAGTTAAATCAGGATCAGATAAACCATCTAAACAGTCCCATAACTCTTAAAGTAATAGAAGCAGTTATTAAAAGTTTCCCAACTAAAAGTAGACCAGGGTCAGATGGGTATAGTGCAGAACTCTAACAGACCTTCATAGAAGACCTAATACCAATACTGTCCAAACTATTCCACAAAATAGAAACAGATGGAGCACTACCAAATTCCTTCTATGAAGCCACAATTACTCTTATACCTAAACCACACAAAGACACAACAAAGAAAGAGAACTTCAGACCAATTTCCCCTATGAATATCAACACAAAAACACTCAACAAAATTCTCTCAAACCAAATCCAATGAACATATCAAAACAATCAGCCATCGTGATCAAGTAGGCTTCATCCCAGGGATGCAGGCATGGTTCAATATACAGAAATCCATCAATGTAATCCACTATGTAAATCAACTCAAAGGAAAAAAAACTACATGATCAGAGCTGGAGAGATGGCTCAGAGGTTAAGTTGAGCACTGTCTGCACTTCCAGAGGTCCTGAGTTCAATTCCCAGAAACCACATGGTGGCTCACAACCATCTGTAATGAGATCCAATGCCCTCTTTCCGTATGTCTGAAGACAGCAACAGTGTGCTCATATACATAAAATGAATAAAAATTTTTAAAAAACTACATGATCATTTTATTAGATGCTGAGAAAACATGAGAAAAATCAATACCCCTTCATGTTAAAAGTCTTGGAAACGGAGTTGGGGATTTGGCTCAGTGGTAGAGTGCTTGCCTAGCAAGGACAAGGCCCTGAGTTCGGTCCCCAGCTCTGAAAAAAAGAATAAAAAAAAAAAGTCTTGGAAAGATCAGGAATTCAAGGCCCATACCTAAACATAGTAAAAGCCATATACAGCAAACCAGTTGCTAACATTAAACTAAATGGAGAGAAACTTGAAGCAATCACACTAAAATCAGGGACTAAACAAGGCTGCCCACCCTCCCTACTTATTCAATATAGTTCTTGAAGTTCTAGCCAGACCAATCAGACAACAAAAGGAGGTCAAGGGGATACAGATCGGAAAAGAAGAAGTCAAAATATCACTATTTGCAGATGATATGATAGTATATTTAAGTGATCCCAAAAGTTCCACCAGAGAACTACTAAACCTGATAAACAACTTCAGCAAAGTGGCTGGGTATAAAATTAACTCAAACAAATCAGTAGCCTTCCTCCACTACTCGAAGGGTAAACAGGCTGAGAAAGAAATTAGGGAAATGACATCCTTCACAATAGTCACAAATAACATAAAATACCTTGGTGTTACTCTACCCAAGCAAATGAAAGATCTCTATGACAAGAACTTCAAGTCACTGAAGAACGAAATTGAAGAAGATCACAGAAGATGGAAAGATCTCCCATGCTCATAGTTTGGCAGGATTAATATGGTAAAAATGGCCATCTTGCCGAAAGCACTCTACAAATTCAATGCAATTCCCATCAAAATTTTAAGTCAATTCTTAACACAGTTAGAAAGAGCAATTTACAAATTCAGTTGGAATAACAAAAAACCCAGGATAGTGAAAACTATTCTCAACAATAAAAGAACTTCTGGAGAATCACCATCCCTGACCTCAAGCTGTGCTACAGAGCAATAGTAATAAAAACTGCATGGCATTGGTACAGATATGGATAGGTTAATCAACTATATAGTACTGAAGAGCCAAAAATAAACCCACATGTCTATGGTCACTTGATCTTTGACAAAGGAGCCAAAACCATCCAATGGAAAAAAGATAGCATTTTCAGCAAATGTTGCTGGTTCAACTGGAGGTCAGCATGTAGAAGAGTGCAAATCGACCCATTCTTATCTCCTTGTACAGAGGTCAAGTCCTAAGAGATCAAGAACCTCCACATAAAAGTAGATACACTTAAACTAATAGAAGTGGGGAAGAGCCTTGAACACATGGGCACTGGGAATTTCTAAACAGAACACCAATGGTTTGCTCTACAAGATCAAGAATTAACAAATGGGTTCTATAAACCGCAAAGCTCGGCAGGTGACACTGCTGTTAGGACAAAAATCACAACCAACAGATTGGGAAAAGACCTACCAATCCTGTTAAACAGACAGAGGGCTGAGTATCCAAAAGAACATACAAAGAACTGGGAAGAAGTTAGACAGCAAGGAGACAAATAACCCTATTAAAAAATGGGGTTCAGAGCTAAACAAAGAATTCACAGCTGAGGAATGCCGAATGGCTGAGAAACACCTAAAGAAATGTTCAACAT